>NC_041224.1:23203923-23223902 GCF_002837175.3 Physeter macrocephalus | reverse complement strand
GCGGGCCTCTCACTGTTGTGGCCTCTCCCGTTGCGGAGCACAGGCTCCGGACGCACAGGCTCAGCAGCCATGGCTCACGGGCCCAGCCGCTCCGCGGCATGTGGGATCCTCCCGGACTGGGGCACGAAACCGTGTCCCCTAATCGGCAGGCAGACTCTCAACCACTGCGCCACCAGGGAAGCCCCCGAAAACAATTTTAAAACAAACATTTTACGCTTGATTATTCCTAAGACTATGTAGTATTTATCAATGAACCAACCATCTCTAACATAAATAGAAGTTGTGATTCAAGATTGTGTAATGGCTTTGCCCTACTTGACAAGCAAGAACTTGGGAGATACTTTCCCATGGGAGGGGGTCATTATATAGGAATGGCTGGATATCAGAAGTTATACCCAGGTAAACTGCGCTTCCTGCTTAGATGGAGAATGAGAACTTGGAAACGTCCTCACTCAGAAATTGGGCATTGAAGTGGGGAGGTGTAACTGTGGGATCTGGTTAGTCATCCTAATCTCCGTAGAGCATTTGTCGTAACTTCTCTGAGTCCCTGTTTCTTTTTTTAGGCAGTGAGAGGTTCAGCTGGATGTTCTCTAGCTTTTTCCTTCCAGCTTTTAAAATTCTGTATCTAAAATTTTTCATGGCATTCTGAACTGTTGAGGTGGGTTAGGAACAACTGGGGAAATTGGTTCCAATAAGGAGCCTGAATGAGGCTCAGTTTTGCCGATCTTTTTCTTCTTGGATTTCCTGGTCTGCTCCACTAGCAGGTCGTCTGGTAGCTTCAGAGACCTTTGTGCTCTGATGGTCACCTCTGGAAACACCATGGCCTTCATAAATTGGTGTACCTCCATGTGAGATTTGACCAACCCCTTTTGTGCCAGATCCTTTGTATTATAGCCTGATGCGTATCTGTTCCAGGGGTTATTTTTCTTACCTGATATCAAGACTGTTAACAAGGTCAGTTGTAAGTTGTGAGATAAACCTATAATGTCAAGCTTCTGGTTTTGTGAACATATCAACCTGAAGCATTTGCTGTGCAACAGGAAACTTATTTACAAAATTAATTTTAGTTCTCAAATGTGTTCTTCCTTATTGGAGAGTTCCAACATGATTTTTTTTTTTTTGGTGTATTTAACATTTTTGAGTGTCCCACTGATCTAAATGTAATTTTATGATCTAGAAGCTATTGAGCATGTATTTATGATACATGCTAGAAAAGACATGAATTATAGTTCAGAATTTTTAAGGCCAGATTGAGTTTTGAGAACTGTGTATGGTACCTTTAACATTTCAAAGGAAAAAGGAAACTAATAAAATTTGATGTGCATTCTAGGAGATTTTACTTCATACATTAATAAAAAAATTTGCTTGGCTAAATTAATATTTTTCAACTCTTTTTTTTTTTTTTTACTAATTTCTGTTCAAAACGTAAACTCGGTTTAAAAAGAAAATTAAAATAGTTAAAAAGAAAGTATTTATTACTTATGAAATTTGAGCTAAAGAGGTGCTGTGGTAATTGTTTTGGCATTCAGAATCTTTGGACTTTGACCCTTTTGTTTTTTAATTTTAAACAACTTAAAATGTCAGTGTAATCAGTGTCTCTTGTTGCAAATTCTACCACATTTTAGTAGACTATATATCTATCATTTATAGATATTTATAGATAAATAAATGATAGATATATAGTCTACTATTAGACAGAATTTTGTTTTGACCAAAAATCTATGAATATTCGAATCCTCTTTGTCCTGTCATAGTTCTGCTTGGAAGTAGGAACAAATTTTATTTTATTTTATTTTTTATACAGCAGGTTCTTATTAGTTATCTATTTTATACATGTTAGGGTATACATGTCAGTCCCAGTCTCCCAATTCATCCCACTACCACCCCCCTGCCACTTTCCCCCCTTGGTGTCCGTATGTTTGTAGGAACAAATTTTAAACACACATTATTTTCTTTATCTCCTCCACCCCTCTCATTAATAATGATTAAGAATGTGGAAGAAGGCAATTATCAAAAACGAAAGTAAGATGTATACATACAGGTACCAGTACTTATGCTCATTTAGGGACAGGAATTACTACTAATATGGAAACGACTGTTTGCCCTCTGATCAACAACGTTAGGCATTGCATGCAGGATATTGGTCACCATGTATTTCGAATAATGCTTTTTAGTTCATTACACTTGAAAATAGCCATGTTCCAAAGATCAGTGATGATAATTACTGTGTTTGGAATAAAATCCTGTGTTTCCTTACTTTGAGAAATGCCTTAGTAGGTACGCAGTTGGTTTAAACTGATGGGGACTGCCAAACTTTCTGACTTCATTTACAGGTTGGCTATTGAACCTGTGTGTGTGTGTGTGTGTGTGTGTGTGTGTGTGTGTGTGTGTGTGTGAGTGTGTGAATTGATGGGGACTGCCAAACTTTCTGACTTCATTTACAGGTTGGCTATTGAACCTGTGTGTGTGTGTGTGTGTGTGTGTGTGTGTGTGTGTGTGTGTGTGAATTTATTTATCTCCCCCCTCCCCCCAATTCTTATTTATATCTAGAGGGTGGTTTGAAGGTCAGAAAAGTACATTGACAACAGTCCTGTTTACAGACCATTTTCTGGTTGTTATCTTTAAGCTTTAGCCTTGGCATTGCTTCCAAGGTCATACTCTGGTAGAGCTGTCAGGAGGCACGAAAGACAGACTCTGGCCCAGGAGCAGGAATGGGGCTGCCACGCTGAATTGACAATATGACTACTGAAGATTTTAGCAAGCTTCCTGCGATTAAAAAATTGTCCTAAGCCGTAATTACTCATTTCACTTCAGCCTCATAATTTCAGGTTAGACATTCTGAAAATGGTTTCCTTTGTTTTTTTGGTCTGTCTTTTCTTGTGGAAATGATAAAGCGGAAGATTGAATTCTCTTTGACCACAATTGCAGAGTTGAAAAATATTGTAAATTTAAAATCTTGAAACCACATAGGAATATTCGAAACTGTAGGATGCATAGAGGGTGCAAAAATGAAATCTATATGCGTTGGGTGTTTGGTTTTCAAAATATGGCACAATTCCTAGTGATTTTTTAAAAGATGTTTGGAATTTTTACATTGCGATAAAGTGGAAATATAGTTGGGTTTCCTCTGGTAACACAAAAATATCCATTACTTCTGTGATGTTTATGAAATATTCCTGTATTTCTGCAGTAGGGATGTAGATTTGCCAGGAAATCTGACCATCAGCTAAATAGCTATTTCTGAGAGATAAAGCCTTGGAGCTGCAGCTTAGTATGCCAGGAATAAGCCTCTGTCCCAAGGCATTGGGTGGGTTCTGTGTTATTTCTTTTTATTGGCTCAGGGAGGGGGCAGAAAGGACAGTCATTTCCCTACCCTGGAAGAGATTTACTCCATGACCAAGCTATTGCTACCCAGGAGCAGCAAATTAATATGCATTTCTCACACTGGGTGGCTTTTTGACACCTGATGATATGGCAGTACATTTAGATGATAAGGAAAATGCCTGCTCACCGCAGGAACATCGGTTTTTTTTTTCTGGCAAGAGGGAAAGTTTTCCACCCAGTGCAAAAGCTTGAGTGGATGTTTGGGCCAGTCTCTTTAAGTGGAGGATTAAAGTTGTAATTTTTAAAAAAGGAGAGTAATTCATTATGGTATTTTTCTTATATAATCTTTTAGATGTAAAGTAGTGGCTTTAATGATTTTTTATTGTTAGCCAATTCAGTAATTTTTAGGATTTTCTATAGGGGTCCTACTGCTAGATTTTTATAAGTCTAAAGAAAAAGATTTCTTTCTTTCTTTTTAAGGTTTGCCAATATACAGAATGGAGACATTAATTTGATCATAGAATAAAATAGATTTAAAATCCCATTCTCCAATTTATTATAAATTCAACTCTAACTTGTGAAAATATCAATGATGAAAAAATTTGTTGGTGTATTTTTGTCTTCAGGTTATGAAGTAGTTTTTCATATACATTTAACAAACATTTTGACTTTTTTGTAGTTGACTATAGTTTGGTCCATGAAAAATGTAGTCTTGCATAGACATAGTCAAAAGTACCATAATTTAAAAATCATTTATACTGGAAAAAGTATTTTCAAATTGAAAATAGAATGCATTGTATCCATTTCAGTTGAAAACAGTGACTATCCATGTATATATTGGAGAAAATACAATGTAAGTAGAAGATACATTGTCTGTTCCTAGGTTTATGGATGTGCTAACATCACAGATACTAATCACAGCTTTATAGGACTGTACTCTGTGTGTGCACTTGATCCAAACTTCAGACAGGATTTTGAGGACGAACATTGCTGAAATCCTAGTAGCACCTGCATGGTGCTGTCGACAAAAACAACAGATATGTTGCATAATGATTAGTAATATATTTTAGAAATTCTTCACTTACCTGGTGATGACTAAGGTGACTGTAACTGGACTTTTCATACATAATAAATCAATTAATATAGCATTTATTATTGACTTTACCATATCAACATTGAATTAGAATTTTTTTTTGTTATGGGGGTATGTTTTATTTTTCTTACCAATTAAATACTCAATGTTGATTCTACGAATATAAAATTGTAGAATTTTTCAGATGGAGTTCAAAAGGACAGATCTTTTGTTTTCTTTTAGCCCTATCTGCCTTAATATGATTACTTTGTGGTGGCCTGCTGCATGAATTACATGTCATAATTGACATAGAGAAATGCCACACTACTTTTTAGATGCAATTGGACATAATCACATTTTTCCACAGACACTGTATACTGTAGGTGTGACATTAGATTGAAATAGGCATCTAACAGTGGTATACATCTTTCAGTATAAATTTAAAAGTACAGTCATTGTTTTTCAGTGAAAGTGCATTTCTACTGAAGTTTGTCGTGATACCTGATTAAAGCATTTCCTTATTGATTTGATTTTTAAAACAACGGATAGAAATGTTCCTTTAAAATTCTGGGATTTTGAAACCTTGTGAAAGTAGGAAACATAGTAAGTATTCCAGAAAAAGCCGTCCACGTAGGTGTAGGCCACTGAGCTAAGTGCTAGAGTTTAAAAGGTGACTGGTGATCTTCTGCCTAGGTGTCACTGTGATCATGGAAATAGCAGTCTTAAAAATTAACTAAATTATAAGTTAGAACTATAGTTAGGAGTAAAATCGGAATTTAGTAGTTCAGAAAGCACGGCATTATCAGTTCTGTTGAGAGTCAGGAAATTCTTCTTAGAGAAGGCAGCTTGGGAACTGGGCCTTGAAGAGCGGTGAGTATTTTCACAGAAGAAATGTTGCTGGGAGTCTGGGCTCAGGAAAATCCTGACGGAGGTGAGGAGGCCTGTGACACCACGGGTCCCCGGGTCTGCCTCATGCTTGTTCCAGGTGTGACGTGACCTAACGGGCATTTTAGAAAGAATCCTCTGTGGAACGTTGCTGGAGAGGAGAAGGTTTGAGCCAGCCTCCAACTAGAAGGCTGCTGTAATGGTTCAGAAGAGAGGCACGTCGATCCTGAACTAGGGTGATGGCCAAAGGGTAAGATCTTGGCCCTGAGCTTTGGATTAACGAGACTGTGGAGATTAGGTACATACCTTTGGGACATCCTGTTGGAAATTTAGATCATGAATTCAGAAGAGCAGTTTAGTGTTGGTGACTTGTGCGTAGAAGTTGTCAGGGAGGAGGTTTTGCACTTGTACCTTTTTGAGCTTGTTCGGGGAGACGGTAGTGAGTGGTCCATAGTAAGCGCCCGCAGGGGCCATTTAAGGGAAGACGAAGAATGATGGAGATTCAAAAGGAATCAAAAGGAAGTACCAGCAGCTTTTTGGATCCTAGACATCAGGAAAAGAGAGTTTTGTGGCATCTGGTCTCTTTACTTTAAAGATATATTTTTCCCTTTGCAAGTGGTATTTTGTCACTATGCATACATCTGGTTCATTATCAACTTTTCACCTAATGGTTTTAGCATCCACTGATTATCTTTGCCTGAATGAATGATTTCATTAGGAGTTGAAAACGGTGATTTTTCTAACACTTTTAATTGTTCTCCTTCCATACCTCGGCATTTTCCTGCAAAGACGAGCTTTCCCCCATTGGCTGGCACTATTGGTTTCTCTGAAATACAGTTCCTACTAAAAGGGCACGATAGATTTTTAACGCTTTCTGTTTGATTATTCATTTTCAAAGTAAAGAGTTGGTATAATAATCACCTCTAATGGTGGGAAAAGAATAGAAAAACCAGGCCCCTAGCCAATGGTAGGACCCTGCACGATCCTTGACGTAAAAACTGTGCCTGTGTTTGTCCACACTTCCAATCCTTTCTCTCTCCGTGGATGTTTAAGGTTCTGTCATTAATAAGTTTATCTGCCCCTTAAGATTTATTTGAATTTCTGGTCAGTAAGTTTAGGGACAACCGTACGAAACAGATAGTTTCGCTTTGTTCTGAAGTTACTGTGCTCAAGTTTTAAGGAAGGGCTCTTAGTATTTTGAGATACAGTGAACTTTAGTTTCTTCATGTGCTTCATTCTTTTCTTTTGACTTTGTCTGTGTCCTCTGCTTATTTTACCATTTCCACGTTCCTGTGAGCAAGGTCAGTACCTCATCCCCGGGTGCGGAGCAGCAGCCTAATCTTACCGGCATCTTCCTTTTACCTGTGGTTATGCCCCATCGCAGCTTGCTTTCTTTTTTTTTTTTTTTTTTTTTTTAAATAACTTTATTAATTTTATTTATTTTTGGCTGCGTTGGGTCTTCGTTGCTGCGCGCGGGGTGGCTTCTCTTTTTGCGGAACATGGGCTCTAGGTGCGCGGGCCTCAGTAGTTGTGGCACGTGGGCTCAGTAGTTGTGGCTTGCAGGCTCTAGAGCGCGGGCTCAGTAGTTGTGGCACATGGGCTTACTTGCTTCGCGACGTGTGGGATCTTCCCGGACCAGGGCTCGAACCCGTGTCCCCTGCACTGGCAGATGGATTCTTAACCACTGTGCCACCAGAGAAGCCCCTATCACAGCTTTCTTGAGCCATAGTGACCAAAAAGATACAGAGCTTTACTAGTAAAAAGTACTTGCTGCTAATGGTTAATTCTCCTATCGAGTTTTTAAAGTTTATTTTCTGTAGTTTGATTTTTAAAAAATTACAAAGTTTCGTGCCAAAACTATACTGGTAAATCTTTATAGGTGAAAAAGTTTCTTTTTCATATGTCACAGCGTTGGCATAGGTCCAGGACAATCAATTCACTTTTAAGTTTTATTCTCTGATGAAACAGAAAACAGTATCCTGGTCTACTGCTAAGGTCTATACAATGCAAATCTATTATATTACGCTTTTTTGTTTCTGTGTGTGTGCTGACTGCTCACGTGGTTTAAGTAATAAAGAATAAGGATCAATCATGTGTATGATGATATTTACAACCACGCTACCCTTAGCAAAGTTTTTAAGGAAAATATTTGGGTACTTAAAGTGGGGCACTGATGTAAGTGGGTTAAAGTGAGGTTAACATTTTAAATTTATTCTTGTAGGAGATATTTGGATTCAGTTATTGAACTAAAATGTTCAACTTTCCTACCTTATCCTAGCCTTCTCATTTCTTTGCAGAACATTGAAATTAAGTTTTGCAGCTCTAAAGCCAAAGCAAGTTGTTATACATTATTATTTGAAAGAGACACCTTGGTTGCTCTGGGGTGTATTAAATAAATATTTATCAGTTGACTAGGTTTTTATGTAAAGACATCACTCGTCATAAGCATGTCGGGGTGAACAACTATGTGTCTGTCTGTTGTGTACCGTGTATTGGGATAGACTAATTTTTTTCTCTACTTGATATTTGAATTAATGTTTACAACTAGCTTGTGAAGGAGGCAACAGAAGAACCCAGAGTCTTCAGTCTCTTGCCCAAAGTCACAAAACTGTGAGGATCTAAATAAAGAGCAAATCCATTCGTCTTCCCTGTTTTAAACATTTTTGGTGAATTATAGAAAATATCTCACAATATTATTCTAAGAATGGAAGGCAGAAGAAAAGAGAAAATGCCGTGATTGAGTGATGATAAAAGTCTGGTATAGAAGTGTTTTCCATTTTCTGGTGCATGTACTTGGCTTGGGGAGGTTGATTTGAGAGGAGGGCAGAGTGTGTTCTTCTGTCTATAGTGGGCCTGCATGTGTGGCCACAGCCCTCAGACTCCCTTATCCCAGGCAGGTGACTGCATTTCTGAGGTCTAACCTGGAGGAAATGTCCTCAGTCAGCTTTTTGGTATAGACTTGGGAAAAACATTTTAAATATGTAGAATCATTTTTCTGCTACTTTTGAAAAACCAGGTGCATCATTAATTTGCAAGATCTGGTTTTTTACAAGACACCTTTTTGTTTCTTTTTGAATAGAAAGATGAAAACTACAGAAGCCTCCCACGGGACACTAGTAACTGGTCTAACCAATTTCAGAGAGACAATGCTCGCTCATCTCTGAGTGCCAGTCACCCAATGGTGGACAAGTGGCTGGAGAAGCAAGAACAGGTAACATAAACGAATCCTTCTACATGCGTCGGTGGTGTAACTTCCTAGCCCATCCCCCAGACGTTTCCCTCCATCACAGTGATGATTGGAGATAAGTGATTCTGCCGAACTGTAGTTAAGGACCAGGCTCTGAATCAGAGTGTGTGTAACATAAATATAGAATATTTCGGTGGTGGTTCCTGATCAAAGATTCCTCATAAGCAGGTGCTGTAGATTCTCAAGTATCACCACCGTAGAGCTTGTTAGGCTGGGAGGCACAGATATTTGGTGTGAATAATACGGTTTATAGGTAGACCTTCAAGACCACCCATGGGCTCTCCTCTCGACTGAGAGGCAATTAAGCCAAAGGATCTGAAGAGGCAAAATAAATTTTCTGTTATCCCTGACTTCACTTTATGGGAAAAATACAAGCTGTAGTGTTGTTTCAGCATTTAGACTATCTTGTCAGGTCTGGGGACTTGTCCTTTCATAAATGTCAAGGACCTGTTGCAGGTGTCTACGTTTTCAGAGTAGCTTAGCTCACTCCGCGGGGTAGTCACCTCCAATTCATGAAGTCAGAATTGTTACCACTCAGTATACATAACGGCTTCCTGTCTTGGGAAGAGGACTGTTAGCCACAAAACTGTTGGTATGCAGACTAAGAATTTATCTGGTAAGTGTTGATGTATAAACAATTCTTGCAGTGTTTTTTTTTAAAGTGTTAATTGTTTATTGTTAGTCACAGTGTTTCTCTGTAGTGGGAACGCCAGTGTTTTCTTTGTAGTTTTAATAGTTTTGACATTAAAAATGCACTTATTTGGTTCCTTCGTCATCTCTATTCTTTGAAAAGTTCATATGGATCACAAACTAGGTGAGTACTCGGTGACAGAATGTTTTGTTGTGTATCAGTTTCAATAATTTCTAAAATTATTGATAATTAGGTTGCCTAGATACTGGAATAGATGTTTTTCAATTTAGATTAATGGTATCAGTGGGAAGAAACCCTAAGTGTTTTGCTGAATTCATCTCAGTCTGTTTTACAGCATAAACCTCCTAAAATAGTTCTGTGTATGTGGGGTGTTTGATTATGAAACAATACAAAAGGACAGTTTGCCTTTGATACCTGTGATGGAATGATTTTTATCCTATAGTAAGGAGCATAAAACTTTGTGTGCTGGAAATAATTTTAAGATTTTTTTTTTTTTTGATGTGGACCATTTTTAAAGTCATTATTGAATTTGTTACACTATTGCTTCTGTTTTATGTTTTGGTTTTTTGGCTGCAAGGCGTGTAGGATCCCAGCTTCCTGACCAGGGATCAAACCCGCACCCCCTGCATTGGAAGGCGAAGTCTTAACCAGTGGACCGCCAGGGAAGTCCCTGGAAATGATTTTAAATAGCTTAAAAACCGTGGAAGTTCTACTTAGGAAAAACAAGTGATAAAAACAAGTGAAAACCCACTGATGATGAAATAGTAACACCAATTAGTTTAAAATCTGTATTGTTTTCAGAAAATTATCACTTTGAAGTAACTTTTTAGGATTGAGATAGTTCACCTCGGGCCTCGAGTCAGACTGGCTGCTATCGGCTCTTCACCACGTGTGGGGTTTGGGCGCTTGCTCACCTTGTCTGCCCCTCAGTTTATTCACATAGTGGACATAGCGGATGGGGTAATCATAGAGCTGGCCTCATTGGTGATATAATACCCGCTGAGGGCTTAGAGTCATGCCCGGTACCCAGACAAATTCAGTGTGTCTTAGTATATTTGTCGGAAAAACATTGGGTGCTAACTAATACAGAACATCTAGATTGCATGATAAGGAACTACTCCTTGCTCCTTTAACAAGAAGTCAGGGGGAAGGGAAGGTAGGGGTTCATTTCCGGCCAGTGGCCTTCCTGAGGGTCAAGGTTCCCCAGCTTCTCCCAGAGTCCCGCAGGCTTGGCTAGTCCTTTCCTGCTGGGTCCAGACCCATCCGGTACCCAGACAAATTCAGTGTGACTATATTTGTCGGAAAAACATAGGTTGCTAACTAATACAGAACATCTAGATTGCATGATAAGGAACTACTCCTTGCTCCTTTAACAAGAAGTCAGGGGGAAGGGAAGGTAGGGGTTCATTTCCGGCCAGTGGCCTTCCTGAGGGTCAAGGTTCCCCAGCTTCTCCCAGAGTCCCGCAGGCTTGGCTAGTCCTTTCCTGCTGGGTCCAGACCCATCACATCCTTGCAGAGGAAGGGGGGCCGGGCCCTTCTCTTCACTGTGGCCCATTTGAAAGCAGATAAGCTTTTCCTGTCACCACCACCTCCCCCTTCCCCGCCCACCAGATGCCCTTTGTGTTTTGTTGTCCAGAATGTCATGACTTGCCTACCCGTTTGGAAATCAAAGGCAGTAAAAGTACCTGGGTTGGTTTAGACTAATTGCATTTGACCTCCTGGTGCTGGGGGTGGAAATGGGGGTTTACCTTCCCTGAAACACAATTGCTCATCACTAAACACAGTCAGGGCTCTGTTCAAGCTACAGATGCTGAATCTGACCATTTTTATTGCAAGATTAGGAGAAAAAAATTGGCAGCCAGGAGTTTCTAAAATATGATACATTTAATTACTTCTAAAAATATAACTTTGTCTTACTATTGCGGTTGTAGGCCTGTTTTTAAGGGAAGTAGTATAGATTTTCTTTGTAATTTGGGGGTTTCTTTTTAAGCAAAAGGGATGCATTGAGACACAAAGACCTTTTTTTTTTTTTCCCAAAACTAAGCCTTGATTGGCTTTTGTTGAAGTTATTTGAAGTATTTGTTCCATGATAAGAAAGTTAAAAAAGAAAAAAAAAAGTGCTTTCTTAGTATGTGTAGCCCACTGTAAATGACACTAGCTTATTGACCCCTGAGCCTGCAGTCATCTTCTTCCTTGGCTTCAGTTTAAGAAATGCTGATCCATTCATTAAATTTAATGATTTACCATCAGCAGGATAATTAACTAGCCTGAAGTCTATTTAACTGGACAGGAACAGCAAAAACAAAACCAAACCCATATTAAAACTTTGGCCAAAAGTAAGCACAATTGTTTGGGCAGAAGAGTACAAATAGGTTATGCTGGATACACTGGAAATCTAGTCCAGCCATTCTCATTTAATTGTGGATTTATTCACTTAACTGTTCCCGTGAGTCATTTGACTTTAATGGCCTGATGTCTCTTATGTGGTTTTGTTTTTTTTGCCATTAAAAATATAGTAAAGGGGTGGCATCATGTAGATAAAAGAATATTTCATATGGTTAAAAAAAAAATCAGCCCTTGCCTTTATGCTTTGGGATCACTGGGGGTGGAACTGATGTCTTCTTTTAGTTATGCCATCTGGACTGAAGAGGTCAAGAGAGTTCTAGATTGTATATGCCTCCAGTGGTTTTGTTTTTGCTCTATTTCCTACTAGAGTGCTTGTTTCTCATTATCTCTGTTTTTTGAAGGCAATTATGACCACATCAGCTTTGCCAGTGGGAATAAACAGTAGGGATGAAAAGGACAAAGGAGGGTGTGAGTGCTGAGCTAGCAGGCACCTCTGGAAGCTGAGGTGCTTTCTCTTTGGGGATTGGTAAGGGGGCCATTGAATCTTCCTTCCCTCTGTTAGAGTGTTGGTAAGTCACACCTCTGTCTCTAAAGGTAGGTGGTGTATCTGAACTCTGAACTCTGACCCAGGAAGCACTTGGAGTCAAAGTCAACACGATTCCAGAATCATGACTGACTCACCTTGCTCAGATTTGCCTTTAGCGGCATCCTACGTCAGGGTCATCTCAGAAGGTAGAGGACTGAGCGTCTTTTAAAGACATTCTTTTCTTACCTCAGTCTTGTGATTTCCTTCTCCTGGGAGCTCTCAGAGGAAGCACAAAGGATTAGAAAACTAAATGGGTTTCTGTCGTGTTGCCTTAAAAATGTTCTCCTGCTTCCGAAATTTTGACTCTGAGACCCAAGGAACAAAAAACACAGAAAACCCCCCTCAGTATTTTTTTTTGGTAATTAATTAATTTAATTAATTTATTTTTGCCTGCGTTGGGTCTTCGTTGCTGCACGTGGGCTTTCTCTAGTTGTGGTGTGTGGGCTTCTCATTGTGGTGGCTTCTCCTGTTACAGAGCACGGGCTCCAGGCATGTAGGCTTCAGTAGTTGTGGTACACGGGCTCAGTAGTTGTGGCACACGGGCTCAGTAGTTGTGGCACACGGGCTTAGTTGCTCCGTGGCATGTGGAATCTTCCCGGTCCAGGGCTCGAACCCATGTCCCCTGCATTGGCAGGCGGATTCCTAACCACTGCGTCACCAGGGTAGCCTCCCCAGGTGTTTTTTTTCCCAGGTTTTTTTTTTTTTTTTTTTTTTTGCGGTACAAGAGCCTCTCACTGTTGTGGCCTCTCCCGTTGCGGAGCGCAGGCTCCGGACACGCAGGCTCAGTGGCCATGGCTCACGGGCCCAGCCGCTCCGCGGCATATGGCATCTTCCCGGACCGGGGCACGAACCCGTGTCCCCTGCATCGGCAGGCGGATTCTCAACCACTGCGCCACCAGGGAAGCCCACCTCCCCAGTTTTGATGTATGACAATGCTTTAAGAGATCTGAATTCCTTTTAACGATTACCATTTCCTTGACTCTGCATGGACTATAATTTAATATTGGCAGATAATAGATCATAAGTTGCCTTTGTTCTTCTATCCCCACAGTTTATTGCAACGAATAAATTCCACAGAAGAGGAGGCAGGAACTTTACAATACATGATTGGGAGAATTTGGGACCAGAATGTAGGAGGACCTTAAGGGGAATTTAAGCTAATTGGGAGCCTGCCATTTTCACTACCTTGTCTGGGTGAACAGGCCTGAAGCCAATTAACAGAAAACACTAGGAGGTGGAAGGCACATTCCAGCCACCACTTACGCTCTGTCACAGGCGATGACTACCCTGACCTTTAGAGAAAAGTCCATGCTTTAAGGTTCTTTCCGTCAAGCAAAAACTGCATCTAATCGGCAGATTATACAGAGGGAGGCAGACTCAGGGAAAGACCTTAAATGTGTGGTGATCACGAGGTTTAGGTTTGACATTGAATGGGCCATCCCCTCCCCTTTGGAGCCTGTGAGGCCATGAGTTTTAGAAGCACTGAACTGCCTTTTTCCTTCTTATTTTGTGCACTTTGGTCACTGTCTCCAGCCACGATGCTTTTGCTCCAGGCTTTTTCATGCAGACAGAACATTTCTGAATTTTGATCACTTATTCCTTCTGAAATGAATGTGGCCAGTCCAGGGATAGGTCTGTTTTTACATCAGCCTCTATTTGTTGACGCCTAGAGATTATAATTAGAAAATAGCTGATGGTTAAATAGAAAACCTATGTAATAAAATAATGCCAGGGAATGAATGCTTATCATTGGTCCTGTTCTCAAAAAAGAAGAGTCCAACATTGTCTGCTTATCCTGATACTTTTTAAACTTTTGAAAATATTTATACATTATGATTGCTATTCACGTGCTACACAGTGAGTATAGTCACAAATCATGGAAAAGGTAAGTTACTATGAAAGTGTTTCATTTTTACATTTCATTGTAATTTGATTAAAGCCAGAGTTTTGAGGCGCTAGAGCAGAGTAAATTTTAAAAATTAGAGCCTGTTTTGGATGTGAGTAAACAGTGTAGCGAAGCAACGTTTTTAAGCTTATCCAGATTTTATATGGGGATAGTTTAAAAAAATGAGTAAGTCAGTCGGTAAGTCCTCGTGTTCCTAGGTTTTGCCCATTTCACCCTGGCGTGATGAATGACGGGGGTCAGGGGTCATGCTGTGGGCCCACACCTCTCTCCGTGGTTGGTTTTTCTTCCATCCACCTGCACAGGGAAGATCCTCATCCTTCCCCAAGTGCTTAAAAACCTTTTCTAAATGGGAAAAAAAAAAAACCAACTCATCTCATTGACACTTAGAGCCATCCAGATGACATAACTAACTTGTTTTCCAGAATATGAACTGATCATACTTTCTTAATGACAAAATGAGGAGGTAGCTTCTTCAGAAATCCGATTACAACAGCTGCAAACCGGTCAGTGAAATGACTGCAGGGTCAACCCCTTAGAACAAGGAAGAGCCATGGAAATTCTGACATGGGAACTGGCCGGGCTTCGTGGTCTCCGCCACACTAATGGGACAGGAGGTTAGGGTCTGGTCCTGCTAAACAGTAACTGGAATGTGGTCTGTTTGTTTATTCTTTAGCACATAGACACTGAGTAACCAAAAGACTTGATAATCTGGTTAAAAATAATCAAAGGCCCCTGCCTCCCAATTCTAAAGTTCTACAGTTTTCTATTAAAAAGCAGGGGATTTATTAATATTATTTCCTAGTTGGCAAAGTTTCGCAGAACTTGTGCCAAAGCTAATAGAATTGTGTCCACCTCTAGCAGCAGCAAACGTAGAAACTAAAAACATTGATCATTTTCAAAATTAAGTTTAGTTTTCATTATAAAATGCCAGAGAGCTTCTTTATAGCAGAAACATGTCATGTTCACAATAACACCAAAAATAAAACCAAAACAACCTTTGAAGGGAGGTGTCATGTCTCCTGGATATGCCAAGAGCAGATTATCTTGTGCTTTGATAATGGGATGTCTGCCATTATAATACATGTCTTAACATTAGTGGAGGTTTAAAACTGATAGTGTCATCTATGTATGTGACACACATTATTTTTCAGAAGCCCTACACATTTTCTACTTGCATTATCAAAGAACAGTGGACTCATAGCATCAAATGTAAGAACAGGACTGGAGCGCAGGGGCCCGTGGACATTCTTCCGAGAAGGAAACACGAGTTTCCCAGGGAGCCTTGCCAGCCACGTGCAGGGCCACTTTGGATGGTGTTTTCTCGCGAGAGTGACAGGCGGCATTTTACCCTTATGTAAATTCAGTGGCACAAAACTCAACTGGCGTGGACTTTTCTCGGTTGTATAAAATCTGCAACCTTCATTTTCACTATAGACAAAGTGGGGAAATAATACCCGCTATTGGCTTCATGCGTGAAGATTGAGTGAGTAACACATATCAGAATGCAGATCCAGTTTTTGGTGCATCGTGGGCACTTGTTAGGTGCTGCTTTCCTATCTTTATTTTGGGTGAGAATAGCCTCGGGAACTCTCCCTAGTGTCACAACAGGTGCTGGCTGTTTTTCTCCTGGCATATGGGGAGTACCATTTGGGGTGCTGTGCTGGTTCCTTTTCATCCCTGGTGTATTTCTCATGCCCTCATCATCCTTCCAGAATTGGATTCTTGCTTCCATGGCATCTTACCAGAATTAAAATAAAAGTTAATCATTTAAAATCATCTCTGGTTCTTTTCTGAAGAACATAATCTGACATAAAAATGACATTACTGTTCATCTCTGTGTCTGTGTCCATTTTTTTATATTCCCTTTTGGTTTTGGCAAGCATGCGTGGTTTTGATACGATTAGATTTGAGGATGCCATTTAAGAATGCTAAGTGTCTTACTCGGGTTTCTGCTTGGCCACTTGCTAAGCTTCTGGGTGCCTTTGTGAAGTGAATGGAGCTCGGGAGACACAGGGCTGCCCATGGGCTTTTAGAGTGAGGGGTGCAGTTTAAGGGGTACCAGTCAATCCTCGTGTTCCTTTATGACTGGCCATTTTTGTTGCCTCTTTGGCCTATGGCGCTCAAAGCCTGCAGGCAGCAGGGAAGTGCTTCAGAAATTCTACCGAGTGAAAAATCTTTGGTGGTGTGTGGATTAACCTTCAAGGGGAGTCTGTTAGTAGCTGATGATTTTCTTGCCTGTGAATACAGCTGCTAGAACTAGATGTTTCGAGCTTGCACTGTGGATAAAGGCGCATTTTCTTTTTTAGCTCCAACCCTCAGGTGCCTTTTCATAGATTGGGTGCAGGCAGCCTTCAACATCTTGTTGTGAGCTGTGTGATTAAATATGACCATGAAAAGAATACAGGCTTTCTCCTCTCTCTTTATCCCCACCCATCTGTATGTCATTTGCTTTTGAAAATTTGTTCTTTATTTCTACGTTCAGTGAGCAGGGCAACTGCTATCCTTTAAAAATCCTGGTTAAGAAATTGCATTAACATCTTTGGCTTACAGTATTTTGTTTTCACTACCCGTTTCCTGCAGCCTGCCTGTAGCAATTGACTCCCTCTAAGCCATTTAAAATTTTGGAATGTTATGATCTAGGTAGGTATACGTTTTCAAAATCAGTCTATACGGGCTTTTTCCAGCTACCTTCAACAGGATTCTGGAATGGTCCTGAAAAAATGGCCGTTTTTAAGCACTAAAACGTTTTGCCCAATGGTTTTATGTTCTTTCTTCCCCCACCGAGGCCTGGGTATATGTGCCCTGTAGTATTTTCATTGGGTCTGTGTATCTATGAGACATTTTTTTAAAAAAATTAATTAATTTATTTATATATTTATTTTTGGCTGTGTTGGGTCTTCGTTTCTGTGCGAGGGCTTTCTCCAGTTGCGGCAAGCGGGGGCCACTCTTCATCACGGGGCGCGGGCCTCTCACTATCGCGGCCTCTCTTGTTGCGGAGCACAGGCGCCAGACACACAGGCTCAGTAGTTGTGGCTCACGGGCTTAGTTGCTCCGCGGGATGTGGGATCTTCCCAGACCAGGGCTCGAACCCATGTCCCCTGCATTGGCAGGCAGACTCTCAACAACTGCGCCACCAGGGAAGCCCTATGAGACATTTTTTTTCCTTCAGTTCTTCCTCCCTCCCTCCCTTCCTTTCTCTCTTTCTTTTCTCTGCTCTTATGGCTGAAAGGAGGTTGTTGATCAGCTTTCTTTCTAAAGAAGAAAATACTGAAAAATAAACATGTAATTTCCACGACATACACCTGATGGTATTGCAAGGCAGGGGGGTTTGTTTGGGCTTTTAGATTTTACTTTATGTATTTGTGGAAATATATACTCCTTTGCAAGAAGAACATATTACTTGAAATATTTTTATTTTTAGTAAATCAAACTTCATAAGATTAGAAGATGGAGCGATGTTCTTTCTCTCTCTCTCTCTTTTTTTAAAATAAATACCATAATTCCCAAACTGTAAGATAAAATGGCAATGTGGATATTAATCAGAATCAAGTTAAACCCTCTGAGAAGCGCTGTGTCTCTTCCTGCCTGCGGTAATCCCTTATTTCTCTGAATTCATTCTTGTATCCTCCTGTTCCCAACACTATGGTTACAAACCTTCCTGGGCTTGTGCTGCCTGTCCTCACACCTGGAAGAAGCTTCCCTAAGGCCAGCCGTCTTCACCTCTGTTCTGTCTGCCACCCCTTCTCAGTCTTAGGGCTTTGCCTTCGTATTTAATTCCTCTCTACACAGTCCTGAATGTGTGTGTGTGTCTCTGCACTAGATCTTTCCACTCAGCAGATATATGCTCCATTAACACTCCGCCTGTCCCCACGCCCTTGTCTCCCTTTTGCCTCTGCCTGGCTTACTGTCCCTCCTAGTTCACAGATTTGGCTCCTTCTTATCTTTCATGTATCCCACCCCACGCATCTCCCCCCACCAGGGGACCCTCCCTAATCCTCATGCTTGCAGGAGGGGGACATTCCTGCTGCCCTTACGTTATTGTCTCTTCTTTCATCAGCCTTCTGTTTATATTTATAAATTTGAATTTATCTTTGTTTATGTCTGTTTCCATGCGCTAAAATGGCACAGGCGTTGTCTTGGTTACTGTTTGTTTGTAGCTCCGAGTCATCCCCTCATCCCCCATGTGTTTTTGAGTGAATAAGTGTTGTGATAAATTGAAAGGAAGAAGGCCATAATATTTTTTACTTTTTCTGATACCGTGTATTACAGTTGGATTCTTTGTTGGGTGGACTAGATTGGCCATTTTTATGCCATATGATATGATATTGTGATTTTTATTAGTTACGAGCTAAAAATGGCAGATTATAGGTAAAGCAAAGAAAACCTGTTAAATATTAAGTCATGTACATAAGTAAACCTTAGAAACACGGTCATACTTCTGAGTCATCGATGTTAGGCTGCATCCTGGCTTGTGTTGCAAGTGGTGCAAGTTTTACTTCAAAAACCCTGACCTGGTGGAGAGTGCGGTCTTCCTCATCCACTTATTCAATCACTCTGATCTTCCCCTGAGAACATCTTGTAACTTCGCATGGATTCAGGTGTTAAAAGGTGAGCACCGTCAGTCTGTTACTAACAGTGTCTCTGCATCCTTATAATTTTTGCTGTATGACAGTTGGTCACAGTTGCCCTGGGAAAGCCCCCTGAGGCTTTTAAGGCTTTGTCTAGAAGGTCATGGTCTTAGAGGGTAAGAGCTCCTGGGACTTACTTAAGTGAGGCATTAGTGGGACATGAGGAAAAAAAGGCCGCCTAAAATGTTGCTCAAGGTCCAACATAGTCATCGATTCTATTAGCTCTAAAAATTTTAATTACTTGAATAATTAAAATATTTGATTATCAGAAAATATTAAATTACTCTGTTTATAACTAAAGTGATAGATTAATTTTCCATTTAATTGGAAAAACAATATTTGAACAAACCATTTGATTATATTTAATATGTTATAAGCAAGTGAGTTGAAAGTAATATATTCTCTCCTGAATATATATTTTATTTGTTTCAGAGCTGTTTTCTTACTGTTTAAAATTTTTTTTGCAGAGAGTGCTGAGGTTTTTATTGTCATTAGAATGAATATGAATTATACTATTACTCCAGGACCCCAGCCTGGCGAAAATGTTTTCTTTAAGAGACCAATTTTCTTATTCTAGGAACAGTGGAGTTTGATATTTACATGTTCAGTATATAAAATACGGATGTTATAAATTCTGATGTACCATTACCATTTTAGATCTAGTAGATAGCTTTTTGATGTGGTTTTCTTCAATTCTCTGAGTAAAGTTTCTCTTCTTATATATGTATATTTCATATAAAATTGAGTTTTAGAAATTGTTTTCAAAGAGAGGAGTGATATCCTTTGTGTCTTATGGAATTGCACAAAAAGTTTTTTAGTGAAAGGAATTGATTCTTATAGAACGATAACCTCACATAGATTTTAGAGAATTTTTTTTTAGATTAACGCTTATTAGGTATCCCTGTTTATTCCTTATCATCCTCTGGGCTCATTGAACATCTAATGAGATAAATGATTAGAATTATGGGGTCTTCTCTGCTACCTTGGAAGATAGTATACTTGTTGGACTATATGGGGATTAATTAGATAGCATGATTTCTTTTTTAATTAATTAATTAATTAAAAAACATCTTTATTGGAGTATAATTGCTTTACAATGGTGTGATAGTTTCTGCTTTATAATAAAGTGAATCAGCTACACATATACATATATCCCCAGCTCTCCTCCCTCTTGCGTCTCTCTCCCACCCTCCCATATCGCACCCCTCTAGGTGGTCACAAAGCACCGAGCAGATCTCCCTGTATAATGTGCCTGCTTCCCACTAGCTATCGGTTTTACATTTGGTAGTGTATATATGTCCATGCCACTCTCTCATTTCGTCCCAGCTTACCC
>NC_041224.1:23202291-23202952 GCF_002837175.3 Physeter macrocephalus | reverse complement strand
TTTGCAGTACGTGGGCCTCTCACTATTGTGGCCTCTCCCGTTGCAGAGCATAGGCTCCGGACGCACAGGCAAAGCGGCCATGGCTTGCGAGCCCAGCCGCTCCGCGGCATGTGGGATCCTCCCGGACCGGGGCACGAACCCATGTCGCCTGCATCGGCAGGCGGACTCTCAACCATTGCGCCACCAGGGAAGCCCCCTCATTGTAGTTTTGATTTGCATTTCTCTAGTGATTGGTGATGTTGAGTCTCCTTTCATGTGTTTGTTGGCAATCTGTATATCTTCTTTGGAGAAATGTCTATTTAGGCCTTCTTCCCTTTTTTGGATTGGGTTGTTTGTTTTTTTGATATTGAGCTGCATGAGCTGCTTGTAAAATTTAGAGATTAATCCTTTGTCAGTTGCTTCATTTGCAAATATTTTCTCCCATTCTGAGTGTTGTCTTTTCGTCTTGTTTGTAGTTTCCTTTGCTGTACAAAAGCTTTTAAGTTTCATTAGGTCCCATTTGTTTATTTTTGTTTTTATTTCCATTTTCTAGGCGGTGGGTCAAAAAGGTTCTTGCTGTGATGTATGTCATAGAGTGTTCTGCCTCTGTTTTCCTCTAAGAGTTTTACAGTGTCTGGCCTTACATTTAGGTCTTTTATCCATTTTGAGTTTATTTTTGTGT
>NC_041224.1:23198782-23202229 GCF_002837175.3 Physeter macrocephalus | reverse complement strand
TTTGTTCTAGTTCTGTGAAAAATGCCATTGGTAGTTTGATAGGGATTGCATTGTGATTTTTTTTTAATTAAAAAAATTTTAGAATATGTTATTTACTTGATTCTTACAAAGGTAATATATTCATAGCTCCCAAATCAAACATTATACATGGATATTACACAATTCTTCCTTCCAGCCCCCAGCTCACCTCCCCTTATGCAGCCACTGTTACCAAGTTCCTGTGGACCCTTTCAAAGAATACCATTCTTGCATGAGCAAATAGGAAACTATATTCTCCTTTTACATTGTTACTTAAATACTACCTATCATCTTCTGGGCTTTGATTTTTCTGCTGAGAATGGCTGGGCGATCTTTGTATATGGAAACTTAAAAAGGGTCTATTTTTGAAACAGTTTACTATTTTTCCTTTGTACAGATGGGACGTTGTCTGCTGATGAGCATGTTGATTGTTTACTGTGTTTTGTTCTTGCAAACAACAGCCCAGTGAATAACCTTTGTCCTTCAGCCACTTGGCATTGAGTATCTCTTGGATAGAAACCTAAAAATGAATTGTACATTTGTGGGTTTGTATGAGAGTATATACATGTATAACTTTGATGGATGTTTCCAGACTGACCTCAGTAGATGCTGGACCAAGTTACACTCCCACTAGCAATGCCCAGGAGACCCCGTGCACTCTGTCATGTCACGTTACAACATGAGGTTCTGTGAAATCTGTTCAGCTGATGAGATATGCCTTTGAAATCATTCCCTTTCCCCACTCTCTAGAGCATAAGGCTGTTGACACAGTTTGCAGCTTGTGAGCTGAGAGTAGGCTTCCTTTCCTCTTAGGGAGAACAGGCCACTCAATCCCTGTTTTCCTGGGAGGAAAAGGAAGCCTTGGCGCACACAGTGGGGGTGGGGTGGGGTGGGGAGGGGGTTCTTGTTACTTCTTCACAGAGTAACACGGAGGAAACACACCATAGTATTAGTTTTGATGCTACTGTTTCTGTTGTGGGTGGATCTTCCTGCCACCCCTTTATGGACATCCCAGCACTTCTCCCCTGCACCCCCAGCGCTGCCAGCTCCCCTGAACTTGTTTGGTCTCCAGATTCATCTTGCGCTTACATCGCTGGCCTTTTAAACATGCTCATCAACTCTCCCCTTGCCTCTTCCTAAGTCCTCTCCCCCTGGTCAGAACTTGGAAGTCTCCCAACTCTGGAGACGTCCTGACACCTGCCTTCCGTGGCCCATTATCCTATCCGCCTACTCCTGCCCAAACCAAGGGAAGGTGCACCCAGGAGCTTTTATTCCCTTTCTTTCCATCATGGCACTTACCATGTTTCATTTTAATTACGGGTCTTTCTCTTTTAATGAGATCACGGCCGTATTTGTTGCTCAGGATTTCTGTTTGTGAGGGAGGCATACCTAAACTTCTGGTGGCATTAAAATCTCTTTTGCAACCGTTGCATCTAAGCACACCTTACTTTCACTGAATGCTTTTGTAATTGTAAAGGGCCACATACTTATAATTTGTGTATCTAAACGGTTCTTCTCTTAACACATTTTTATAGCCAAGATTTTGATAAAAAATATATTATTCCATAGATAGTACATCTTTCCTTACAGTGAATGTTTAACTTTTCAAGAATCTCTTCTAGATTAAATTGGGAAAATTTTGAAGGGAGGGCAAGGAAAGTTAGATTATATCAGCAGAAATCTAGGCTTTTGGACTTACTCCTATTTTAAGTCCCCAGAGGGACTAATTTTCCTGAGAACTTTGTATTTTAATCATAAACATACCCGATTCAGTTATACTTTCACAAACCTTTGGCTGAGAGTTTGGCATTAATGTCCTGAACTCATAGAAAGAGAAACATATTTTTGTGGATTGGCCAAGAAAAACAGGTCTCAATTCAAATAAAAATAATGTTTCTTACTTTAAAAAGATTTTTCCACTGAGTTATGTGTTAAACTTTTTGCTAATTTAGTTGTCTCATATTGCACATGACTTAGGCAGTGATTTGATATACTTTCTGTGGATCAATATAATGCCTATCTGAATATTTAAAATTTTGCTCCTGAGTAGGAGTTAAGTTGAATTAGGGTACACATAATTATTTAACTAACTTTTATTATTTATTTTGTGGATTTTTATAAAAAAGATAAATCCCACGTCTTATTTCTTTAAATCTACTGGAAATCGTAAAATAGGCAAAGGACTTTTATTGATGGTGAAAATGCCTTCTTTAAGGTACATGTGCATTTTGCCTTCTGTATGTGACTGGACCAGCATTTTGAATCTACTGCATCCCTGGAAAATCTTTCTCTTGGCTTCTCCGACAATCTGTCTCTAAGCTCAGTCATTGTTTTATTTACAGAAATGTCTTTCTTCTTCTCTTCCCGTGTGCGTGCATGCAGGTCATTTTTCTAAATGGGATTTTACGTGCTCTTCCTTGGCATGACCTTTCAGTTTCTCTTCCCATCTTTCCAGCTTTGTGTTGCCCACAAATACTAGCCGACTACTTCTGTCTAGATGTCTTTGAGTTCTTTTTACACTTTCTCCCAAGCAGAGGGAAGTGGTCCCTAGTCCAAAGGGCAGTGCGAGTTGAAACCCCTTGCTCTGGACCTGACTCTCCATCCATCTGTGCTATCCATGACAGCCTCTGTATGCCAGAATGACCCCACCCCCTGTGAAATTGTCTGTAGTTAATTTTCAAATGTTTCCTAGAGCTAGAAAATTCTATAATTGCCAGTGACTTTCTTGTTCCTTGTCATTTTGCCATGGGTCTCCCAGGTTTCAAACTGACTTTGTTTCTTTCTCTTTCTACTGCTTCTTGTTTTATCTGTTGCCAGGTACTACATATTATACCTTTAGTCTTGCATATATACGTGTTCTTTCTACCTTCTAGCACCTGTTCTCACTTCAGCTGTACTCCTTTCAACTGGACTGATGTGACATGTGTCTCCCTCTACCATCTGTCCCTTCTTTAAGTCAATGCTGCACATTCCTATTTGCTTAATCTTTCAAACCACTGTTTGTATTGCATCACCTCCAAGTTTAAAGGCATAAAAAAACTCCCTCCTGCAGTGATTTAAAATTAACCTCATTAGCTTGGTGTTCTGTATACTCTGCAATCCAAAATCCAAGTTAACTTCTTTAGACTTCGCCTCCTACCATGACCTCATGCATAGCCTATGCTCTGTTGGACTTCTGTGCATTCCTTTTAAATAAATATGCCTTCTATTAAATAAATATTCCTTCTATTCCTCCAATGTCCCCTCCACCTTTTGAATCAGTGTTGTGTCGTTAATTACTTAATCCAGTCTCTGGTCACATGTGTTTTGGATGCTCGCTTTAAGATACTGTCCTGCTTGAGGGCTTCCCTGGTGGCGCAGTGGTTGAGAGTCCGCCTGCCGATGCAGGGGACGCGGGTTCGTGCCCCGGTCCGCGAAGATCCCATGTGG
>NC_041224.1:23186910-23198628 GCF_002837175.3 Physeter macrocephalus | reverse complement strand
TGCGCCTGCGCGTCCGGAGCCTGCGCTCCGCAACGGGAGAGGCCACAACAGTGAGAGGCCCGCGTACCGAAAAAAAAAAAAAAAAAAAAAAAGATACTGTCCTGCTTGAGAATGGAGTAGTTGGAACAGGGAGGAGACCAAAATTGAGTCCTAGTTCATGCTTCTTAATGGGAATCTTGAATAAGCTGCTTAACCTCTAGCTTCCTGGAGGGGCAGAACCTGGATGGAAATGGTCACTTAAGGAAAACCAATATTCCAAAAGTCTGTCTGGAAAACAAGGAGTCTGGTAAAATATTGAGGAAATCCAGATCATTGATTTCAGTTAATGATCTTTACACAAAATACCGAGCAGTTTTTATCCCATGGCGTCAGGGGTTATCTTCTTGCTTTTGAGTCAAAGATGTTCTGGTGCTCTGTCTGTGTGGGGCCCCCTATGAGGAGGCTGTGTCATGTGCTCCCAATCAGAGGCTCAGATTTGATTCCTGCCTTGAGGGATTTATTAGTCTGACTGCTCTGAACCCCCCTTTCCTTATCTGGACTGTTGGAGGAATTACCTCTTTCTTAACTAATAAAGTTCAGAAGCTTTAATGACCTTATCACAGTGGTTTACAAATTATGCTCCTGACCAGAAAAACTTAGATTTCTGTTGCCCTTAGCTGTGTGACCGTGGTCACTTTGATATGACTCTTCAGTAAAATAATACAGCTCAATAGTCAATAAATGTTACTTTAATTACATAATATATTAGTCAAAACCTAATAGAAAAGTTATTGCTAGTCTTTGCCACACACCCTGTCCTAGTGATGGCTTTAAATTTTCAATAGTCATGTTCTGTCATTAGGAACTCAACTTGCTTCTTATCTTTAAATATAAGGCCTTGTTGGATAGAATAATAAGCAAATTACATTCAACAGTCTATTCTACTGTCAAAAAATGTAGGGTTTTTTTTTGTATGTGAAACAGATGTGTAGTATTTAGTCAAAATAATTCTGTCCCTGCTCTCAGCTGCCTTGTAGTCTCTTGGGGCCACAGAGCCCTGTGATCCTCGCGTGCTTCTGGTGAGTGAGAGGTGGGTGAAAGGCACCACGTGGCCATTTCAGTGCATGTGACAGTTGGATGGATATTCAGGTACTCTACCCCACAACGCTAGGACTGCTTTGGATAAATAGATGGTATTCACTTTGGGTCTTGAAAGATGACAGTGGTATCCCGGCAAAGCCCGGTTACAGAAAGATGAGCATAGGGGAGGTTTTGTTGGCGAGAAGTCTGGTGTGATGGGAGTTTAGTGTTCATGTGTGGACAAGATAGATATTAGAAGTTAAACTGGGTCCAGATTGTGTGGAAGTATCCAAATATATATTATGCAAATACAACACTGGGGATGGAGAAAAGGGGTCAAATCTGTTGCATTGGTTCAAACAGCAAGTTTCTTTACCCATTAAAGTACACTGAAAATGGATTTGAGAAGAGAGACCCCCATTAGAAGGATAAGAAATAATGTCCTAAGTCCATGCTGCTGCAGCAGAGATGAAAAGAATAAATTTGATAGGTACTAGGAGGTAGAATCAATTGGTCTTGGTAGTAATCAAGATGTGATTTTCTATGGTTGAGATATTTAAAATGGCTCACAGCAATTTCAGTAGAACGAAGGGCCAGGCACTGGATTTCTAGGGGGGTGAGGGATAAATGGGAGGTATAAAACATGAAAAACTAAGAGAAGAAGTGGAAGGCATTTTGTTTTTTTAAATGATGGGAGGGGTTGTTGCTTAGTTGCCTGCTGATATGAAGAAGTCATTGCTCATTGGGATAGGGCTGTTCGCTCAAAATTTAAAGTTAAAGAGAACCTTGATTACCTTGCATTAATAAGCCAGATTTCATCGGGCTTCATATTTGATTAGTTCCTCCTGGAGTCTTTAAAAGACCCTTCTGGGGGCTTCCCTGGTGGCGCAGTGGTTGAGAGCCTGCCTGCTAATGCAGGGGACACGGGTTTGAGCCCTGGTCTGGGAGGATCCCACATGCCACGGAGCAACTAGGCCCGTGAGCCACAACTACTGAGCCTGCGCGTCTGGAGCCTGTGCTCCGCAACAAGAGAGGCCAGGATAGTGAGAGGTCCGCGTACCGCGATGAAGAGTGGCCCCCGCTTGCCGCAACTAGAGAAAGCCCTCACACAGAAACGAAGACCCCACACAGCATAAATAAATAAAAA
The DNA here is from genome assembly GCF_002837175.3 of Physeter macrocephalus. NCBI lineage: Eukaryota > Metazoa > Chordata > Mammalia > Artiodactyla > Physeteridae > Physeter > Physeter macrocephalus. The sequence continues at coordinate 23,196,422 of NC_041224.1, read as the reverse complement.
AAAGTTAAAGACAAATATATATAAAAAAAAAAAAAAAAAAAAAAAAAGAAGACCCTTCTGGTTTCTACTGACCTGAATGGTTTTGTGTTACTGGAATATATCTTGTTGTCTGTTTCTTCCAACAAATTACTATGAATATATTAAATAACATTAGGCTTGATTCTTATCCCAAGGAATTCTGAGTATTAAAATCTCTGTTCATTCTAAGGAACTTTTTGTTTAGCAGAAAATATGATATGGCTGGTGATTTTATTTTTTACCCTCTGCATGTGTTGCTCTACATAATGAGATGATGGAACTGTTTATCATCAAACTTCAGCTTCTTTCTTCTATTGTTTTTCTACTATTAGGTAAGATGTTAATGTATAACTAATTGTACCTTATGGTATATACCACTTGCAAGTACAGAAATATATCTGAGCTTCAGAATAAAGGGGAATTTAAGAGTTAATCTTCAGTCAGTGGTGAGCTGCTTTTTGCTAGAATAATATTGCTTAGGGACTTCCTACGAATAAGAAGATAAAAATTGGGCCAGGGTTTCATGGTTTCTTTTCAATTTCTCATGTGACTTAAAATTTGCCAGGTTGTTAATATTTGAATTCTAATAATGATTCTGTGAATTAAAAAAAAATCATTGGGATTTTAAGGTGGTCTGGAAAACGTGGGTGATCGTTATATAATTTAATGTCTTGATACTCCAGTTCTCATCAAAACAACTTTAATAATAACAGAAACGTGGGCTGACTTTTTTTTTTTTAACCCCAAGAGTCTGTGTGTGTGTGCGTGTGTGTGTGCGTGTGTGTGTGTGTGTGTATGTGGTTGTATATGTGCATCTCTGTGTTGTATTTAGTTAGGGTAATTAATTTTTGGTTAATAATTACAAGATATACTATTTCTTGACCTTCAGTATGCTAAACTTTTTTTAAACTAAGAGCTTGTTTATTTTATTTTTTACTGAGATAAAATTGATGTATAACACTGTGTAAATTTAAGGTGTACAAAACGTTTATTCGATACATTTATGTTTTGCAGTATGGTTACCACTGTAGAATTATCTTACACCTCTATCCACATCACATAGCTATCTTTTCTTTTTTTGTGGTGAGAACAATTAAGATATAGTTTCTTAGCACCTTTGGAGTTTGTAATACGGTATTGTTGACCATAATCACAATGCATTAACCCCCAGTGCTAAGCTCTTAATATGCATTGTCCTTATACAGAACCTATGAGGTAATGTTTAGCATTATTATCCTCATTTCCTGGATGAGAAACGTGAGCCTTAAGAGCCATACAACTTGCTAAAGGTCACACAGGGAGTACAACACTTTGCATTCAAGTCAAGGTCTTCCTGGCTCTAAAATCCGTTCATTCTGTTATCTAGTTAATGATAACTGCATAGACAAAGATAACTTCCCGTTAAACTGAGATTCACAGGGGTGGAGCTGTTGACCTGGGGTGTGTGGGGTGGGGGAGCCTTTGAGGTTGCTTGATTGCTCAAGCTTTCTTAGGGTCTTTTCTCTGCTTCTCTGCCTGCAATGCGCTTTCCCCAGATTTACCCTTGCTTAACTCTCCCCCGTCTTTCAAACCTGTGCTCAGATCTCACCTTCTCACTGAGACTTTCCGAACCCCTGTTTAGGGCTGTAAGGGGTTGCCACCCCTGCCGAACCCCCCACTTTCCCTGCCTTTGTCATTCCCAGTTCCCCTGGCCGTACTCTATGTTTACTAGCACTTTCTTACCTACATGTAATTTGCTTATTTATCACATTTATTGTAAATTTTCCATTCCTGCCTGTTAAAATATGTTTCAGGAGGGCGGGAATATTGCCTGTTTTGTTCACTCCTGTGTCCCCAATGCCTTGGGCAGCGCCTGGCACATCATAGGCATCCAATCATTGAATAAATAAATAAGTGGCTAGATGCGCAAGAACTCCCTGAATTCATAAGGAAGATAACCCCCCCCCTTTGTTTTTAATGAGCTTATTCCTAGGGAAAGCATCCATGGCTTTTTTCAGGTTCTTACTTTATTAGACTGCACCCTGCGTCTGTCCCAAGGGGTGGTGATTCATATGCTCGTTAACTGAATTAAAAAAACATGGAAACAAAATCACTAACTTGAAACAAAAATGCATCCCCATGTTGGAAACAACCTACGTGTCCATGGATGGTTGAATGGATAAAGAAAATGTGGTATGCACATAACACACACACAATGGAATATTACTCAGCCATAGAAATAAGGAAATATTGCCATTTGTGAAACATGGATGGACCTTGAGGGCATTATGCTAAGTGAAATCAGTCAAACAGAGAAAGACAAATACCACACGATCTCACTTATATGTGGAATCTAAAAACAAAAAACCAAATTCATAGATACAGAGAACAGATTGGTAGTTGCTAGGTGCAGATGCATGGGAGTGGGCAAAATGGGTGAAGGTGGTCAAAAGGTACAAACTTCCAGTTATAAAATAAATAAGTCCTAGGGATATAATGTACAGCATGGTAACTACAGTTAACAATACTGTATTATATATTTGAAAGTTGCTAAGAGATTAAAGTTCTTACCACAAGAAAAAAAATTTGTAGGTGTGTGGTGATGGACGTTAACTAGACTTGTGGTGATCACTTTGCAATATATACAAATATCAAATCATTATGTTGTACACCTGAAACTAATATAATGTTATATGTCAGTCATATCTCAATGAAAAAAATGGATACCAAGTTTTCAGCTGTATATGATTCAGAGAAATCAAACATATCAAGAACTAGCATATACTAGTTCATTTAAAATTTTTCCTTGGAATCATTTGGAAAAGATAAATTGTGTTTTACATTTTAAAATTACAGATTGGAGAGTAACAAAATTCATGTTAACTTGTATATATGTTTGACTGTCATCATTTGAGACAGCAGGCCAAACTGTGGGACTTAATGCTACCTAGATGCTATAAATACACAGTTGAAGTGACCAGTTGTGGTCTGTATCTTCTTCCTGAGAATGTACACCTATGATGTGTCTCAGTTCAATTCTGCAAGAATAATTGTACATGTAAAATATGTAACCGAGCTGGGCAATGAGCATCTCCTGGTCAAAGGGACGATTCCTGTCCTTAGTCATGTAAATGGCCGCAATGCTGTATAATAAGTAAGAAATAACAGGAGCATGTGTGCAGATGTAAACATATAGTTGAGGCCCACTGAGTTCTAGGGTCTTGGTCATGAGCCATTTGGTCACTTATTTCATTCTCTTAATGATCATACACCCTTGTTTTGGCCATCTGTCTCCCACACATGAACTGGTTGTTAAAAGTTTGAATGCTGTTAATCAGAGTATATATCATTTAATAAAACAAGTAGGAATAAAAATTCCCCTTCACTTCGGTATATTGGCTTAATGAAGCTCCTTTTACTGAAATATTTTTGACTCATTTTCAAAGAAAATGAGAGTAATTGTCTTCTTATAAATAGATGCTCACCCTCACTGGGAATCATGGAAAAGCAAATTAAAATATTGATTTTTTGGCTATAGTTCAGCAAAAAATTTAGCCGAAAAATTTTAGCAATCCATTGGTTGCAAGGATGTGGCCCTATAGGCACACTTGCATGCTATAGATTGGAATGTACTTGATGAAGCCTTTCTGAAAGTGAATTTGGCAATATCTCTCTCTGATTTCAAAATTTTACTGGTGGGACTATTACCTACAGAGAAATGTTTGCTCATGTATAAGTATGTTAATTGTTACAGTAGTAAAAAATATAGAAACAAGCTACTCTTGTCCATTAATGGAGGAGTAACTATGTCAATTATTCTGTATTGTACTAAGGGATACTCTGCAGCTATTAAAAGAATTCAGGTAAAAATATCTGTATAAATATTGAAAGATTTCCAAGACATGTTGTTAAGTGAAAAAAACAAGTTTCACGGGGTATATATTATATGTTTCATTTCATATAAAAATTACACCTGCATATATGGTCATCTCACGTATATACTGTTATAGAGAGGGAATTGGAGGGATATTTTCCAAATTACAACTGTGATTCATTTTAAAGGGGGGAATTGTGGAGGTAGCATGGGGCTTTCGTGTTTTATTCTGTGTACATGAGCACAAGTTTAATCTTTTATGAGATGACGTGATGATGGGGAAACACTCCTCATAACATTAAAAAAAATTGCCAAAGAAACACGTACACTCCAACGCTGAGGTGGGTTGGTTTCTCTTGCTTCAAAGAGCATTTCTTTCTTTCTTTTTTAGTCATTCATTCATTCATTCATTCATTTATGGCTGCGTTGGGTCTTCATTGCTGTCCACAGGCTTTCTCTAGTTGCGGCGAGCAGGGGCTACTCTTCATTGTGGTGCGCGGGCTTCTCATTGCGGTGGCTTCTCATCGCGGAGCACGGGCTCTAGGTGCGCGGGCCTCAGTAGTTGCGGCACGCAGGCTCAGTAGTTGTGGCTTGCAGGCTCTAGAGCACAGGTTCCGTAGTTGTGGTGCACAGGTTTAGTTGCTCCGCGGCATGTGGGATCTTCCCAGACCAGGGCTTGAACCCGCGTCCCCTGCATTGACAGGTGGATTCTTAACCACTGTGCCACCAGGGAAGTCCCCAAATTACATTTCTTTGTATTACTTCTCTCCCATTCTTCCCTCAACGCCCAACATCTTCTTTAACATTTACTTGATGATAAATTTTAAATTAATATTTTAATATTTAAAAATTACCCTATTATTTTTTTATATTCAATTTTATAAATGCATAGCACCTTTTATTTAAAAGTTTAATGCATTCTCAGAAGATAAGATTGGAATCACTTGCCCTCTGAAAACGGCACACGACCAGATAAATGTCCTCATGTCTCGTGCCGTGATTTGAAGGTAGTCACTCAGTAAACACTAGTAAATTAAAGATTTCTAAACAGATTAAATTAATTTTCTGAAGAACTGTAATCATGGGTGTTTAAACAGACCATGAATTTATTTGCTGTCATTTATGAGACAAAAGATTAAGTCTGGTAGAATAAGTTACTCCTAATTTCCATCAGGAATGTGGATAATGTCCAAAATAAAGAATGTATAATCACCAACCATGGTACTTAACTGCCTTGAAGAGTTTCATGATAAACACCTAAAAATTTAGTTTTTAATTCTCAAAAATTATCATCCATTCATCTTGCATGTAGAATAATTTTCTTTGAATTAGTACCTCCAAATCTTTGAAAATATACAATTATGAAATGGATTTATTTTTATAGACTTAAGAAAAACCTTTATAAGTATGCTTTTAATAAGCAAAAGTTATTCTTTAAAATATGATTTTAGTCTTGCCTTGCTACTTTTCTACCACATACTCTGAAACCAAATCTTATCCTTTCTAGGTTGGTCATGGGTCATTTCCCTCTGTGGAAACTTTTATAAAATCACACTGTAATCTGTTAAACCAAGGGTATTTTAATTTGTATCATATGGGAAAGCACCTGTGAAGTCCTTGCCTAAATTTCTAATCTTTCATAATTTAAACTTAATTTGTCTCTCTCCTTTTTTCCTTTTTTTTGGGTGGGGGCAGTTTAAAATATCAGCAAAGCTGAACAGAAATAAATGCATTTGGTAATTGAAAACAATTAAGATGTATACTCATCATTTTTTTGCAAAAATTTCTCCAAATTAAAATTAAACCTGGTGGCACAGTGGTTAAGAATCCGCCTGCTAATGCAGGGGACACGGGTTTGATCCCTGGTCCGGGAAGATCCCACACGCCACAGAGCAACTAAGCCTGTGCGCAACAACTACTGAACCTGCATGCCACAACTACTGAACCTGCGCTCTAGAGCCCACGAGCCACAACTACTGAGCCCGCGTGCTGCAACCACTGAAGCCTGCACGCCTAGAGCCCGTGCTCCGCAACGAGAGAAGCCACCGCAATGAGAAGCCCGCGCACCGCAAGGAAGAGTAGCCGCTGCTCGCCGCAACCAGAGAAAAGCCTGAGCACAGTAACGAAGACCCAACGCAGCCAAAAATAAAAATAAATAAAATAAATAAATTTAAAAAAAAGTTAAACCTAGCCAGTTGTACTCCATTTTCTGTTTTTATCCTCAATTCACCTTTAAGGTATCTATGGCAACGTAAGCTCAATGGTTCAAAAATAAAACATATGTGAGAGAGAAGACAGATGTTAGCAATTAGTGAATTTAGGTGAAGGGTCTATTGAGTGTATGTATTCAATTTTCTGTAGGTTGGACATTTTTCCCAGAAATTTGAGGAAAAAAGGAAGTTGCATGTAATCCAGATTCTTTACATTTTCTTTAAAACAGCAAAGTCAATTCATTCTTACCATTGCATCTCAGGAAGTAAAAGTGTTTCACAGTCTCAACGTCTTGATTTAAGAAATATTTGGCCAAAAACTCAGGTGCCATTTCATCTGCAGCCCCTGTTTGTTTATTGTCTCCCTGTCCACATTCTGACTCCAACAATGGATGTGGATGTTGGTATCTGTCAGGGTTGGGCCGTGTTTTCATTTTCATGTTGCGATTAGGTTGTTACCTTGGTAATCCCGAGCTGTCCAGGATAGCTGAGCCTTATGTTTAGGGCCCTGGAGTCAGGAACCGGGTTAGCTGTTGTGAGTTTGTAAAGATGCCTGGTGACTGTTGGGTGACTGCTGGGTGTGCTCAGGAGACCTTCTCAGCTCTGCAGGCCGCCTCCAGACCTGGCTCAGCAGTAGCTGACTGCTGAAAGATAAGGGGGGTGATTGTGGGTGCCTTCCTCCTTCCCTGCCTGTAGGCTCTCTTTGCATTTCAGCTTGTGGTGCTGAGAATGTGTGTTTGCTCCCTTTACAGGTCACCTGCCCTGCCCTCCAGGAGCTCGCCTTTGAGTCTGGTAGATTTACATGTGGATTGATAGCTGTGTGACAAAGGATGCCTTAACCACTCTGAGCTGCAATTCTCTATTTGTAGAACAGGAACAGCACGGATATAGGGCCTGGCTCATTCGTGAGGATGTTTAATATTATCACCACCGTCAATAAATATTTTCCCTCTTCCTACCCATCTTTATCCTATGAGGTAATTATATAAAGTTCTTTTCAGTGTTTAACTAAAATATCTGTAAGATAAAATAAAGTGCTTTGTTCAAAATGTATGCACTTAACAGGTATAATTATTAAACACTGAAGAGCAATGTTATGCTCAAGGCTACCGCTTTTAGTTGTTTTGCAGAAGGGGAGAATTGGGGTGAAGTACAGCCTGTGCTTTGCACCCCAAGCCAGATTCTCCAAGGGGACCCCTTTTCTCTAGTCTCACGTAGGCGCCATAGAGGTGCCAGATGCACTTCGGTGTCTAGTCCCTTTATAACTGGCCTTTCAGGAAATTCAGGTTCCATTTTAGATAAAAATTGTCCTTTGCTGTCAGAGGGGTGGTGGTCATTGTTAGAAAGTCATTGCTTGATGGTACACGTGGTTCCCAACTTAGGATGGTTCAGTACGCATTCATAAGAAACCTTACTTCGAATTTTGAATTTGGATCTAGTCATGGATGTTTGCATCCACTCTCTCCTCTCTCATGTTGCTGGGCGGTGGCAGTGAGTCACAGTTTCCAGTCGGCACGTGATCTGGAGGGTAAACAACCAGTACGCTGACCACCATTCTGTTCTTCTCTTTTGGTACAGTGTTCAATAAGTTACATGAGATATCCACTACTTTATTATAAAATAGGCATTGTGTTAGACAATTTTTCCCAACTGTAGGCTAACGTAAGTGTTCTGAGCACATTTAAGGCGGGCTCGGCTAAGCTGTGATGTAGGTTCGGAGCACTAGATGCATTTTGGGCTTATGATATTTTTGACTTACTATGAGTTTATTGGGACAAACCCCGTCATAGGAGATCTGTAATTCATTTGTTAGTTGGTTCAAAGAATAGTTAAACATCTGTTACGTGAATGGCCTTACTAGGATATAAAATAAAACTAAGCAATAATCTGGCCAAGTATGAATAAGTGTCAGACAGAATGTTGGTGCTTTATATTATTGATATTTTTAATTAATCTTCTAAGAATTCTTTCCTTTCTTTCTAATCTTCCCCAGTACCACCTGAGTAATTAATTATAGCCGGCTTCTGCCTGATGGTCCTATGTCTTCCCAACTCTGTTAAGTGACATCATCTTGGTAGTTCTCAGTCTGCCACAGGGGGAGTATTTGTATCACAGGTGTTGGCGAACATTACAAATCAGATCTTTTTTCCCTTAAAAAAATTTGTTTTTCTTTGGAAAGCCAGCTCTTAGGCAGTTATCAGCGCCCTCCTGCGTGTACCACATCTTCACAGCACTTCCTAGAAATGACTGGTTATCCATCCAAGTCTCTGCTTTGACAGCCCGTCATTGCATTGGGTTTTGTCTCTAACCTGATGAGACTTCTGTTTACGCCAAACAAGTTTTTGCGTGCCAGAGTCTGTCCCCACCTTCCCCACTGGACCCCCAGAAGAGCTGGGCTTAGGATTATTCAGGTCCGTCTCCCAAGTGCTTTCTTAGTGACATTGCTCTGATGGAAACCCCAGGACTGACCTGAGGATGTGATGTCAAACTGACGCTTTCAAACTTGCTAGTCCTATCAGAGAAGCAAGGCAGGGCCCGAGTGTTCTTTGGGGTGTCACAGAGTGTTAAGTCTTGAGAAGACCCCTGCTCCTTAGCTGAGTGCAGGACAATATATGTGTTTCTATTTTTAAAATACATTTGTATCTTGATGGTATCTCTTGAGACTGTCAGGAGTGAGGTCTGTAACTGCAGGTCTCTTTGACCTCATCAAATGTTTGACTCAACTCACTAGTAATAATGTCTGTTTAATGATTCTTTTAAGAAGTTGGAATTTTATTAATATCTCACTGCTACCCTCAAGAGTATACATTGGCACAAAACCCCCCTGCAGTTCCATTTTACAAAGAATTCTCATATGTGGAGGTGATTTTCGAAATGATAGAGAATAGAGACAGAAGATGGGTTTCACATTTAATGCCCAAGGGAGAAAAGCCACCCGCAGACACACGTCCAGGAATCCAGCAACTAAGGCTCACAGAGAGAGAAGAATCCACATGAAAGGGCTGTGAGACTTATTTTAAGAAATTGCCTAATGACAGATTCAGAGTTTTGAATAGGAAATAGTATTTAGTATTCAAGATTTCTCAAATAAAGGAAGAAAGGTAGCTCTGGCGCTTGAAAAGCTAATCTGAATCACAAAGGCTGAGCTGACTTTACAGGAAAAGTGTGAAAGACTTCTGAATGTGCTTCCCTTGTACTGTCTTTATCTGAAGATACTACAAGTTGTTCATCCTCGCGAAATAAGCCCACGCTCTGGGTCGTGATGCTAAAGGTAGCTGTTGAGCTTTTTAAAAATACATGGACTGGGCTTCCCTGGTGGCGCAGTGGTTGAGAGTCCGCCTGCCGATGCGGGGGACACGGGTTCGTGCCCCGGTCCGGGAAGATCCCACGTGCCGCGGAGCGGCTGGGCCCGTGAGCCATGGCCGCTGAGC
>NC_041224.1:23071653-23186777 GCF_002837175.3 Physeter macrocephalus | reverse complement strand
AAAAAAAAAAAAAAAAAAAAAATACATGGACTGTCTAATATCTGGGTCATGATGCTAAAGATAGCTGTTGAGCTTTTTAAAAATACATGGACTGTCTAATATCTTAAAATGTATTTCAGTTTGTTATTAGTTACAAAGTCTATTTTCTACCGAATTGTAGTACTTGCCCGGTAAAACTTTTTAAGAGAGGAACTTCCTACCACTTATCAGTCCAATTCAACCTGTCTATTATCTGGAGAACAAGTAAGCAGACAACTTGATCCTCTTTTATCTGAACATTCAGGAGTAAATATTTCAAGAGTCAGACAGTTTCTATCCCCATGAATGACCTAAATAAATATTTCAGAACTTTTACTTTTGTAACTGAAAGTAACCAGTATCTGTTATGTTTTCTATTTCTATTTGTCCCGTATATCACTGCTGCAATCATTTTATACTAAATATTGTAATGAGTCTCTTACTCTGAAAGCATCTCTTTCTGATAAATACTGATAAGACAGTCTTTCACATAAAATGAGCTCAAGTTTTTTTAGTCCATTTGCAAATCACAAATTCCAGATTTAATTATATCCCAAGGGAACAACCTGAGGAAACCAAAAGAACTGACATAATTGGATCAAGTTGTATAATCAAAAGCAAATAATATGGTTATTAAACCTAATGAAATGACTTCCCAGCATTTAATTCATTTCTCTGACTCAAGAAATTTTAGTAATAATTAAGTGTGTTGAAAGGGATACTCTGAACAATCACCCTTCCTAAACAGTCCTTTTCTCCAAGACTGTTTTTGGTTGAAATATTTCTGAAAGTTACACTTTAGAACGGATAGTTGTTATCTTCTGGGACGTGAGTAAAAGGAGAGTGGCAGGAGGTGCCATCTGGGTCCTCATTAAACCCAGGAAGAAAGCAGTGAAAGGGGCAAATGCTTTTATAAAGTAATGATCTCTTGTATTACCACCTCCATTTTACATAAAGTGAAAACAAACTGTAATTGGTAATAGCTATATGACATCTAAAGGATTACTATCACTAGTTTATAAAGATTTTGTTGAAATTCATAGAAAAAATAGGCTTCTGATAAATAGATGAGTGAGATGAGTAGATAAATCAACCACATATTTTACATATTTTACGTATGTAGTAGGCAGTGTTCCAAGCATTTTATGTTAATTAACTCATTTGATCCTCATAGAAACTCAGTAGATAGTATTATTCTTCCCAGGTTATAAATGAGTTAACTAAGGCAGAGAAGTTACATAATTTGTCAAAATCATTCTGCATGGAGATTCTGTTTTTAACCACCAGGCTAAAGTGCCATACCAAACATAACACGTTTATTGGTTTAAATAGTGTATTTGTTTAATGTCTTAATTTTTGTTTAGCATTTGTATCAGATCCCAGGCATTAAGGGCAATGCAGCAATATACAGCTAATTAGCTTTATTAATGTTAACCTCCACGTTTATTATAAACTTTTGAACCAACCATGATTTTAAATTGAGCATTCAGACTAATCATCGTTGCCATGTACCTTGTGTCAAAATATAATAGGTTTTGTTTTGTTTGAGATGATACAATCTCTTGATCCCCAGAAAATCTACCAACTAGCTTTCGCTTCACTGAATTTAACTAGAAAATTGAGTGAAAATGAGGTTTTTCTTTTTTTTTTTGAAAGCTACTTACTTATCGAAGCCATTTACTGGTTTCAAGTAAGTTAATGACTGCATTTCATTTGTGAAGTTATAAGATTGCATTGGAAAATAATAAACCAGTGCAAACTCTAATAGATGTTTAGAGTGGATTTTGTTATAGGACCCACGTGTTGCTCTTTACTTGCTTATTAACAATTTAAAATAATGAGGTGTAGAACTTTGGGGACTACAAAATTGTTTTTTAATAAGCCCTTCAAAATTAATAATGGTAAACTACGTATTTATCGTCAAGGAAAAAGGGTAAAATATATACATCTTGGTCCCCGTTGGAAGCCGTGTGAGGTCTTTGTGGGCTGTGCACAGAGCCCAGTGGTGAACTTGCCTAGCTGTGACTCTTCTTCACTCTTTATTCTTTCTTTAATTTTTAATTGAAATTTCTTCTAATTTTTTGATATGGCATCTTACCAGTCTTTTGCTCTTCTTTCTCCCATTCAGACACTACACCAAATCATTGATTTTTTAAAAAAAACTCTCTGCTTGATTTCTAGGACTGATTCAATATGATATACATCAACATCAATGACCAGTTCCATCTTTTTACTTCCCTATAATGTTCTGTTTTCTTTCTAGATCCTTGATTCTTTGAAAAGTCACTTTTCAGAGAAATTATAAAGCAGCGATATTATGTAATAAAAAGTACTTTATGAAAGTTTTGTAGGGTTTTATTAAAAAATAAAAATAACCTTTCTTTATTTCTAAAAGATTTTATGCTCATTGTAAAAATAATGTTACAGAGAAACAGTAAAAATCACTGTTACCCAGATGTAACAGCTGGTAAGATTTCCTGACGTTCATTATTTAGGTTTCTCCTAAAATGAAAATTCACACACACAAATATTTTAATAGTAATTCTCACTCTATGAAAGTACATTTATTATATGTTCAGAGTTTAATATTTTTTACAACATAAATTTTATTTTCATTTCTCACAGGCCCTAGCCCTGACTAACTAGTTAGCTAGGGTCACATCAGTACTGAATAGTTCTGGGTTACTCTTCCCTGAGTGAAATAGAGTGAAAAAACATGGTGAAACTGAAGAACCACAGGCCATGATGCTGTTTTCAAAATCCCAGGGCTCCTGCTGCAGAGAAATCGGAAATCTTTTCTAGGCCTAATTTCTTCATAATAAGAATTCCTACCTCGTTGTGAGGATTAAGTGGAAGATTGTATATGCAGTTTGTGGTGCGTTATAGATGTTTAGTAAAATTGGTTCTTTTTCTTTTTCCTAAAAATTTTGTTTTAATATGTAAGGTACTTTGCATGTAGTGATAGCCATGAGTCAATCCCAGCAAGTTTATGAGATAGAGAAAGTCGTATTTCCTTTATTTGGATTAAGAAAGTGGAGCTCGGTGAGATGAGTAATACATGGCAGAGGCAGGCCTCATACCCCGGTTGGTTGTTCATTACACCCGTGCACGTACGGGGTGGATCCAGTACATTTCTATATATAATCTCATGTAGAGCATTCAGTAAACTTTATTAAAGAATGCTTTGCAAGGCGTCCCTGGTGGCGCAGTGGTTAAGAATCTACCTGCCAACACAGGAGACACGGGTTCGAGCCCTGGTCCGGGAAGATACCACGTGCCGGGGAACAACTAAGCCCGCGTGCCACAACTACTGAGCCTGCGCTCTAGAGCCCGGGCACCACAACTACGGAGCCTGCGCTCTAGAGCCTGTGCTCGGCAACAAGAGAAGCCACTGCAATGAGAAACCTGCGCACCGCAATGAAGAGTAGCCCCCGCGCGCAGCAACGAGGACGCAACACAGCCAAAAATAAAAGAATAAATAAATAAATAAATTTATTTTTTTTAAAAAAAGAATGCTTTGAGTGTCAACAACACAGCTCTGTTATCCAAGCTATGTTGTGCTCAGAGAGCTGGAAGCTTGTCACATGGTTACATGGCTCAGTTATATTTGGAAGAAAGACTTGCACAAAATTCATTTAAAAAATCCCATATGCTTTGTTTTTTGGAATATGTTTAAGGGTTGTGTTGTTAAGGATTAAATTGAGGTTGTATTGAGGACTAAAGAAGTGGGTTCTTTAGTAATTGGCACATCAAACTCTTTGGTATATACTAGCAATTATCATTTTACTGTTAATTAAAATTTGTGAAGTTTAAAAGTTGTGTCTTGCCTTTTTAAGAAGTGATTTATACTTATCTGTAGCAAGAAATATTTGTTTAGATTTTTTCTTAATGATCTAAATAAAAGTTTAAATAATTACTTTAGTTTCTCCATTAACAAATCAATGGTTAATTCTGAAATCATTTTTAAGCCAAGGAGAAATCGATTTTTTTGAAAGAAAATAGTTACAAGTGGTTTTTTAAAAAATAGGTCTGAATAAGTATTGTTTACTTACCCATGGATTACTTATTTCACCCCAAAGGTAAAGCATTTTAAAATGTCACCTCAGTAAGGTTTAAAACGTTATTGTTAGGCAAGATTGGACAGATGACAAAATCAGTACATTTCAACAATCCATACATCAGTATTTTTTCAGTAATGTTCAAAAGAAAGTCAATGGGTATTAGTCTCATAAGGAAGCCACACCTGAACCAGATTGATTAGGCTGATTAAAATCATGTCATGATTAAAATCAGTGTATTTAATGGGTACATTTGGCCATCGGTGTGTGGTAGGGAAACTGAGCAGTGTATAGGTACTTCCTGCAAAACAAATGGCCTCCCTATTGTTGAAGTGGTGATAGTGGTCAAGTCTTTGGGATAAAACTCTAATAATCTATGAGAAGCAGGCTTACATTTTGTAACTAAATTTCAAGATTCCACTGTGCATGTAACAGGTGCAAAGATACATGCTATTTGCTGTTCTCTGTGGTTAGATAGCTTCATAAATCAGCACCATCTGTTCTTCTTCTCAAAGACTCTTCTCTTGCCTTGGGTTGTGTGGAGTCATGTTGTGTATGTTTCAAGGCAGGAAATGTCTCATTTCTGTGGTAAATGAAAATTTCATGGACTGTGTTCAGGACTATGTTTGCCATTCCATTTGATCAGTATTAGCTTGAGATGAGGATGTTAGGTATCCGGCTGAGGGCATGCAACTCACGTATAACATTCAGTATCACAGGTACTGAATACTTCTTCATTTAATCCAAAATTATTTGGTGTTGAGCTCTGGGTTCTGTGGAGCAAGTTTATATTATAATGAACTGCATTGCCTTTAAAGGTAGAACAGCTATTAATTTCCCTCTATAATATAATACAAGAAGATATTTTTATTCTAAAAAGTCTTGTTTATTATCTCGTCTGTTCTTAAGAGTATTTGAATTCTTGTTTTTATATAAATGTTTTTACTCTAGTAGAATATAATGATCTTTAAGTAAAATTATATTACACATTTCCTGATTTTATTTCTTCAGAAGTTTGCTATAGATTTATCGTTTTCAGTTGTGAAATTCCCCTCCCCCCCAAATGTTTTCAGTTGTTTTCCACATATGATGGGAAATTATTTTTCCCTGGCGATTTGGCCAATTAATCAAGTAGTGGAAGCCTTAACACAAGAGCCTTCTGGAATCCAATTTGTGATACTTAGAGGACTTGGAAACAGATTCCCTTTGGAATTTGTTTTCCACCATATGTGATCCCCCCACGAAAGTGGTTTAATTCATGCTGTCAACATTCAAATAAATGTTTTCTCTGGGATGCTATGGTTCACTAATAGTTAATGTCTCACATTAAGTTCAGAAAATTTTGCAATTCTAAAACTCTAAAAAGGTGGCAAAGATCATTTGGTTGAGCATTTGTGTAGTAATGTAACTGAACCAGTCAAATTATTTTACTCTAAAAAATAATAATAAAAACACTTGAGGAAGAATATTGTAAATCTGTTTCCCGGGGTATCATCAGAACTTTTCGTTTCTTTTCTTGCTTCTTAAACATACAAATCGAAGTCAGGTATGCAGGAAATTTACGTACACAAGTATAACCTAAGTTTTTGAAAAACGTGTTAAAATGATTAAATTATTCCTTAAAATTGTAGGCTTTTCTTTAAAGTAGTAACTATTCAAACTATTTAGATCCTTGGAACCCAAGAGTTTGAATGTTGACATGCAGGTGATTGCTTTCCGGATGACCGTAAGGCAGAAGGTGTGCTTTTGCTTTCCTTGTTTGGTAAACAAACCAGTTACAAAGCTTGTCCTCTCAATACTTTATATGAGCGATGGAGGCAGGGTTCAGATTTTAAGTGTTCTAATTACAGATCCTGTACTATTTTGCTATGGGATCCACTTTAGTATTTGGATATCATTAAAAAAATCTGTGACTGTAGAGAAGATATATAGTGCTCATTAGGAAAAAATACAGCTAGATAATTTTTGAAATTAAAAAAGATAATTAGAGGTTTAGCCAAATTTGGTTTTCTTAAAGACATAGTTCATGTGAGTGCTTGTGATTTCAGAATATATCATCCATTGGTCCTTCAAGAACTTTTTCAATTGAAGGTGAGTCTTTATATTGTTAATATTATGAAAGAGAGTAGGATTATTAATTTTTATGAGAAGCAGAGAACAAATAGGTTCACATAAAGCTTTTATCGCCATTTGTCTAATACGAGTTTCTAACCTGATCTAAAACTCACTCTTCTCACCCAAGCTTATCAAATATTCATTTTTCTCTCACTTTTTTCTCTTCTTTGACTACTTGTCTCCTCCATCTTAAAAAAATTGCTTAGATCAATATTTTACGGTAGATAAAAGGTTAACAAAATCTTTTCCCCCTCTGCATGAGAATGTAAACTTTGGTGGGTTTTTTTTGGCTCCCTTTTTCTGGAAACCTGTTAGTTTCCGTAAACTATCTTTGTATGGTAATTAAATTATTTTGATTGGTAATTTGCATCTAGACTTGAAAAACTGTAACTAGCTGACAAACAGCTGTCCCTATGGCAGTGTCATGAGACATACTGGCTTCTCTGAGACAGGAGGCTCCCAAGCCAGGGTAGCGCTTTGCATCCAGCCCATGTGAGTCTCTTCCCCCGCACCTGAGCTGTCATCTGGGGGGACACACAGGAAGAGACCCTAGGCATCTTCAAGGATGGCTCCTGCCAAGGACAAAAGCGGGACACTGCCTTGCTGGCAAGTTGGGTTTCCTGCCTTTTATCCTTTGCAGTAAATCTGATGCCACGTGGCATTTGGGGGTCTTGAGAGTCTGGATGTTTAGGTGGATCTAAAGAGCCGCTCTTGGTGGGTATTTCAAATATGTAGTCAGAATAAAATTACATATATCATGCTGGAAGGCGTTTAATGAAAAAACTAGCAGTCTCTGTGTTCTCCTCCTCTGTGTTCCCCCAGCCCCTCTCCCCAGAGGCAGCAACTCCCAATTTATGCAGACGTTGGTTCTGCTATTTACTTCCATGTTTCTGAAACAAATATTTATGTTGCTCTTTCCTGGTTACCAGTTATTGACATCTGTTGACTTGCCATTTATGGAAGATGGGGTTTTTCCTTTTATGCCACTTTCCCTTTCCTCATTCCCATCCTCTTAGTATTGTTACATGAAAAGTCCAAGTGAAATCAATAGCCAGTGTCACATTATATGGTGATGTAAGAACTGCTCACTGCATAACCAAGTAGGTACTCTGTTTACATGTCCTTTCCTACACATTTTCCTTTGTTGTGCTTGGAGCTAATTGCTTTGACTTTTAAAAAATTTGTTTTGTTTTCTCTATACATATCTTTAATTCCCCTCCCCCCATACTCTATCAGGTCTGTCAAAATGTTTCCCAAATGTTCAAAAATATTGAACTATTATTATTATTTTTTTTCTCATGGAGATTGACTTCCCAGACCTCTCCAGCCTGCTGCTCTAATCTGCACTTGTTTTTGCTTCTCTGGACTGTCACCATATTCTGGGACTTTCCTTGGGTTTTGTCCATTGTTTTATTGAATTTTCTGGATTTTGCTGGAGCACATCCAAAAATAGCTTTATTATGGAAGCGTCCATGGGAAGTAAAGACTTTGCATGTCTGAGAGTTTTACTGAATTTTCACACTTGCTTTTTTTTTTTTTTTTTTTTTTGCGGTACGCGGGCCTCTCACTGCTGTGGCCTCTCCCGCGGACTCTCAACCACTGCGCCACCAGGGAAGCCCAACACTTGTTTTTTTGTTTGGATGGGCATATTGTTCCACATTGAAAAATTAGTTTTTCCTTGATATAGAAGGTATGACTCTTTTATCTAGTACAATTTAATGTTACCATTCAAAAGACATTGTTATCATAGAGCATTTGTTAATCATGTTCCCAGTTTTAGTATGCTCGTGATCATATAAATGCTACCACTTGGCAATGCTCAGATTAAACTCGGTTGTTGGGAGATAATTCTCCATGGTTCTCTTGCCTTTTTGTACATCTTGAGAATCAAGGCCTTTGTTCTGGATTCTTCTTTCAGCAATGTGTTGAAAGAAGCCTTGGAAGATAGGCATAGTGTCTCTCTCCAAAGCAGTGGGCAGACATGCTTACTGCCTATGTAAAAGGTTCAAGTTCCCTGGGCTCATGTTTCTTCTGTGTGGGCCCCTGAGAATTTTAGCTTAGGAATCGGTACATAAAAGGATGATGCTCTGGCTAATGCTGTTGCTGTAATGATCTGTCCTTTGTCTCCGACCCGGGAGTCTCGTGTCCTCTATGACATCCATGAAGCTATGGCAGGCTCACTATGAGCTTTCAAGTAGGGTGAAATCCTAGACCCTTCACAGTTCTTCACATCTATTTTATCTTTGAAAATTTCCTCAACTAACAACCCATGGTGTTTTCTTCTTCCCACCATTTACTGGATCGTATACAGCATTAGTTGTTTATATTTTTTAATATGTTTTCTCATTCCGGAGGCCTTTTATGATGAAAACACGTTGTATACAACAAAGTGCAACAAATGTTGGGTTTTTTACAACTTTATAAAATGCAGATGATACAGTTTGTAATTAGCTGAGTAGGTAATATGTTTAATATTAAATTTTACTGCAAGGCACAAGGTATGTATGGACAAATATATATTCCCAAAATATTTTATAGCTGTGCAACATTACCCTAAAACAATTACTAAGGCATGTTTTATATGTCATATATTTATTGTTTATTTCCCTTTTCAATAACAGCTAACGTTTATTGTCAGTTACCATGTGTCAGGTATTATGTTATGATTGTGACGTGGATTATCTTACTTATTCCTCTCAGTAGTCCTGCAAAGAAGATGCTTTTATTGTTCCTGGTTTACAGAAGAAGGGATAGAGATACAAAAGGGGTATATAACTTTCCTAAGGGTATAAAATTGGCAGATGGCGCGCTCAGTGTTCACATCTCGGTTTGTTTAATTTTCTAATCTGAACTCTTAAACCACTACACTCTGCTGTAAAATGGAGAGACGGTAAAGGACAAAAAGTACATTGACTCACCTGAAAATTTTTTTTAACACTCTGTAGCTTAAATTGGTACTCTAGACCTTCCACCTTGATTTGACATATCTAATAACCGAGCTTCGTTTACGATGGTTATGATGGAATTCAGTGTATAGCTCCTACTAAAAGCGACTGTGTTCAGCTGCAGCTTTAAAAAGTACAAAACAACAAAATAAAGCAGCATAGGGGCTGGTCTGTGCCGTCCGGACATTGTGGTTCCCACAGCAACTGCAGCTCAGCCTCCGGGCAGTGAATTTTGCAAAATAACTGAGCACCACGTGCAGCTACGTGAAATAATATTCTGCATGCTCTTGGGGACCTGATAATGGCCACCGTGGGAACAATGACTGTGTCAGTTATCAGTTACTGCTTCATCACTGTAGTCTGGGGTGTTTCATTTATGTGGCCGTTTCACAGTGCCACATGGGTGTTTCTGTTGGTTATACCTCATGGTGGTGTTTCAGCGGTGTTTACATTATTAACGAATCCTGAAACAAAATGTCTTTAGCCCGTAAGACGGTTCGTATGTTTTGCATCTGATTTCTAGAAATACAGTCACATTTCTCTCCTCCCTACCCCCGCTCCCAATGGAAAAGCAGAATTTTGGGAGTTCTTGTTCACGTTAAGTGTGGTTCTTAGGCAGTTCAAGATGCTGGTTAACCTTTGAAATGTATTATGTGCTGGTGCTGAAAAGAGATAGGTGACTAAGAACTACCTAGTAGAGCCTCTCAGAACACAGGCCATCCATCGGCAAGTAGCTTGACTTCATGCAGTGCCTTGCCACTGAGGATAAACGGAGCCTATCTAAACTCAGAGAAAAACGCGGTGCATTCAGCTTCTTATTTGGGTAGATTCTCAGAGGAAATGTCAGTTGGGCATTACCAGCTGCCCTGCCTTGCCTTCACATTGCTTCAATAATTTGAAATATTGTTTGATGCTGTGTCTTGAACCTGTAACCTTTGCTTATCATTTTGTTGATTGATGTCTCTGTTGACGGTGTATATATTTCTACTATGAGTCTGTTAAATACCTGGTTAAAAAGATACAGTTTTTCTCTGCTGGTGGACTCACTCTCATTAGGTGTTAGTTAAGTTCACATATAAACTCACTCTTATCAAATTTGTACAGTAGAAAGGGTAAACCTAACAAATTGTATGTGCACATAAATTATGCACATTGTGGATCCAAGGTGAAACCCTCATGAGCCTCTTAGCCACTGTGTTTGGAGATTCTGAGTCTTTTCTGAATATTCTAATTTGGATAATAGGACCATTGATATCATCAGGCATGTTTATCCTTATTCAAATGATCCTGCAAAGCCAACGTCACTGTTAGTGAACTGCTTAGTGAAAAGACAGTGGCCAAGTTTATAAAGTAAGGCATATTCTTGGGTGATGTTTCATTTACTTTTATGAACCATCACATTTATTCCACGTGCACCTTTTGAAGCACCAGCATGTTTACCCAATTTCTACAGCATGTTGGAATATAATTTTTACAAACTATTGCCTTTCTAAAAGGAAGAATACAATGGTGGTTATTGAGGTTGGTTATCTTAACTCTTTGTGCCTTTCCCCCGCGCTGGGTCCTTTGTAACAGAAGTGGTTCTTCATGGCTAAGATCTTAATGCCTTTACCTCTAAATGATCAGTTGATTGGCTTAGGGTAACCTTATGTGAGATTTCCCAGGATGAAGTATCTAAGCGTAGGATTGTGCTTACTTGATGTTCATTTTGACAAGGTGTGTTAATAGGAACTGGGGAACTGACAGTAGGACTGAGGATTTTGCTAGTTGTTAAGGTTTATAATGATCTCAACTGTTTGGATTAGTATAAATGTTAACCATGCATCGCCAGTGTAATGTACATTTATTTATTAGTTTATTATAACATTGTAGTAATATATAATTACTTCCTAAAACATACACCAAAAAGTGAAATAAAAATGATAAGAGGGTTAATATAAGTTCTAATGTTTTCTTTCCTTATTGCAGTGGCATCTTGTTCACCCCCTAGGGTATACTAACTCAGGAGACTATTGCTTTAAAATGCAGCTTTTCACATGTACAAACCCATCTTATCATTAAAGGTCATCCTTGCTAGAGGAGAGATATTGTTAACATTATCATAATGCCCCTTAGACTCCAGTTTTATTCAGTTTCCTTTCATTCACTGCGTAAGAATAAACCTGACTCAGAGCGTGCTTCTCTTTGTGTTGCTCCCTCTCTAGGATGAGGATGGCACAGAGGAAGACAGCAGCCGTGTTGAGCCCGTGGGGCACGCCGACACTGGTGTGGAGAATGTACCCAACTTTTCTCTGGAGTAAGTTACTGACAGTTTCAACCAACTCTGTAATATCCATGTAGCTTCACTGATAGCAGCAAGTATTCCAAAAGCATATGGCATGCGTTATGTTTGTGCTTAGTTAAAACATGCCTTGCATTGGTTTGTTTTCCAAAGAGCATCTTTCATCTATTGAGTTAATGATCTAATGTAAGAACTATAGCATGGAAATTCACATGTACCTGCTCTGAGTTTCATGCCTTGGCAAATACTATTAAATTATAATATAAAATAGTATTTGATTGAGAAAAGTCTGTCATGTTCACAGCACTGTAACTGTTTTCAGATTGCTTTTGTATGTCAGTATTTTGGTCATTTGTTTGTTCTTCAGCTTTGCTAAATTAAAAAAGAAATTGTGTACATAATTTACTTGAAAAACTAGTTGAATCATGTAAGCATTACTCATTTTAGTGTATTTTTTTTGATTTGAAGAAATAGAATCTCTCAAGATATTTGATAAAAAAATTACAGGTTAGGGATCTTGAACATGATTTAAAGTGTAAAAGGTCAAAGAAAAACTTCCATATATTGTCACAACTTTACAACTATCTTAAATAATGGCAGGTTTGAATGGAAGATGTTCTCAAGACTTCTTCTAAGTTACCTTAGAGCAGGGAGGGCAGTCATTCTAAATTTTTTCTTTGATTTTGGGTAAAAGTTGGGGTCCAGATATTAATAATTAAACTCGTAATTTTGTCTTTTCTTGGTCTTCCAAGGAAGGGCTGTAAGAACTTTCTCAGTGAGATTAAACAGGCTTCGAATCAGATTATGTTTGGATATTCAGCAACCAGCACTCTCTAAGTATTTACACACTTAAGAAACACTTGCACTGTCACGGTTCTTTGAAGAAAGAATATAAAATAAAATAAATGTATTAAAATTACCATACTAGTTGGCAAACCATCTTAGTTGACAAACCAGTCATTAAATACATGTTCAAATGGTGTTAACGGTATCTCAAATAGGATTTTAGGAAATTCTATGAAAATAGAAAAAAATTAAATATCCATTTAAACAGTATTAATTTAGTAAATATGTTGGCAATATGACAAAATTTCAAGTTTGTCCTAATTAGTGTATGTGATTGAATCTATATACTTAGAAATACAGTTGTAGCATTGGCATTTTCCATTGCATAAAAACTATATTGTGATCTTGGTCAAGTCCACTGGTAATCACTTATGGTTGTCCAGATTGCTTAAAACTAGATATATAATTGAAATAGTATTTCCAAATATTGATTGTTAGATCAGGACTGCTTCGGTTTCTGTGCAGTACTCACACCCACAGAAATACCTACAAAGAAAGTGGAATCTCATTGAAATGGTGTAGAAAATTTACATTCTCCAGATTATACCAATTGCATTAAACTTGGGCTTTTGATATTAATATTAAAGTACTGTAGTTACGTGGTAGAAGTAACTTCATGTCACTTCATATAAATAGCTTAAAGACTTTAGAGTTCAATTACAAACACCCTTGGGACAATCATTTGATTTTTTTACGGGTATCCCGTGGGGTTGCATTGCCTGCATATGCAGTGAGCTTACAGCACGTAGGATGGCGACCTTCCGTGGAGCTCTGAGTTGGGAAGTAAGGGTGGCTGTATCCCATCTGGATTGCCACCTCCCGGGGCAAAGCTTTGACCTTATTGGACTTTTGCGGGAGGGGATCAATGATGTGACATGTGTAGGAGCACTTTGTAAATTATAAAGTGCTGTGCAGCTGAAGCATCTTTATCCCATTCATCTTCGTAGTCCTTGGATAGATATTAGGATGGGAAACTTCCAGTGGAAGTCTAGAGGTTTGATCACAAAATGTATACTTGGACTACACAGAAGAGTGTGGTCCGGAAGCCACGGTGCTGTGTCATTTTTAATGTAGTCATCTCTGATGATTGCTCCCCCCTCCCCCCACCATGCCATCAGACTCGTGTGCAGGTATGTAGAGTTGAATGTGCCCTCATCACCATGCTTCTGTTCCAGAATGTGTATGCATATGCGTGTGTGCCTGGTGGGAGTTTTCGTTTTGTCCTCCTTTGTTGTTTATTGTGCGCCTGTGTCGTTGTGGTTTTGTGTTTGGTTTGGTTTCAGTTTCGGTTTGTGATGGTCCATGTTCATGCTCCCTCATTCATCATATTGTCTCACAGCGATATGGTAAAGCTCGTACAAGTCCCCAACGATGGAGGGCCTCTGGGAATCCATGTAGTACCTTTCAGTGCTCGAGGCGGCAGGTAACGTATCTTGCAGGTTTTTAATTGAATCATAATGTGGAGTGTTTTATCTTCATTTATGCTCAGATGTAGAGTGGTGTTGACTTAGCATATGCTTACTAGAAGGCTTTTCATTTGGGGGCCACTGCATTATAATCACAGAAAGCACTTAGGCTGGTGAAGAAATCGGGCATTTAAATTACCCTAATAACTTTATTGTTCATCACATCCATGCAAATTGATGATAGCCTTTAGAGCCAGAACTCCAGCTGAATGTGCAAAGGTAAGGGAGAGCTTAAAGCAATTTTCTGGAAAAAATGTATCCCATAAAAATTACCTAGATAACATAGAAAATGATTCATTTAAAATTTGCTTTTATGTTTATTTAGTTCTTAAATTTTATATGATTTTTATGATTATGTTTGAAATTTTTTTTAAGTTAGACAAACTATAGATTTTTTTTTCTGCTGTGTGACTTGTGTCTCCTCTTCAATCTGCCCACTCAAGTATCAAAATTTTGTACTATTTGTTAGTATGACTTCATTACTTCATAGAACATAGAACATAGAACCTTAAAAACATCAAATGTTATATGAGTTTCTTTTATCCTGCTGCTTTCTTTTTGTGAAAGAATTAGTGTATGTTTGCTTTTATATGTATTCAAATACTATGAACTGAATTTGCAACTAATCAAATGTTTGATGAGCCTGCATCATCCACAAGTGAAATGCTGCCTCCTTCCCCAAGGAGGAGGGGGCGGGCATTAGCCTTTGAAGTTTACTTCCATCCTCTCTTATTTACCCATCTAATTATTACCCGATGAAACATATTTATAAACTATTTGGCTTCTTAGTTTGAACTTCTTTCTTTTATTGTTATCATTTTATCTATTTCTTAACTTCTTTTACACTGGGAGAAGAAAAGGGGGAACTGGAAAGTCACCTTAGGTCAGTGACCAAGGACAGGAACATAGTTTCAACCCTTGTCAAGGAATTCCAAGCGTCCAATATATTGTGAGAGATGGAGGAAGCATCAGTTACAAGCATGTGATTGAGTTATCTACTTAATTGTTCAAAATAAGTATTTGAACAGTTGTACTGCCTTCCTGGTATATGTTCCTGACAGTATCGAGTCCAGATTTCATGTCTTTGGTAAAGCACACGCTTTATGGAAGGTCTGGAAGCCGACACTGTGATTTATGTAGAACTCTGCTGGAGTACGAGGCTTGAATGTGAGCGTTATATCTAACAAGATGTGAAATTCACCTTGAATTGGGGGTGGGGGGGTGTTACATTCACAGAGTTATGACTGCTTTCACTTTCTTCCTTCTTTTTTTTTTTAAAACTCTGGAGAAGCATTGAAATGTCTTCAAAGGACTTTCAGTTAAATAAGCTTAGTTGTTTTCAAAATGGCCCTTGCCTTTATCTCCTTTAAAAATTATAATTTTAAGTGATCTCAGAAGTTAAACCCTTTTTCCATTTATTTCATGAGTAGAAAAATATGAGAAGAGGGTAAAATGCATGGATGATAGCCTCCGAATATTAGTGTGCCTTTAACTGCTTGTGGAATATAACTCATCACAAATGAGATTTAATTGTGTATGTACCAGCTTTAAACCAGTATTTCAATTACAAACATGTTATTTTCTGGCATTTATTACACATTTCCTACCTCAGTGTGAAAGGATATTAGGATAAAATAGGTTAAAAAGCCTAAAGCAAAAGAAGTATAAGATAGAAAAAGAAATCTACCGCAGATTAATTCAGTGGAAGGCATTTCACAAAATCGACCACAGTTACTGGTTACCATGGCGTTTGGTTTCGATGTACAGAACACATTCAAGGAGACAAGGATCCCTTTACAGAACTAGAAGGTGTTTTATAGCTGAGTCATTTTTAATCCCTGTTGATGTGGCAACTTAACGAAGAATATCCTGTACAGCTTCCCTATACAAGGGACAAAGAGATTAAGAAAATGAGATTCTTTATAAATCCTTTTTTGGCATTACTAGTTTTCATACTGGGAAACAGAACAGAATTCTTTCCCCCCAACACCTGTGATGCATCTTTGAACTTCCTCATCACCTTGACAGTCATGGTTCTTCAGAGTGAGGCTGACAATGCGGAGAACAGCAGGAGGGCTGCTGAAGGATCATAGACGCCAGTCTTCAGGAGCCAGAGACACCCATCTCACTTGTTCTCAGAAATGCTGACACGTGGTTTCTTCTCAGTCAGTCAGAAACCTCCCCAAGCATTTACCGTGTGATGGTTCCTGTGTTAGGTTCTGGGAAACAAGGATGAACAGGACACAGTCTCTCTCCAGGGGTTTGCAGTCAAGATGGAGTGATAGCCAAGAACTCACACTATTATAATTATGTGATAAATGCCGACATCCCTGTATCATAGGTGTTCTGTGAGCTGATAGAGGAGGGATTGTCTGAATTAAGTAACTGAAGTTGGCTTGTTGTAGAAGATGATTTTAATTGTGATGACAGCTTATAAAGGGAGATACATCAGCTCAATGGTGGCTGCAAGGGCAAATTAAGCAATGCAGTATAGCAGAAAGGAAGAAATTAATCAGGACTCGTGAAGAAATTGCACATATTATCCAGTGGGAATACAAGAATACATATTCATGGGATGTAAGTTGAAATTTCCAAGAATAACTTTCTTTGTACAAAATTCCAATCATACTTGGGCCCTCTCAGTTTGGGAGATGTAACTAATTGCATAACACTTACTGAATACTTATTTTCCTAAAAGTGACACATGCATGTCAGTATTGCTTTCTGATTTCAATTTCTAAGTCAAAAATTCTCAAGGAACAGTGCAGAATGGGAATTAAACATCATAAAGATAGGAAACTCAATGCCGAACATCTCGAGTATCAAATATAATTCAGGAAAATTGGAAGAGTGTGAAGTCAATGTTAGAGAAATTTTTAAAGCTACTTAGGTATTATTATGGCCTGAGGTATAATGAAGTTTTTTTGAATAAAAATCCTGCTGGACCAATTTTAAAAGGCTATTTTCTAGAGTAGGTTGAATGTTGTTCCCTGATTGGGAACATTAGTGACCGTTGGCTTGTGGCTGCCGTTCCCACAGCCACTGTCTTGGATGGTAGAAACGGGGACAAAATAAATGCATGGGAGAGACTGTGCTGTCTCCCCCCTCCCCCCTCTTTTTTTTAAGTTTTTTCTTTTTTGATATGGACCATTTTTAAAGTCTTTGTTAAATATGTTACAATATTGCTTCTGGCTTTTTTTTTTCCTTTTTTTTTTTCCTTTTTTTTTTTTTTTAAGTTTTTGGCTGAGAGGCATGTGGGATCTTAGCTCCCCGACCAGGGATCGAACCCACACCCCCTGCATTGGAAGGCGAAGTCTTAACCACTGGACTGCTAGGGAAGTCCCCGTGCTGTCTCCCCTTGATGCTCTGTTTTTCTCTAGTCATCATCTTGTATTTTATTCAAAAATATAAAGTTAACTGATCCCCACCCAGAACTCTTTATTCACAGTTTTGTTACCTTGAAATTAATTTTCACTTCACACATGTAATTTCATTTCCTCCTGATTTAAATGTCAAACATAACCTCCTTATTTAAATCACAAGTGCTACTGTTTTCAGGAAGGCTATGCCAAGTAATTGTCATTTCCTTTGGCAGAAAAACCATGTTTCATGTTATATCGTTTTATATTTCTAGGACCTAGCCCAGCGGTATTGCTCAGTGAAGCTTACTGTGATGGTCCCTATTAGCTCTGCATTGCTGTATTAGAAACAGAACAATAAGAATGTATCCTGCCTTGATGTTAATGAGTTTTCCGAGCCTTTCTAATTACTTAGGAATACGATTATGTTGTAATGTTAAGTATTTAGAAAGCAAAATATAAAAGTATCTTCTGAAATGGGGCTGGGCTTATGAAATAAGGTTTTGTATTTAGTTTTAAGGGACTTAAGGTCTAATTGAGAAATATGTATATAAAAAGATCTGTACTATGTGTCTAAAGAACTCAGCGCACATGTGCCGTAGGGTTTAGAGGAAGTAGGGCTATTGACTATTGGATGTTATGAAGCAGTAGAACTTGATCTGTTCTTTAAAGGAAATATAGGACTTATGCTGGTGATGTTCAGGAAAGATAGTCTTTCTAGGAAGAGAACGTATGAAGGGAAGATGCTCCATACAAATTTGTGTGATTTGCTAAGAAATAATGAGTCAATGATTTGAAACTGAGCGTATTGGAAGATAACACTGGAGAGATGGTTAGAAAGCACTTTATGAATGGCCTCTGAGACTTCATTCAGTAAATAATAGAGAAATTGTTGAAGGTTTTCGAGAAATATCATCGTATTATTTTAAAAAATAACTATTATTCCTCTACTTGGACTCCCAGTCTAACTTATAGTGGATATTCTTAATCTTTTCCCCTCTGGAAACACGTATGGCTAAAGCATATTATTCTTAATAAAGTGCAGTCTGCTTCTCCGTGCCTTTTCTGTAATGGGCCTTTTCCCATTTACATACATTCTTTATTCTTAGCCCTGTGGCCCTTGGAATTTGCTTTCACTGTGCTTTTTCTTATGCAAATAGTAATTGTATGTTTGTTTGTTTGATTAAGCAAGTGTTTTGTTGTTGTTGTCGTTGCCTGTTTGTTTTTAAAGATCTGGTATCTCCTAGGCACCATTCTTGGTTCTAGGCAAACTCTCTGTAAAGGGTCAGATAGTTAACATTTGGGGCACCGTGGGCCACCGAGTTTCTGTTGCAAGTATTCAATTCTGTCACTGTAGCGTGAAAGCAGCCATAGACGTGGATAACCCAACAAGCCTGGCTGTATTCCAAAAAAGCTTCATTTGCAAAAACACGTGGCAGGTCGAATTTCGGCTCATGGCCCGTAATTTGCCAGCCCTGCTCTAGAGAAGCAGACAAATAAAAAACGCCTGCCATCATGGAGTTTACATTCTATTATTTTTCATATCTCAAATTCCTTCTTCTCCGTTTCCTATTCATATTGTTTTGGGGGCCAGAGTCCAGAATTTTATTTCCACCTACTTGGTTGATGAGAAAGCCTCTTTATTGTAACTGTATATTATTTCCCATCATTGCACCCTACTAATTCTAGCAAATTCCCAGGAGGAAGGGAAATAGAAAAAAATCAACCGCTTTTAACATCCTCCAATTAGTAACAGGCACTCACAGATTTCTTCTTTCCGATATCTGATTGTCAACCATGAGACCTGAGGAAAAATCTGAAGTCTTTAATTAGGAAAGCAGTCCTTGGTAAGAAGGAGTGTGTGTGTGTGGGGGTGGGTCTGCGTGTTTTAAGCTTTCAGCTGCTGCCTCAGTGCTGCCAAATGCCTTACTTATTAATTGCTCTCAACTTTCTTTTTACAGATGTGCCATCGTTTGATTTGTCTGATTAATTTTGATTTGTATCCCAGACGATTTTTTTCAGCCACTTATCTTCGGTTTGATAGAGTATCAGGTGAAGGGTCAATACCAAGCCTTTTGAGTGCCATGTTGTTTCTTTTCATGACTTTTTTCCTGGACTTATTTTCTTACTTGTATTACTATCTATAAATTCTGCCACGTAAAGCTAAAAAAAGTCACATCCCTAAAAGAATATTTTAAACGTTTAGGTTTTGGAGTTGAAATAAAAGTGACCCTGTTGGAAAATATAATTCCTGTGATCAGATTAATATAGAAAAGGAGTGAAATATAAATCTTTGTTTTCTGTATTGTAGATGCACATATTGAATAATTTTCCTCTCAAATAAAAACTGAAGTGTTTATAAAGTTTTTAACTATTCTGTATACAAGAGTAGTTAGCAAACATCTTTGGAAGGTCTAAACTCCTCTGCTTAATTATTCAGTGAAAACCTGTGAACTTGGCTACTCTGATTACTATTTACATGGGTTATAAATAATGTTAGTTATAACTCTTAGCTCATCTAACCTTTATTTTATTATCTTTTGCTCTATAACACATCAAAAACAGACAGTTCATCTTTTTCCAGAATTTCCAGTTAGCTGTGCTGTCTTCCCTCTTTGCGGCAGGCAGTGACCGCCTGGACCGCATGCTGAGTCTTCATGTTATTGGCAGAGGGGTTGTTAGGAATCACCCATGTCTTGAGGCCAGAGATGCCTGGGACAGAATCTGGCTCTGTCTTTTTAGTAAGTGTGGTCTGGGCAAGTTAGCTTCACTTAGCCTCGGTCTTCACATCTGAGGGCTGGGACACTCCTCTGACTTTGTCTGGTTAAAATATGAAAATACATGTACTTATAAAATACATGTAAAATACTTTTAGTGAGGTACTTGGCAGTGACAGCTAAGAAGAATGCTATTTCACCTTCCACTTATGTTCCTGTGATGTGCCGTTAAAATTTCCTCCAAGTGCTGCGAGTTCTGGTTGTCTAGGCAAGTGCTGATGAGTCTTTGTAACAGTGGAAAACGATCTCTTCTATCATGAACGTGAGATGAGAATTTACTCTTATATCATAAATTTGAGAATCCCAGTACACACTTATTTAGTTAGTTGGGTGTATTTGTTAATAAAGAATTACAGCCAATTTGAATTTCATGGAAACAACTCAGGTGTTAAGAAGAGATTTATCCAAGGCTTGTATACTGCATTTCAGTTCACTGTAGAGTTGTAAAGTTGACTATTCATTTTTAAAAGAATAAATATGCTCTTGAACTCTGTGTACTTGATTGTAATTTAAGTATTTTCCAAGAAACACAATTTAACTTTACCGAATCTGTAGCCTTTTGTCTGTAAGTCTTAGGTTGTGCCTTCTCAGTTGCAGACTTGCTTTGGTCTAATAAAGGGACATGCTAAATGCATTTGTTTTAGAGAGGAAAGTTGTATTTTACATTTAGATAAATCTTGCTTCTTTAAATGTAGTAGTACGATGCCTATCATTTCTGCCCTCATCTAAAGGAATTCTCTACTTTTACTTTACCATTTGGGGGTCTACTTTATCTCATCCACTAAAGATTAAAAAACAAAAAATCAAGATGTTATATGAAGTTGGCCTTCTGGCTGTGGTTCTGAGGGGTCGAATATAGGTCATTGCCAGCCCCCTGTTTAGTACTCAGTGAGGTGAGAGGGTCTTGCTGATGCGAGCCCATTCTGCCCAGGCCTTGTCTGCCTTCACTGTATTTGTGGTGTTTATACTATGTCAGATTTTATTAAGATGAATTATGATCATTTCCATACAGCTGGGTGGCAGTTGTGGGAGTTTACATTATCAAAGCAAAACTCAGACTTGCTCAGCCAATTTAGATGTCAATAAAACATTTGTTACTTATTTTCAGTTTTATCATTGGCTGTAATTTATACTTAGAATTGAAAATGTTAACATGTGTGACTGAGTTCGTTTTAATTAAGTGTATAATTAGGCTAATGAACCTTGTAAAAATGTAGTGGTGCAATCCTTAATATAATCTAAGCAGTTAAGTTTCTAATTATGCATCCAAAATCATGTACAGAGATGCCGCCTTTCAATGGCTTGCTCTCTGGGGCTATATTCTTCTTCTTTGCCCGCTTTGGGGGTTAAGAAACATTGTACAAAAGCCATGATGAAAGACTTCAAAGAAACGTGTGTATTTACCTATTTTTTCTTTTAGGAAAATTATTCAGAAGTGGGATTTGTTCATAGTAGACATAGTATTTTTTTCCTTAAATTTTTGAAAAGGTAGAAGGACCAGGCAAGAGGAGTAGATTTGGGGCTGTTTCCGATTTACCAGAAGAAATCCACTCGTTCAGAAAGCATCTTGCCAAGTCGGGTTTACATTAGATTCATGCAGGAGGTGAAGAGGTCTGTCCGCTGTACCCCTGAGCCCTGTAGCCATGGCTTCACAGAGCCGCCCTCCCTGCTGTGTTAATAATATACCTGCTCGTCTTCCTGTGCCAGCCAGCACGGCCAGGCTGGTGCTTCTGCCCCTGGACTGTGCCCCACAAGCAGAGCTTCCACCCCTCCCCCAACTCCTCTTCTCCTGCTCCCCTCTCTTCTATTTTTTGCAAAGTGGTTTCTTCTTCTGATGGAAAGTGGCTGCCCTAGTAAGGAATTCTGGTACTAACTGCCAAGAAGAAAATCCATTGTCTGCTCCAGTAGAGCGACATGCCAAAATGCTCTGACCTTTACGACCTTCAATTATTTTCTCTAATAAGAGTGTTATGGGAACCCCAACACCATCGGTACTCATTTCTTTATTCCTTTAGAAGGAATTCTAGTTGCTGGTTGAATTTGCAAAATAGATCCCTCAAATTTGTTTCTACTTGTGCTATGCGAGTCGCCTTTCCCGGGGCGGTGGCGGGTGTGGAGATGTAACTGCTGGCACACACACATTTTTCAGGAAGGTGAAAGTCTCTGTGATTACTTCCCGTTCGTTGATTTCCCTTCAGAGGGCCCTCTTCATTCTCAGTCTGGCTGTTATGTTATCAGTTCAATTTTCCTGTAAAGTTTTTTTGATAGTTCATGCCCATTCCTTTTGTAATCACTTTCACCTAGTGAAGCAAATGAGATAATTTTGCAGATTGTACCATTTTCCTTTGAAATGAACCCATTCTTCTGGAGAGAGTGGTTCTAATAGTGTGGTCAAGTACTTAGAAATCAGCAGGCTACTAAGTTCTCCTTAACTCAGTCTGTCCCGTTGCTTCCCTGATCACTTGCTGCGTCCGTCAGGGTGACATTCTTCCCCTTCTGCCCCTCTGCCTGCCCCCCAGCCCACCTCCATCAGCTCCCGAGCCTCTAGTGCTGAGAGAGAGGATTCGGAGGTTTTTGCAACGACTTTTACAATGTTGGATTCTAAAACCTCATTTAATAAACGTCTGGGGCTTCCCTGGAGGCGCAGTGGTTGAGAGTCCGCCTGCCGATGCAGGGGACACGGGTTCGTGCCCCGGTCCGGGAGGATCCCACGTGCCGCGGAGCGGCTGGGCCCGTGAGCCATGGCTGCTGAGCCTGTGCGTCCAGAGCCTGTGCTCCGCCACGGGAGAGCCCACAGCAGTGGGAGGCCCGCGTACCGCAAAAATAAATAAATAAATAAATAAATAAACAAACAAACGTCTGCAATATTTCATGTAAATGCAATAGCATATTTGTTTATGATTTGTAACATTTTTACTGCATGTTAGGATTACTCATGCATTTGGCCATACATGAGGGCTTGTATAGAAAGACAAGTCCTTCAGTGAATGAAGCATGTCAGGCCTTTTTACTGTGGATTATTATTATTATTTTTTTTTAACATCTTTATTGGAGTATAATTGCTTTACAATGGTGTGTTAGTTTCTGCTTTATAACAAAGTGAATCAGTTATACATATACATATGTTCCCACATCTCTTCCCTCTTGCGTCTCCCTCCCTCCCACCCTCCCTATCCCACCCCTCTAGGTGGTCACAAAGCACCAAGCTGATCTCCCTGTGCTATGCGGCTGCTTCCCACCAGCTAACTATTTTACGTTTGGTAGTGTATATATGTCCATGCCACTCTCTCAGTTCGTCACAGCTTACCCTTCCCCCTCCCCATATCCTCAAGGCCGTGCTCTAGTAGGTCTGTGTTTTATTCCCGTCCTACCCCTAGGTACTGTGGATTATTATTGTAGAATGATTCCCATGGGAAAAAAAAAGTAGATTTAAGAAAAGGAAAATGATTACCTAGATGAATATAAATCTATAGACCTATTCATCTGAAAAATATTAATGCCACTTATAGAATTAAATTACAGATTTCCAAGTTATATTATTTAAATTGTCATAGGTACTGAAAGGTTCTATTGGAGATACATTTATAAATTTGAACAAGTGACTGGTACTAGTTACCTGCTAAGTAATTTCCATTAAACATAGTCTCTCTCTCTCTATTTCTCTAAAAATATTCTGTGGACTATTTTGGAATACACAAAATATTTCAGAATACCTAAAGGCATAATAATTTTCAGTCACTTTAGATCACAGAAATGTTGTAACCATATTGAGAAATCACTCACGATCTCACCAATTAAAAACTAATTAATTAACTGGAGTGACTCTTGTTAGGGCATATTTTTACTCAGGGGCTGAATACATGAACTTGAAAGAAGCCCTGTTGGTCTGCACAGGCAGCTTTTAGCAACAGGTGTGGTACCAAGCTGTGGCTCTGTTAAGACTGCCCACGGGTGGCCAAGTCATCTTTGCCTTCCCCCGTGCTCTCACATGGCTGCGTGGATGGCGAAGTGGCCCAGTGTCTTCTTCTGGTTCCATTATTACCAACAACTGTGATTTAATTTGATTTCTCTAATTATTTTGTCCCATTCAACAGAGTCATAGGTATATCTTAATGATGGGATGCTTTTGATAGAACACTTCGTTCAGTCGCCCATAGAGACAAACAAACAGTAGGGAAGCTTGGGGAGATAGATTGTGGGCTTGGTGACATTTTAGCAGTCACTTAATTATTGGTGTGGCACATTAAGAGATCACTTCCGGGCTTCCCTGGTGGCGCAGTGGTTGAGAGTCCGCCTGCCGATGCAGGGGACGCGGGTTCGTGCCCCGGTCCGGGAGGATCCCACGTGCCGCGGAGCGGCTGGGCCCGTGAGCCATGGCCGCTGAGCCTGCGCGTCCGGAGCCTGCGCTCCGCAACGGGAGAGGCCACAGCAGTGAGAGGCCCGCGTACCGCAAAAAAAAACAAACAAAAAAAAAGAGATCACTTCCTGCCAAGTAGGAGCTCAGACAGTTAAGTTGCTCATGCTGCTGTGTCAGTGTACTTTTTCTTATCTTTGAGCTGAGAGAATTTTTATATTTATTTATCAATAGTTCCAATATACGGTGGCAAGCAACTAAAAATGACCTACGTCATATTTTTTTCATTAGTCACCAAGCTTCTTAGACTCTTAACACTAGTAGGTGCTAATCCCCAAATAGTAACATGACAAAAGGCAATTTAAATATTATCTCCTCTTACTCTTGTAGGTAGGTATGCTTAACCATAGTAAAACACCATGCCTCTTTATTATGTTTAATAATAAAGATTAGAATGAAGTTAAGCAGTGACTCAGTAAACGTTTATGAAAGAAAGAGGGTTAAACTGCAAAATAACAAGCAAAAAAAAAGGACCTTTGCTTTAATTCAATTCATTTCAGCTCAGTCCTATATTTGGTATAAGTGACACTGTCGTGAAAAAAAGGATCCGAATCTGGATTTTATTTCACTTATTCTATTTTGCAAAAAGCTTATTAGAAATAGGAGACTTGTTTGCTTCAGCTAAACTCAAGCAACCATTCATTCAGTTGTCATTTGTCAAGACCTTACTACGAGCTGAGTGCTGGAGCGTGTATTGCTGAGTCCCACCTTCCCCGCCTTCCAGGAGCTGACAGTGCAACAGTAGAGATAAGGTGTGTGTACAGGTAACAGTAGCAGGGGAGCGAGATCAACAACAACGACTGCAAAGGTTTAAAAGAAGAAGGACGCTATCTATTGGAGTATCTTTCTACTGGAAAGCATATACAGGGTACTGCAAATTGTACTCCATTGGAAAATACAGATAGGCGATTGGAAATGATGGTGTCTTCAACTTTAATTTATTCAGGATTCTAAATGCTGGTTTCTTTTTTTAAAAAAACTTTTTGGCCGTATTGTGCGGCGTGTGGGATCTTAGTTCCCTGACCAGGGGTTGAACCCGAACCTTCTGCATTGGAAGCACAGAGTCTTAACCGCTGGACAGCCAGGGAAGTCCCCTAAATGCTAGCTTCTGTATGGGCATTTTTTTGTTTGTTTTAAATACTAGGATTATGAAAGAAAATGCAAGCTTGGGACAAGCCAAAAATAAGTTCATAAAAATTTTAACATGCTCATAATACAGATTACATGCTAACCGCCAATTAAGTCAGAGCATCAGAGAACTAGGTGGAGATTTCTATTTCATGTCAAGCTGTGTTCATATATAGTGTTTGTTATTTGTCCCAGGGTATAAAGAATGTCCGTCCTGTCAGTCAAGGAGTTAGTGCTCTAGACCAAGTACATTTGTAATAATTTTATTTTTTTCTCCATCTTGGTCTCTAAAAGTTCATTTGGGCTTTTCTTTTGACTTGAAATTTGAGTACACATGGAGGGGTGAATGGTGACTGGCATGATTGGAACTTGTCGCTGGCTTTCTATTTTCTTCCGATGGGAATAATCGCAACATCTTACTTACTTTTGGGAGACCTAAGAAGTTTTGAAATTCAGAACATGAGGCATTACCAAATTCAGATGCCAAGAATGGAAACTCTTCTATTTTGGGAATCTTCCCAATTTTCCATCTCGTGTACAGGTTAGCCTCTCCTTGGTACCTTTCCTTTCATGGAAAGGTGGGGCTGCCATCAGCACTGTACCAGCTAGCTTAAAACAGAAAACTGCCAGAGCTGTTTACAGTCCATGCTCATCCATGCTGCCCGCGGCCACGGCCATGAGCCGTCAGGCCAGCTCTGCCGGGAGCATTTTTAAGCATAGAGAGAAGTGTACGATTTGTTTCAGAAGCATAACACTGACACGCCAGAAACGATTGCTCATACTTATTGAAAGGATCCCTTTCTATACACCATTTATACTGTTGTGATTTCTGTGTTGGTGTTATTTTTAAATGTCTGGATAGCAATTTAATGCACCCCTTTATTAGGCAGTCTTTGTAAGTATAATCCCGCCATTAAAGCAGTAGGGCACTATGCACGGTGGAAATATTACATGTGTAATGATTTGCATTCTTAATGTTCCAGAACCCTGGGGTTATTAGTAAAACGATTGGAGAAAGGTGGTAAAGCTGAACAAGAAAACCTTTTTCATGAGAATGATTGCATTGTCAGGATTAATGATGGCGACCTTCGAAATAGAAGATTTGAACAGTAAGTGTGTGCTGCCTCATTGCTGCTCTTTTCCTGCATCAGGCGTGACAGAGTGCGGGCGATTGGGGTACCTCAGACCATATGTCTGTGGTCTCTGCCTTCATGCTGGAGAGGAGTATTTTCTGCCATTATCTAGCTTTAAAAAATTTCATCAAACTCCAGGTAATCACTATCATTAGACTGTTTCCAAATGCCCTCTGACTGACGCAGCACTTCTTAAAATATTATGGGCCCAATTTAGGCTTTACGGTTTGGCCACTTCCTCGCCTTTTGGAAAATTCATCAGGTTGCTAGTTTTTATTATACTTTTAACTCACACGTCCAGCTTTGTCACATATAATGTGACAAATAGGAAGACAAAGCTCCTTGGACCTGCAGTGTCCACTCAGATTTTCCTTATCCTGACTCAAGCCCTTACTCTATTAGAAAGATAAAAATTGTCCAGTTCCTATAAAACAAGGCAAAAATGAGCAGAAATCATAAGGACTTGGTTAAAGACCTGACTAGGGATCCAGATAAGATGGAGTAGCTTCTTGGGCTGGTCTTGGAATAGCACTGTGACCAACAGCTCTTAACATTTTGAGTTATTGAAGCTGCATTGGCATTCCTGAGATTTATGCGTGCACAAACTTGGATTAATTTTTATGATAAATAATGGATAATCACTTTCTAAAGTTTTCTAAGTATACTTATAAATATATTTCTTTAAAAACTCGACTGGTCTCCTTGTAAGGAAATACTTTATGATTTTTAAAAGTCGTATTGGATAATGTTGTAGAGAGAAGGTTATATTTAATTTCTCTTAATATTGAAATGATAATACCTGTTGTGCTTAAAACTACAGTATGAGTGAATGATTTACAGTGGAGGGTATTTTGTGGAGGGCATACCAAAATACTGGTATTTTGCCTGTAGTTGTACATAACTTTGTCATATTTATCTAGAGAATGAGAAATTTGTATTTGGAGACACAGCCCTGCTGCTATCAGAGCTTGCAAACCCGATTGATTAATGGGTTATGAGAAGTTTGTTTTCAGTTTCAACAAAGTCTGTCCGTCCTTGTTGCTTAATGAGTATACTTAATTAAGCTCATAACATCTTCGAGTCTGCCAGTCTTCATTTGCTAACTTTCCATTCTTTCTCAAACGCAGAGCACAACATATGTTTCGCCAAGCCATGCGGACATCCATCATCTGGTTCCATGTGGTTCCCGCAGCAAATAAAGAGCAGTACGAACAACTGTCCCAAAGCGAGAGGAACAATTACTATCCGAGCCGCTTCAGCCCCGACAGCCAGCATGTGGATCACAGGAGTGTGAACAGTGCAGGGCCGCAGGCTCTGCCGAGGGTGCCCCGGCCGAACGCCCTGCCCGAGCACGCGGACCCTCACCCCCGACTCCTACCTCAGAGCGCACAGCCCTCGGGAAAGCCGCCCGCGGCTCCGGGCCCAGCCGTACACCACGTGTTCAGTCCCAGCAGTGGTTACAACACCAAAAAAGTAGGCAAGAAGCTTAACATCCAGCTTAAGAAAGGTATGACCTGTCTTCCTGTTTTTCACGGAATTTATTTTCAAAATCAACCAACTAACCCCAAGCATCCTAAGTCTTATCTCATTATTAAGAACTGATACATCTTTTTAAAAAAGCATTTACAGTTGTATATTTTTTTATGCTTTTCAGATTCACTTTGCTGTATAAAAATTAACACGTAGAAGATCACAGGATAGGCCTTAAACGTTACGTTTCTATGAAAAGAGTAGCAGCTACGACTGCCGTAACATTTTTGACAACGAAGGAAATGGGTTTCAGGATGTTACCATCAAACCCAAAGCAACAGGGAGGCTCTGACTGCTTTGAGTGTCCCACTTGATGTCCACATACAGCCCCCCTAGAGGACGTTAGAAGTCCTTCCTCCCGTTCAGCCCGTCCTTTGGTGACGGGAAGGGATTGACTCCTTTGAAG
This sequence comes from Physeter macrocephalus, assembly GCF_002837175.3. NCBI lineage: Eukaryota > Metazoa > Chordata > Mammalia > Artiodactyla > Physeteridae > Physeter > Physeter macrocephalus. The sequence continues at coordinate 23,158,301 of NC_041224.1, read as the reverse complement.
CTGTTGTTGGTTCCAGGTGCAATGCTGAGAAGCAAGGCCACTGGCCCCTTGTCTCCTGCTCTTCCAGAATATCGCATTCTTCCCTTCCTCAAGGTGACAAGGGGAATCGGAATGGGCCTTGCTAATAATACTTTATTACCTATGCCTTACGTCAGTGTGTTTATCTAAGGATCCCCCGCCCTTAGACAGCGCATCCTTGTGTACAGGAGGTGTTCATTTCTGTGCTGGCCTCCCTGCCGACTCCGATCAGGCTCCTGGCTTGACTTTCTCGTTCCCAGTCACCGTCCCCTCCAGGCACTGAGATACACTTTTGCCATTAATCATCCCTTTTAGCTGAGCATTTTTATATATTTTTAAATCATGTCCTTCAAATTGGTGTCATTATAAAGAATATTTCTCCTTTTATGAGCTCAACCAACTCCTACAGTTAGTTGCAAATGAACCCAAGAGAGGCTGAGCGATTTCCTCAAGTCACGGGGCCACCAGCAGCAGATCCTTACTGGAACCTTTCCCGTGTCCTGACATTGAGACCGTTCTCCTTTCCATTCGGGGTAGAGTTTACAACTCTGTAAACTCTGAGATTCCTATTTCCTTTCTAAATCATATTCTTTCATTGAAGTTTATGTGAACCACAAATGCCTTCTTTCTGGTTACTGGCTTTTTTTTTTTTTTTTTTTTTTTTTTTTTTTTGCGGTACGCGGGCCTCTCATTGTTGTGGCCTCTCCCGTTGCCGAGCACAGGCTCCGCACGCTCAGGCTCAGCGGCCATGGCTCACGGGCCCAGCCGCTCCGCGGCATGTGGGATCTTCCCAGACCGGGGCACGAACCTGCGTCCCCTGCTTTTTTTTTTTTTTTTTTTTTTTTTGCGGTACGCGGGCCTCTCATTGTTGTGGCCTCTCCCGTTGCCGAGCACAGGCTCCGCACGCTCAGGCTCAGCGGCCATGGCTCACGGGCCCAGCCGCTCCGCGGCCTGTGGGATCTTCCCAGACCGGGGCACGAACCCGTGTCCCCTGCATCGGCAGGCGGACTCGCAACCACTGCGCCACCAGGGAAGCCCCTACTGGCTTTTTAAGCTCCAAATACTTGGTTGACCTGATCAGGAATTGACAACCTCACTCCACTTTTGAAACCCCTTACAAATAATCACATCAGCTTAAACCCCTTTTAGCCCTGTTAATGCATAAGTGAGAGGAATATCAGATTCTCTTTCTTCCTTTTTCTATACTCAAATGAAAGGACCTGGTTTTTAAGCAAAAGCATATCAAGAAGCACAAAGAGAGTTGTATAAAACATAAAATTCTGCTTGGGATCTTTCAAAAAAGGAAGACTATTTTCCATTGTCATAAAGATTTTAGTTCATAAATATCTTTGCCTTTTTACTCTGATATAGGCATATTCATTGTTTAATTACAGTTTTTTCCATACAATTATTATATGTTAACACCTTATGATATAATATGAACTTTTTAAATGAAGTGAAATTTTATTTGCCGTTAAAAGAATCACTCTTGAATACAGAAATCAATAGTTTTATTTTGGTAGCATTTAAAAATATATGATTACATGTTACAGAAGTTAATTTAGAAAGATTATGCTCAATCAACATAAAAATAGAAATAATAGTTTCCTTTTAAACATTTTTCTGACCTTGAGTTATATAACTGATACAGAGCGTCATAGATCTGGCCTGATTTTAATTTATTAACTATGAGAACGTATGGCAAAAGGTGGAAACTGCCTGTGCATTCTGCCAGGACTTACAAATATAAAAAAATAATGTTCACTATAAATAAAAGTGACAAAGAATGCTCATTGTCTTTGATTAGTACTAAATATAGATGTTTTAATGATTGTATGAGGTTGAACAAGTTTTCAGTGTAGTTAACAGGCAATGTTTTTACCAGTTATTATTGTTACCTTTAACATTTTCTAATGAAGTACATCAAAAATGTAGGGTTTGTCAGTGTTAAACTTTAAATTCAGTTCAAAGAGAACTGACGCGATTTGAATGACAGAAGCTCTTCATAAAGTGAGGTCAAAGCTAAGGACTAAGAAAGCCTTTGTTATGATGATTCTTTGGCATAATTTTGGAACTATGTCATATAACATGTCGAAATAGAAGAGCCCCTATGTACCTGCTTCCGTAATTATGATTTCTTAATATTTATTGTCATTTTGGCATTCTCAAATACCCTGCTCTTTTGTAGAAATTAGCTTTTTAATAAAGTCAGAGGAGAAGGTCAGTGATCTATTTCAATCAGTGCAAAATGTTTTGTTGGCTTTGCTAAATGAAAATTGATATCTCTTTATCTTTCTTTGAAAGGTCATTGCCTGAACTTTTGGCGTACAGATTTAGGGGTTATTGCGGATATTTTAATAGTGTTTTGGTTCATATAACAATCAGTCTTTGTAGTTCATAGAAATTAATATTGCAAAAGGAGAATAATTTAGAATTCTTTCTTAATAAATGTTATTGCAAGTCATGAGAGTTTCATGAAAGCACAGAAACATATGGAAAAGTCCCAGCAGAATAATTAGGAAAATTTCATATAGACAATATGCCGTTCAAGTCTTCACAGAAGACTTAAGAAATTAACAGCCCAGGCACATTAAAGTGATTTCAGACTTGAAGTAAATGAATGTTTTGTTTGAATTTGAGAATATTTACAGTAGATTTTTGTTACATGTACTGTGTTTTCATCATTTCTACTTTGTTTCTTCTTTAAGCCACATTTTTATTCATGTTTATTTGCCCATATTTGTTTACTTAGAGATTCATACCCTGACTTATAGTTTTTTAGCGAGTGCTGCATCAAATTTCTGAATTCTTCTGTAGATTTTTCACCTTTACATATCTCTTTATTCTTCCTTTGTTGAGCAAGTATTTGTCCTCAGATCATTTTAATTGGAAATGAAATCATTTTTAAAAGCTCTGGTAGAAGTGAATCATTATTGGAAGCCTTATAAAAATCCTGTTGATTCATTAGAAATTTATCATTATCTTCACATTTTTTCTTGGCTCATTCTGGCTCACTGCATGTTGGGTTCAGTGACATAACCCTTTTCACTGTATTGAGCTTATAAGGGTGCCTGTCGAGAAAGCTGCCAAAGAGCCTGGAATTGAAATTGTACACTAGCACAGTAAAGTATAAATGCCTCATTGGTTTCAGTACCTTTAAACATCATATGGTGATCCTCAGATTTGGTAGCTATGATCTCTGATCTCAGATGGGTAATTTGCCTTTTTTTTTTTTTTTTTTTTTTTTTTGAAATATAAATGGTAGGATTTAGGTGAACTAGAAGAGAACTAGGCAAAGATAATATGGTTCATCCTGTCAGTTTGGGGAGGTTCTTTTATCTGTATCTAGAAACATTTCTCATTTCACTAGTTCTTTTCCATCTCCCTGGACTTGTTCTCTTCCTTTTCTTCACTGCTTACCCTTCAAATGTGGATACCATTATTGCACAGTAATACTTGATACTTGAGATACTATGGGTTTTAACAGAAGGTTTTTTGTGTTTTTTTTGTGTGTAGAGAAATTGTTTATTTTCATAATCAAATATTTAGACAAATTTAAAAACATTCAGCAGGCATATTTGTGTATTATTTTCATCTGTCTGACTAGGTTCCCGTTTTTTCTGAGACTAATGAATTTTGATATATATACCATTTAAACCTTCCATAATTTAGTCTATGTTGAAAAATCTTACAACTTTTAAAGTATTAAATGTGTAGGTCACTGTGAAAGTTACAAAATGTCAAGTTGAGGTAGAGAATAATAACAAATCCTTCATGTATTATATACTTGTGAAATTTAAGATATCTCATTTTGTTTACCTCTTTTTTCTTCTGTTATATATTCAGGTACAGAAGGTTTGGGATTCAGCATCACTTCCCGGGATGTGACAATAGGTGGCTCAGCTCCAATTTATGTGAAAAACATCCTCCCACGAGGGGCTGCCATCCAGGATGGCCGACTGAAGGCGGGAGATAGACTCATAGAGGTGAGTGGCTTCGGATGTTCCATAATTCTTGAAAAGTTCCATTTTCAAGGGTCAGAGTCTTTTTAACATTTTCATAAAATATGAAATTAAATTATATATCTTAGCAGAAGTATGCATCCTAAAACATTGTATTTCCGCTTCACTTTTACATTTCTCCGTGATATTTGATGAGAAATGTCTTTTCATTTAGTTTACTCATAAATTTTTAGTTACTTGGACATTTGGTTTATGAGATAACATAACATTTGTCATTATGTAAGTACAGTGTCTGTTAGGTTATATTTCTGGATGACTTTAAATTTATGTCTGGCAGTGTAGAAATGTTATCTCCTCTGGAATCAGAGCAGAGACAAATGAAGTAAATCAAAACAGTGTGTCTTGATGAGAAGAACAAGGAAATTTGGAAATGTCAGCGTGGAGAATGAATTGAGACATAAAAATCAAATGTCAGGAAAAAAAAGAAATAGTTTTTCAAAATTTCCTTTCTGTACCTCATGGGTTTCATTCCGTTCATTGGTCTTTGAAGCTATCTTTGACATACATAAAGATACATAATTTCTTATGTATGAAGTTTGTGTGAATGTTGTGCATGTAGAAATAAAGGGGAGAAAGATGGAGAAAGAGGATACCTTGTTAGTGGTTTTTCTAGTGTTTTCTTTAGAAAACATAGTCTGTATTTTTAGTGGCAGGCACTGTGTTTCATAATTATTAACTAGCATTTAAGTACTAATGTTAAATATATTGAATGGATAAACAACAAGGTCCTCCTGTACAGCACAGAGAACTATATTAAGTATCCCATGGTAAACCATAATGGAAAAGAATATTTAAACAAAGAATGTATGTGTATGTATAACTGAATTATTTGGCTGTACAGCAGAAATTTACACAACATTGTAAATCAACTATACTTAAATTAAGAAAAAAAAAACAAGTACTAATGTTAAAGTAAATTTTTATCACATTATCCTTTTTTCTTAACTTGTAGTTTCTTGTAGTTTTGAACTCCCCAGCTCCAGCTCTTATTCTAAAGATTTCTTGAAAAGTAACAGAGCAAAGGATTAGCTTCCAGATTTTTTCCTGTGTCTACATTTTGGGCCTAGATTCCTTTAATCTTCCTCTTTCCTCTTTGTCTTGTTTGCATGACACCATGTTTTAAAGGGAGAGTGATAGAGGCCCAGTAAAAGGGAAGGTTTAAGTACAAATTGTGTTTAGGGTATTGTTTCCAGAAAGGGCCTCTTGTCCTCGGGCTGTAAGTTGGGTACTCTTAGTCCCCGTTTGTAGTTGTAGCTTGTTTCATTTAGGAGGTGTATCAGCTTATTTTTGCCTCTAAATCATAAAAAAGTCTGTCCCCTTCCTCCCCCTCTCTCCCTGCAGGGCCCCCGCCCTTCCTCCTTGCTAAAGGTAATCACTTTATTTTTGTGTCTCCCTTTCATCATGTAATTGCTTTACTTGTGACACATCACAGAGGCTTTTGCTTTTCTTTTTGAGGAATGGAAGGGTCTGCGATCTGTATCTCTTCAGAATTAGGCTTTATCTTCTGTAGCTCTCAGGCGTATTTTAAACCTACCTCTCTAGTATCCTTGGTTGTATTTCTACAATATCAGCAGTTCTGTGGGCAAAAAGTTTTTCTGAGTATCTGGATATTTGCAAGCCTATATTTAAATCAAGTATCAAGTGACTAATTTAAAAAAATTATCCAGAAAATTTTTGCTTTCTTTGAACCTATTATTACTGACCTATTTCCTACAATCCCTTGATAGTAATGCATTGAGCTATATAAGAAGGTTTCCAGTGGGGGAAAGGTTCCAGAACATTAAAACTACAGGAAAGTTTTGATATTACAATTTAAATGATATATTTAATTGCCTTAGACAAATGCTATTTCTGTCTACATAGAGTAATATAGAATACTTTGAAAAAGAAATTTCCACTCTCATTTCTGTTAAATATGTAGTGCTTGCTGATCATATTCTACTTTCTACAAAAAATGATGAGATTCCCCAGGGAGTGGTATTTTCAAATCTCTTTTTTTTTTTTTTTTTCTGGTAAAATTTTTTTCTTAAAACATTGAAAAATCTTGAAGTGAACTACTTCAAGCCCTCCAAAAATATTATTTAGTAGAGATTCTTCTTCAGTGTTTGCTTTTTAGGGATTAAAAATTTATCATCCTAATTTTCGGTAAAATTCCAGTGAAAGCTAAAATGTTTTTACCAAAATATTTTTAGTGTGTTTTTACTATCTTCTGCAAGGGTGGCATCTTTTTATTTTGGTGTGAGGAAACGTGTGGTGCACAAGGGCATCAAGATATCCCAGTTCAAAGCCAGGAAGTTTTGTGTTAACTTGGCGTTGTAGATATATTTGTATCTCTGGTTACTTGTTAATGCACTAGTGGCTGTGCTTTTGGTTTATTGATAAGACCTGAAGGATTGACTGCTTCCTGCCTCACTTCCAGGTAACTGGTCTGCATTTCTTTATTAGCCCCAGCAGCCTGGTGGTTATCAGATCAGGGCAGAATGTACCACGCCATGAACCATGTTCCGTGGCAGGCATGATCAGTTCGAGAATGTGTGTCTCGTCTCTTGTTATCTGTTTGCCCAGTATTGCAGCTGAAAACTTTTTGTCTGTTTTAGGTAAATGGAGTTGATCTAGCAGGCAAATCCCAGGAGGAAGTTGTTTCCCTGTTGAGAAGCACCAAGATGGAAGGGACCGTGAGCCTTCTGGTCTTTCGCCAAGAAGATGCCTTCCACCCAAGGGAACTGGTGTGTAAATTCAGAGCAGATGAAAGGTTTCTGATGTACATGAGGCAGGGATCTGGGCTTGCGACCCGCTGGCCAGTGTTTATTAAGAGACTTTCCAAGCAGTTTCTATATTTTATATATCTTTCAGCCTTAGCATAATACAAGCATTCCTTCCTCATATTTCTTCTGTTTTGGAAAACAGATATCCACAATGTTGAGTGCAAGAATATTTGAAAGATTGCAGGGATATTTTCTAGGACAGCAAATGTTTATTACTGAACGCTTTTAGATGGACTGATTGAATACAGAGATGTCGATTATTGCATAACTGTCACTTCAAAGGCTGTTGTTGAAAGCTTGCCATCTTCTCCACTACATATGACAAATTTTCATATTTCAAGTTTTCATGGTACGTGTAGCTAAGCCAAATAAAGATGCTTGCTTACTGTTGTATGAAAGAGAGGACCTTAATTAAATACTCTTATTGAAAGTAAAAAGACCTGAGTTGCAATAAGCCCCAGGGCCATTAATTCCTAACATAGACATTATTTAGAATGACATAAATGAAATGAAAAGGCATTTGTTTGCAAACTATTTATTTCACTTTTTATACATATGTCAGTGCATCTAAATATTAGATAGGGGTATTTACATAGTATTTGTGTGAATGAAATCTGTATATTAAATTGACATAGTTCTTAATGTTTTTCTGCAAAAAGTGGTAGGTTTCATTTATGTGTAGAAATAATATAATTGGAGGAATCACCTTTATCTTTTGTTTTGATGTGGTAGGAAAATTGTTTTACTTCAAGTACAAGTGGTATTTTAAATATTTCAAAACAGATTCTAGTTGGGTCATTTTAGGACATTTGACCTGTCTTTCAGATAGCTTTTAGCTTCATCTAAACAATAATGAATCCGTATGTACTAGAGTGGTTTTAGGGACGCAGTAGGTTTTAGGGACGCAGTTCCCAAATTTGTCCGATTACCCTAATTCTCTTAGGCTAATCCTTCAAGTATGGATGTGTCATGGTTAATAAAAATTTCCTTTCATTATAAAACAGATAAATTTTAGTCTTGGGAATATCCCATCTCTTGGTTACACACACACTGACAATTTACTATGATTTCATGGAAATTTCAGATTGTGATAGGGCTGAAAACGGAACACTTGTGTTTTAAGTAGATTTTGAGAAATGATGAAAACTTCTTTATTTCTATTTAGAAATGTTTAATGCATTATTTCTCAATTTAAATTTGGTTTTCCATTTTCCCCCCACTGTTATCCAATTCTGTGCTTTAAATGCCACCTGATCCTAAATCTGGAGTTGTCTCTATTAAATTGTAAATGAGCAGTTAAAAAAAAATTTAAAAAAACACGAAGCTTTAGATGCGATAAATCTTTAGTCCTTCCTCAGTGTATCTGAGCCTGGGTGATAGTTGGCATTATTAGGTTGCCAAAGCTTAAACACTGCTCTTACAGCCGTTCCCGAGTTAGTGCCAGCACAGACCAGCTTAAGGTTATTCAGGTTCTTCTGGTCCAATTTTGATCTTCCAGGCTTCTGTTTTCCCCTTCTGCTGCCTCCTTTTTTTTTTTTTTTCTTGCTTATTTAATTTATTGCTTGTGAGCTTTTCATTAAGGAGTGAGCCAGTAGGCCGTCAGTTTATTCACGTTGCAGCTGCTATTCAAGGTTTAAAAGAAAGAAAATTCTGAAAACTTAAAGGAGTGCATTGAAAATGATCTTTCAATCCAATTAACAGAACTCTTTTCCTCTGTTTGGGGTGTCTGTGTTTAAATTCTGTGTCTAAAACAAAATACTTTTATCAATAGGTGCCCTTTTTTTTTTTATAAGTCAACCTTGTAACTATCTATTAATTAAAACAACTCTATAATACATGAAAAAAAATCACATTTATAACCTGTGTAATATTGTAAAGTATAATGCTTGTGGTTCAGACTGTTATTATCTGGTCTAGCTATCAAATTACAGTATACCTTATAATTTAGACTTAGTTGGGAAAATTAGAAAACAAAATTAGAAACAGTTCCAGGAATAGAAAAGCAGTTTCGTGAGATTTGTTTTCCTCCAAATAATAAACTCATGATATACTGTGAATGAGCAAGTAAAAATTTACATCTAGAACAATTTTTTTAAACAACCCCGCCCACACACATACACACACATAAGATAATATAACCACATCCGTAAAAGTTTGCAAGACAGAGTAATATATCAGCCATAATATAATCACCCTCTATATATTTTGTAGATTTTAAGAACAAACAATTTTTCCTTGAGAGTAAAGCTTTGTGTCCCTGTGTGTTGAAGATGGCTTTGGTCAGTCTGTATTTATGTTTTTCTTCAATTCTTCTAGAATGCAGAGCCAAGCCAGATGCAGATTCCAAAAGAAACGGTAAGAGCTTTGTCTTTTGCAGGATGCAGAGATGTTGGAAAGATAAATTGAACTAACTTCTTACTAATTAATTATGAAGTTATTTGTCCTCTCTTTTCTTGGCTCATAATAGATCCTAATATACAAAGATTTATTAAATCCCAAAGTGGTCTTACCTTAAGTGACTTATTGCTACTACCCCAAATGAAGAATATTTTGTGATTATTTTTGATCAGACAGGGATAAAAAAGAGACATTAAAGACTTTCCTATTCACCTCCATATTAAGAGGGAGCAAAATTGGTGAGCTTAGTAGTTTAACATCTATCTATCTATCTATATGTATATAGATTTCATAAGTTGTGAAGTGCTATAAGTGGCTACAAAAATGAAAAAAGAAAACAATTCAAGCATAGAAAAAATAGGGAAGGCTAAAAGTACAATAAAAATGTATCATAAACACGAAAAATAAAATATCAGCAATTAGACTAAACATATTGTCATAATAACTTATATTTAATAAGTTATTTATTATCAGTTATTATAGTGTATTTTAAGGGGCTAATTCTCCTAACCGAAGTAAGTTTTCACAGCTTAGATTAAAAAGCAAAAAATAGGTGTTCAGAAGATAAATCCTAATACAGGCTGAAAATAAAGGAATAAGTTGAGTACTAACAGGTGGTACTAACATAATGAAATTAAGGATTGCCATATCAGTCTCTGAACTTACCTTCTTTTTTGTGTGGGTGCATTGCATGGGGAAAAAAGAGAGGGTGTTTTATATTGACACATGATATCATCCAGTAGAAATTCCAACAGTCAGGATCTTTTATATATTAAACAGCACAGCACGAACACATGTCATTCCCAAACCTTTGTGAGTAAAATGAAAATTTAGCAAAACCATACCCATGGTGGCTGATGCGAATACATATTTTTCCAAAATTTGGCATGTTAGATAGACAGATAAAGTAAGAATATGAAGAAACTGAATAACATAATTAACACTAATAATAGCATTACATAATTTAATTTTTCTTGACACATTCATAACCAGACAACTTTGAACCTAATAAACAAACAAAATGTTATTTTCAAATATTCCATCATTACAAAAATGGATGAATAATCAGACCTCAGAGGAAAATCAGTAAACAACCTTGAGAACATTACACATTCATAAGTACAGGTTGTAGGAAATTCACAGCCTTCATTTTTTACCCATTAAATCAACAGGTCTGTGATAGTTAATCAGAATCACAATAGTATTTGTGTGTGTGTGTGTGTGTGTGTGTGTGCGTGCGTGTGGTGTGATGACGGGTATATTGAGAGGTGAGGGGAAATTGGACAAGTTGATTCTGAAGAGTCAAGTGGGGCACAAGAATGATTTATTTTAAAAGACAATAATGATAGCAAAATGTACTTTAAAGCTAAAATACTTAAAATAGCATGATACTGTTATAGGAACAGACAAGTGGATCATTGAAACACATTGATGATGTAAGCAGTCCCAGTGTTTACGTGTGTGTGCATGTTTGTTAAAGGAGACATTTCAGAATAGCGGTAAAGAGTGGTTTGTTTAGGTTTAGAACAATTGGCCATTCACTTTAAAAAGTTAGATTCCTTTTTCTCACCATACACCAAAATAAATCCCAGTTAATATGAAATTAAACCTAAAAACATACCCAAAAGTATTGAGAAAATATGTGAAAAATTTCTCTGTTAACTTTGGAAAGTCAATGCTTGTCCCAGCATGACAAAGCCAAAATGTCCTAAGAGAGTAGATTGATAGATTTGTTTATATATATTAAAAACCTTTCAGAGCAAGAACCACACCATGAAAGAGTTGCAAGATAAATGCTAAAGGCATTTTGCAACGTGATCCTTGGGTGAAGAACCACTCTTTGGTGTTTGGAATCTTAATATCATAGAACTTTTTTGGAAAAGCGAATGACTTCACACATAAACTATATCTGTTTATGCCTAAGATGATCTGAGATGGAAAATGATGATATAAGCAGTAAAGATAGGTGTGTTCTTTCAAAACATTTAGTCACTCCTTGTGAGGAGATTGAGGATTAGCCTGAAGTTTTCAATCGCTAACGGGAAGAAGCAGCTTTGGCTTTAAATGTGGTATTCCGTTGAGAATGTCTAGGTTTGTTCTACTCTACTCCTCACCCACAAGATTTTTGTGTTCTTGATAGCATGCCAGAGCAAATGACAATTCGGTCACCTTAACAAAAGAGATGATATATGTGTATGTGTGTCTGACTTGCCATTACAAATGGGAATTTTTTTCTGATAAGCGTTTTCCAAGCTAAGTTAAAGAAAGTACAGTTTTTTTGTTTGTTTGTTTTTGTTTTTGTCTAAATGTTTTCTTTTCGGTTTCTTGTTCTTTCTTTTCTCTCTCACATCTGGGCCTCTCTTTCTGCTCCTGCTAGGTGGTACCATTTTGGGCTGTTAAAGGCTTCATGTTAAAATTATAATTTAAAAATTGAATTCCAGGATCTCTGCTTCTCTCTGTCTTTTGATGGCAAATCATTAAATTTATTCAAGTCGCAAAATTCTCTGATATTACTTAAACTTTCCGTGATTGTAAGCACTTTGAGAATGGAATGTCCTGAAGCTCAATTAGTTTGTTTGTTAGTTGATTATCACAATGACTCCCAGAACTGATTAAGTCCGAGAAATTTTTAAAAAGGTCATTTAGGTAGATGAGTAGGGCTGTACCAATAGTTGGTAGACCCTTTAAATATCTGAGATGCAGGTTTCTTGTACATCTTCTAAATATTGTATTAATTAGTGAGAGTGGGCAACTAGAAACCCTACTGAATTTTAGGTTATCCATCCATTCGAAATTGGACAAAAAGCTGAATTATTTAGCAGAGGCTCAAGCTCACTTATTCCATATCCTGAACAAACTCCTTTGCCTTTGAAATGTTTATTCACTTGATAGTTTATTCCTGCAGATGTCCAGGTTGGACAAGACAATACATGGGTGTATTAGTCAGGGTTCTCCAGAGAAACAGGACCAATGGGATGTGTAGATATATAGACAGAGATTTATTTTAAACAATTGTTTTGCGTGATTATAAAGGCTGGGAAGTCCAAATCTGCAGTGTGGGCCAGCAGGCAAAGACCTAGCAGAGCCCATGGTGCCGATGAAGTCCAAACGCAGTCGGCCAGAGGATTCCCCCTTGCTCAGGAAGGCCTGTCTTTCTGTTCTGTTTTCTGATTGGATGAGGCCCAGTCACGTTGTGGAGCGCAATCTGTTTTATTCAGAGTTCACAAATGTAAATGTTAATCTCATCCAAAAACACTTTCCAAGTGGACACAAAAGTAACCATCACAATGAAGTAGTGAATTTACCTACAGGCTATCAGGCCTTGACTTAACCAAAGTGCCAGTTTCTTCTTTGGGCTTCAAAGAACTATGCAAACCTGCTTAGGAAGGCCCCCAAGAACTCTTTGATAAGATCCATGTAAGAATATAATTGTACATAAAACATATTCAGAGCTACTGGATAGAAGTAGGGCTTTAGAAAATAATTGTGTTTAGAGATGATACTAGACCACACGGATAAGACATAAAACATGCTTAAATGTCAAGAATTCAACATTCATTCTAAGAGTTAGTGAGATCTCCCTGTAGAAACTGCAAGGATACATTGAGGAGATTTGGGGACCCTCCCTGAAGATCAGGAAGCATCTTGATAAGCTAACTTCAGACAGGTTATAATCTTGATTTGGAAATTTAATGAGCTAGTCAATAAGCATGGTCATAGACTTATTAAACTAATGGTTGTGGTATATCAAGTTAAGCCTACCATGTTGACCCCACTGTAAATTAAGAAAACAGTTGAAGGAATTAAGAAAACAGTCCCATTTACAGTAGGATCAAGAAGAATAAAATACTTAGGAATAAATTTAACCAAGGAGATAAAAGACCTGCATGCTGAACGCTGTAAGACATTGATGAAAGAAATTGAAAAAGACAAAAATAAATGGAAATATATTCTATACTCACAGATTGGGAGAATTAATATTGTTATAATGTCCATATTACCCAAAGCCATCTACAGATTCAGTGCAATCCCTGTCAAAATGCTGATGGCATTTTTCCCAGAAATAGGAAAAAAAAAACCCTAAAATTCACTGAAACCATATTGAATCTATTGGATCTCTAATAGCCAAAACAATCTTAAGAAAGAACAAAACTTGGAGGCATCAGAATTCCTGATTTGTCTATACTACAAAGCTATAGTAATCAAAGCAGTTTGATACTGGCATAAAAACAGACATATAGAACAGAATAGAGAGCCCAGAAATAAACCCACACGTATATGGTTAATTGATTTATGACAGAGAAGCCAAGAATATGCAATGGGGAAAGGATAGTCTCTTCAATAAATGGTGATGGGAAAACTGGATTGTCACATGAAGAAGAATGAAGCTGGTCTCCTATTGTACACTGTGTACAAAAACCAACTCAAAATGGATTAAAGATTTGAATGTAAGACCCAAAACCATAAAACTCCTAGAAGAAAACATGGGGTAAGCACATTGACATTGGTCTTGATGATGAATCTTTGGACTTGACACCAAAAGTAAAAATAAACAAATTAGACTACATCAAATATAAAGTCTTCTGCACAGCAAAAGAAACCAATGAAATGAAAAGACAACCTCTGGAACAGTAGAACATATTTACGAATCATATATCTGATAATGGATTAATAGCCAAAACATATAAAGAACTCACAAGTCAATAGCAAAAAGATAAACAATCTGATTAGAAAATGGGCAGAAGAACTGAATAGACATTTTTCCAAAGAAGACATACTGATGGCCAACAGGTACATTAAAGGTGCTCAATATCACTAATCCTCAGAGAAATGTAAATCAAAACCACAATGAGATATCACCTCACATCTATTAGAATGGTCATCAGAAGGACAGGAGATAACAAGTTGTGAGGATGTGGAGAAAAGGGAACCCTTGTGCGCTATTCGTGGGAATGTAAATTGGTGCAGCCACTGTGGAAAACAGTGTGGAGTTATCTCAAAAAAATTAAAGATAAAACTACCATATGATCTAGCAATGCCACTTCTGGGTATTTATTCAGAGGAAAATAAATCTGGATCTTGAAGAGATATCTGCACTCCTAAGTTCATTGCAGCACTTTTTACAATAACCGAGATGTGGAAACAACCTAAATGTCCACCAGTGGATGAATGGGTAAAGAAGATGTATGTGTGTATATATATATGTGTGTGTGTATGTACACACACACATATATGTTATATGTATACAAATATATATTGTATATCACTTATATGTGGAATCTAAAAAAGCCAAACTCAGAGAAACAGAAACAAGAATGGCGGTAACGAGAACCAGGAGAGTGAGGGGAAAAAAGGAGATGTTGGGGTTTCCCTGGTGGCACAGTGGTTAAGAATCCGCCTGCCAGTGCAGGGGACATGGGTTCGAGCCCTGGTCCGGGAAGATAACACATGCCACAGAGCAACTAAGATTGTGCGCCACAACTACTGAGCCTGTGCTCTGGAGCCCACGAGCCACAACTATTGAGCCCACGCGCCTAGAGCCCGTGCTCCACAAGAGAAGCCACCTCAATGAGAAGCCTGTGCACCACAACGAAGAGTAGCCCCCGCTCACCACAACTAGAGAAAGCCCGCACACAGCAACGAAGATCCAACGCAGCCAAAAATAAAATATAAATAAATAAATGCATTTTTAAAAAAAGATGGTCAAAGAGTATAAACTTCTAGTTATAAGATGAGTAAGTTCCGGGGATCTAATGTAGAGCATGGTGATTATAGTTAATAATACTGTGTTATATACTCAAAAGTTGTTAGGAGAGTAGATCTTAAATGTTCTTGCCACAGAAAAGAAATGGTAATTTTGTGGTGTGATGGAGGTGTATTAACTAAGCTGTGATGATAATCATTTTGCAATATATAAATGTACCAAATCAACACTCTGTGCACCCTAAATTTACAGTGTTATATGTCAAATATACCTCAGCAAAGCTGGGAAAAATAGTCAAATCAGACAAAGCAAATAGGGAGCCCCAAATGGGGGACTGAATTATGGTTTGTTACATCTTCATCCGAAACTTTGTATAAGTTATTTGGGATAAACTGATCATCAGACGTTTCTTTAGGCCTATAATGTAAATTAATTTCAATATCCTAGGTAACACAGATGAAAGAGTACAAAATTCTCTAATTTGAGTTTTTGTTGAAGATTTATACTGTCACACACTAATCATATGCTGACCTTAATAGTTTGGTTTTGAGCACCAAATGTTGCTATTATCACAAAGAATTTTATAAAATGTGTTCGGTTTCTAGTGCTTTAAATACTCAAACTTATTTTAAAGTCATGATTCAATGAAATACTTTTCAATTCAAATGACTCAAACTTAGTTTAAAACAATCTTATTCCAAGATTGGGATAGAATAATATTTTCATGATCTTACAAAAATAGTAATGATTTTGTATAGTGAATCTCCATCAGTTTTTAGGGGATTCCCCTACTTCTACTATAATAAGTTAAGGATTTCCTAATGTTTGGTGTATTTCCCTTTGGGGAACATATCTTAGTTATTTTTTATTGTCCTCCTTTTGTTGTATAGTGGTAAAAGTAATATCTTTAAAATTTATTCTATGATTTTTTTTTGTTATTGAACTCAAATTATTTTAAAGATTATGTTGGTAGTAATGTCTGTTTTTAAAATAAGAACTGTTTTAGATATAGCAAAACTATTCTGGATTAATTACTATGTGCAATTTTTATTCTAAAACATCATGCTGTCAGAAAAGTTTTAAGAATAGCCTAAGGAACTCCAGTATACCCTTCTCCCACATTCCCCAATTGTTAATATTTTGCCACATTTGATATGTAATTTTCTTCCATCCCCCCCTTTCCCCTCCCTGTAATTTTTCCTCCTTTCCTTCCTACTGTATAAGTTTTTTCAGAATTGAGATAAATTGTAGACATAACTCCCCTTTGTCTGTAAATCTTTAGTGTGTGTACTAGATCATCGGGTAGTTTTATCTTTTATAAGAACAAGGACATTTTCTTATGTAACCATGTTTAGTTACCAAAGCCATGAAATTAACATTGACTTAACAGTGTCGTATTACCCGTTGTCTCAGTTAGTGTCCTTCATGGTGTGCAAATGTGAACGAATGAACGAATACATAAGAAACAAATCCTTTGGATCACACCTGGCATCTAGTTGTCATGCCTCTTTAGTCGTTTTTTTTCGGACGCGCAGGCTCAGCGGCCATGGCTCACGGGCCCAGCCGCTCTGTGGCATGTGGGATCCTCCCGGACCGGGGCACGAACCCGTGTGCCCTGCACCGGGACTCTCAACAGCTGCGCCACCAGGGAAGCCCTTTAGTCGTTTTTGATCTGGAACATTTCTTCAGTTTACCTTTGCTTTTCATTTTTGAAGAGCAAATTACTTTGAGAATGTCCCTCAATTTGGGTTTGTGTGACATTTTTTTGATTAAGAATTTTTCTGGCTTCACATTACAGATTAACAACTGTACCAAACCTTTTTTTTTTTCCTCCTCAGAATTTGTAGCATCAAGCAAAACATTTTAAAATTCTTTAAATGTTATTTATTTTACGTCTACTGTTTAAATCAGAAAAGAGCACAATAAAGTCAGATGTGACAGTTTAACTTTGCTAATAAGAATAATTAAAATATCAACACAAACAGCATGCATGAACATTCATCTCACATATGGGATAAATTAAAATATATAGCTTAAAGAAACTGGAGGGTTATTCCTTTATGCAAAAAAATAAACAGGATAACTTCTCTATTAAAAAAATCCTCCTCTTGATTAAAACCATAAATGGTTGTTATCATTTGTCTGCTCTACCTGCATATTATTTAATCTCTAGATATAGAAGAAGTGTATTTTCTCTTTAACTTGTATGAAAACAGGTGTTAAGTGTGAGACTATGATGGCATAATTTCTTTTTAACATCCATCATAAGGTTTTCCTTCCTAGCCCGTCATCCCCATCCCAGCACTAATCTCTGCCCAATGATTATGTTTCGGCCACGTAATATAATCAACTTTTACTACCTTGTCACCCATTTTGCAGATTAACTGCAGACTTAGAGTGGCCTGTGGGCCAGCTGTCTCCCCTTAGCAATTGGGGCTTGTTTGGAGAGGAAGGAAAACTGGGCTTTAGTGCTGATCATTTGTGGCTGTTTTTCTGTCTCGCTGCAGATATGTGTGTATCTTTTCTGCTGTTCTGAGGATAGCGGGAAAGTAAATAGCTTTCATACTGCCCATGCAGTAGGTTCCCTGCTTCTTATATGCTTAGCAAAAATGCCCTGTTTTTCTGGACATTAGAAGGCAAAAATGCCAATGGAGTAATGGCCAAGGGAAAACATGACAGGTTGCATTGATAGAAAATCACTTGGGGTCCATACATGTCTGTACATGAGGGACATAATGTGCACTTGAGTGACATTCATGTCCAAATGGCTTGAGGAGCAAGTTAAAGGGAAACAAAATATTTATCATGTTTCCTTAGAAAGAACTTGACTCAAGAAACAGTTGAGATAGTACAGAATCTAGATGGAGTAACAATCGAAGGTGATAGAATATTAGCTTCTCCTTTCTATCAGAATGAAGAGATCCCCATACTAGTAAGATTTTGGAAAAATTCTCTATAAAGTAGCCTTAAAAATGGTTTTTAAAAAGCAAATTTTTTTAAACATTTTGCTGCCAGAGAATTAAGTTCTCAAAGTTGGAATTAATTTCAGTCTTATGTCAGGAGCCAAATGGATTGATAATGCAATATCAAAGGAAAAGTACAATTTCTCACTGAAATGTTTTTAATGATAATAATGACTTAAGACTTGATAAGAAAACTGAAAAAGAATATTATACCCGTCTGCAGTTTTCATAAGAAATGAAACTTTCCCATGGAGAATACAGTCTCCTTTAAGACAGGTTCAGAGCAGAGCACGTCAGGAAGTGACTCGAACTTGATTAAAATTTCTCTTCATATATTCAGTCAGCTCCTTATCTTGATTTTTCAAGTAGAAGAAAAATGAGAATTTTAAGCCTTTGTAAAACATTATGGAAATGTCAAAATCAGTAAACGTTAAAAAGCCAAACAAGATATAAATCAGTAAGTGACAATTAAGAACCTTCCAGATTTGAGGCAAATAAACGTACTGAATGATCAGATCTAAATGTGCCCAGTTAAGGACTATCTTTGGTTTCCATGTCTTTTCAAGTGCAACTTTCCCAGGAATATAAATACTGATTCTGATTCACAGAGTGAATTTTATCTTTCAGTTACTTCTGAATTTAAAGTAGGAGGGGCTGTAGTGTGTTTTGATACTATTTTGTATTTCAAACATCAGAAACAGATTTTATATTGAAGTAGCTGTATTCGTTCACACAAGGTCTTTATTTACTACTCTTGAATTGTTTTGAACCATATGGATGAAAATAAAATTTTAAGAGCAAAACAAGTATATAAAGATAGTATAGTAAATATGATGTCAATAGTAAATATGTCATAGTAAATATGATGCATAGTAAATATGATGTCAATATTTTGATATGAGTATTTAACGTTTATTTCTCCCAAATCCATTGATTTATTTGAGCTGTAATTATTCTCTAGGAATATTTTAAGTGTAAAAAGGCTTTTATAATGGGCAGGTATAGGCTTTATTTTGATTTTGATACTGAAATGTATTTACTTTGTATAGTTAACATACTATCCCTCTGTATCTTTTCAAGTTGTTCTTTCTTTAATATTGTTTATTATATCTATAGTTTTCCTGTTTTTAACATATTAACGATTTTTTTTTAAAACACACCTTGTCCTGGGCTTCCCTGGTGGCGCAGTGGTTGGGAGTCCGCCTGCCGATGCGGGGGACACGGGTTCGTGCCCCGGTCCGGGAAGATCCCACATGCCGCGGAGGGGCTGGGCCCGTGAGCCATGGCCGCTGAGCCTGTGCATCCGGAGCCTGTGCTCCGCAGCGGGAGAGGCCACAACAGTGAGAGGCCCGCGTACCACAAAAAAAAAAAAGAACTAATAACTTAAAAAAAAGTGAACACACCTTGTCCTGATAACTATGAGGCTATCTTTTGAGATGGCACAAAGAATGTTAACAATGAATATTAGTAAATTAGAAACTTTAAAAAATCATGTTATTATGGATTTGGAGATTTTAAAATAACATATCTTTTGTATTATTATAATCTTTAAAAAAAATCTCTTACTGATACACTCTGTACTTCCAAAAATTATTTCATCTAATTGAGATATCTGAGATTGCATGTGAAATCTCCAAATTATTATTAAAAATTAATATTAAACATTATTTTATAGTTATTATGTTAATTTTGATAATTTTTAGAAAAATTTTAAAAATGTGTTGAGAGACAAAGAAAAAAACTGAAGTCTACCTACATTTCCATTGCTCTGCAATAGGCTTTCATGTGTGTAATTGAACATTCTTTAAAAGTGCAATCTTTAAAGGATGCGTTATATTCCAGCCTAATTGTGTACCATTAGATGTTGAACCATTAGATGTTGAACCATTCTTCAAGTGTAATTTGATGCTTCCAGCCTGAATGAATAGGTGGATGCTGGAGAAATATTCCAAAATTACAAAAAGGGAAGGAGGAAAAGTTGTAGGACTAGACGGGGCATTTAGTTGTGATTTAAAGAGCTTGTGCCACATGTCTGTTATGTGACATAAAATGAAATGCTGAATTTGATAAAGAATTCTGGCCTCATCTATTTGGAGATGGCCAGTGTAGAGCTGGGATCCCTGAAGAGGATTACAGAAGGCAGATGGCTTCCTCTTCCGGTGTCCGACATTTTTATATGTCATCTCACTGCCTTTCATCAGGTTATACTTGAAGCATTCATTTCCTCCCTGCTGTTTTAGGGGAGCTGAGCAAAAGTTCGTGTATCTCAAATGTGTCGGGTTCTGCAACAGTCTCCTTATGCACTCGATGGCTACAATTACGAAGTCAAAGCCGGCATATACAACTCTTTAATTAAACAATATTGCTTGAATAATATCCCAGCTGTAGATGTATCATACAGTACTGTGGAAAAAAATTTCTCTAATGTTGTTTCTCTCTACTTTGTCTCACAGATGTCGAAGGTTAAAACTCTCTAGTGACTCTCTGAAAATGAATACCGTTTTTTCTGCTGACTTTGTATCATCAGGATTTGTTACTGTTTGTGAATAAAATGATGCACCCTTAGTGAACATTAAACTATTAATAACATTGAAAATTTCTTAGTGAAAAACAAAGGGACAAATGAGTTATATTTATTTATTTTGATTTCCTGCTGTTACTGTTTTTCTCCTGTGGTTTAGAATATATAAAGAGATTTTTTTAAACCCCACCAAAAACAAAAAAACAAACCAGAACTCTGAGTCTACATGACTTTAGTCCTTCTGCTACATTTTTTTCCCTATATTTCTCGGAATCTGGTTTAGGTTTGTTTCAATATTGAAACAAGTACCGCATACAAATATTAGCAGCTGGTTCCAGGACTCATCTGGAGGGGGTGCAGATGCGCTGTTATCATGGATCTTGCTGTGGAACTTTGGTGGAGATACTGTGCCTGTTATGATTAAAGAACTGCTCATTAGCAGTCCTTAAAATAACAGAAAGAAACATTGGAATATAATGCGCAATTTTGTTTCCTGTTAGAAAGCAGAAGATGAGGATACTGTTCTCACACCTGATGGCACCAGGGAATTTCTGACGTTTGAAGTTCCGCTGAATGATTCAGGATCTGCTGGTCTCGGCGTCAGTGTCAAAGGTAACCGGTCAAAGGAGAACCACGCAGATTTAGGAATCTTCGTCAAGTCCATTATTAATGGAGGAGCAGCATCTAAAGTAAGCAAATGTCAACATTATCAAGCTTATGCTCATTCACAAAAATGTTTAATTACAGCCCTCTTCTTATTTTGGAAACATGGAAGAGGTATGGGCAAATTCTTTCCTCTACCCTCTTAGATTCTGTTTCTGTGGCCTGTGAATTAAACTGACAAAAGACAGGTTAACAGGAGAAAATGTTTACAAATTTGATTGATGGGGGCTCCACGGGAAAAGTGAAAACCTAAAGAAGCAGTTAGACTTGGAAGCTTATATACCATTTTAGCAAATGCTGATAAAGTGTGGAGTAGGGATTAGACAAAGAAAGAGGGTTCAGACTTCCAGGTGTGGTAAATAGTGGGATGGTAAATGTATGAAGGAAACCGATGGTAGAAAAGGCTTATTTTGTTGGCTCATCTCAGTGCATCTCTGTCTCTGGTGGTGAGGGTCATTCTCCCCTTCCAGGGTTTGGAGAAGAGAGAGGGGGCACCTTCACAAGGAGAACTTTATGTCCACATTCAGCCAGGAGCAGGGAGGACAGAGCCCCCTTCCTGTGTCTGCCACTTCTCAGTTGCCTTCTGCTAAAATAATCCCCATGCCAAAGTGGCGTGTTTTGGGGTAGTGTATTCTGATACCCTGTAACACTTAAAATATTTTCAGTTTTCTTCCTAATACCCCATCCATGATCAAACAACTAGTGCAATCTCAGTGATCTCTCACTGAGAGGAATTCATATCTTCGACTCCCCGTTTTTGGTCTCACAGAATTCACAGCCCGTGGTCATTACAGTGAAATGGAGAGTATCTCTGCAAAGACTTAGCTCAGGTTCTGGCACAGAACTAACCTACTGGAAAGGTTACTCTCTTCCCCTCCCCTCTCAACCCCTCCCATGGGTCACTTCTCCTGTTTCCCAGTCTAGAGAAAATTTCCTGGCTGTCTGTGAAGGGGGCACTTTTCTGCAATTGTCTAATAGCCCGGAGCTTTTGCATGTTGTAAATAACCTCTCTGGGTGTCTCTGGAAGCAGGAAAGTAATCACTTTGTGTCCTATGAATTAGTATGCTATTTTGGTAAACAGATTATGATAATGACTTGATTTACAAATGTATAAATGATTGAAGTAGACACAGGCTGCAAGGGCTGCTTACGTATTATTATGCTGGTGTTCAATTGGGCATAATCCATTAGTATTAAAGCCCTTTTCTTTTTCTTTTGGCTTTGTTTTTATTTATTTTTTTAACGAAAGGGAAAGCAGCTTCTTTTATCACAGACTATTTAATGGCACTTATTTTTAACCTGCCTCCTTCCCAGGATGGGAGGCTTCGGGTGAATGATCAACTGATAGCAGTGAATGGAGAATCCCTGTTGGGCAAGACAAACCAGGATGCCATGGAAACCCTCCGGAGGTCCATGTCCACCGAAGGGAACAAGCGAGGAATGATCCAGCTCATTGTGGCGAGGAGAGTAACCAAAGGCACCGAGGTAAAGAATGAGAAAGACAAAAGGCATCTGAAATGGTCGTAGGACCAAGTTCTTCCCTAACATTGGGCCAAGAATGGCAGGTCCAGGGGCTTTACCTTGAAAGACTCTCAATTATCTTTGCTGGCTAGAGTTTATTGTACTGTCAGTGGATTGTGATTTGTTTTCTTAATTCTGCGATCAAAATATCCCTAAGTGTGCAGTAATATTTCTATTGCCACCTCAACAGATAACACTGGGATCTCGAAGTCACCTTTAGCTGGGTTCAAGAAACAGGGCCACGCCTTCCTGCTCAGAGCCCGCACTTTCTCTTCCGTTCAGCAGTGTTGAACCAGGAGGGAGAAACATTGAAGCGATTGCTTGTTCCCTTGCTTATCTCAAATGGGTGCCCCTTGTAAAGCCCCTCACAGGGGAGAGTCTCTTTCTCTTGTGACATTGTCAGAAGTGTAAGCCCGCCTTCCTACCCCCTGGCCCCTTTTCTCCTTCACTGTAGGGCTGAGTATTTTCCTCCGGAGGGGCTGCCTTTTCAGTGGTATCTCCTGCATAAAGCCACAGGGGGTTCTGCGCATGTGCTGCCGTCTGTAATTGGGCAATGGGTGGGAAGGTTTCGTCTCCCGAAGGGCGTGAGCATCTGTCTTCCCAAATAGTGAAAACGTACCAAGTAGACTTGCATAGCGGGGCATTTGAGAATTTAAAGGAAATTATATACAGATTTGTTAATTAATATTAGAACCTGAAAAAAAGCTTTTTCAAAGACTTTTTATAAAGTATGTGCCGCCTCTAGGAAACAGGTGGGACCTGCTTGCTGAAAGTATAACGTTTGTTGTTTTTGTTTTCATTGATGCTCAACTCACATTTTTAAATCAACTAAGAGAAAATGATTAGCAAATGGTACAAACTGGAAAGTATATCTAAACTGCTTAGGTGTTTTTCTTAATTTTAAAATCTGTGTTTAATATATAAAGCAAGCCATCGATGATGGCTCATCCGATCCTTTAATACAATAGGATTTTGCCACATACCCTTGAGCTCAGTGGGTAGTCAGTGGAGAGGTGACCGATTTTTGAAAATTTACTGACTGTAGACTTATTTTTACACGTGTTTTTATTTTCCAAATGGAGAGTGGCTTAATGCTAATTAACAAATTAGTTTCCACAACAACAAGAGAACAGTGTCACCTTAACTAAAAACCTCAGAGTGGAAAACTGTGGGAAGTAAAACATTTACTTTCTTATTATAAATATAAATGCTAATCCCTCAGAATAGGCTACTGGATTGGCTTTCTTGAATGATAATTTTTATTGGTTTCCAAATCATTAACTGATTTTTTAAAAAATAAATTTATTTTATTTATTTATTTATTTGGCTGTGTTGGGTCTTCATCTCGCGCAAGGGCTTTCTCTAGTTGCGGCGAGCGGGAGCCACTCTTCATCGCGGTGCGCAGGCCTCTCACTATCGCGGCCTCTCCCGTTGCGGAGCACAGGCTCCAGACGCGCAGGCTCAGTAGTTGTGGCTCACGGGCTTAGTTGCTCCGGGCCTCTCCCGTTGCGGAGCACAGGCTCCAGACGCGCGGGCTCAGTAGTTGTGGCGCACGGGCTTAGTTGCTCCGCGGCATGTGGGATCTTCCTGGACCAGGGCTCAAACCCGTGTCCCCTGCATTGGCAGGCGGATTCCCAACCGCTGTGCCACCAGGGAAGCCCAACTGATGTTTTTAATGTAAGTCCTCCAAAGAGCTATGTGAAAAATTCTCCACAGTAAGTTCACAAGACACATTGTTCTTTATTAGGTCTTTTTCAAAAATGGAATAATTTCATATACCCTAAGACTGTATTCGTGTGACAGATGTTCATTAAGCATCTACTACATTCAGAAAATAAGTTAGATCCTGGGGATACAGTGGTGAATAAAGACAGATGGAGTTCCCTCTCTGGACATTCTCCTGGACAATAGATCACATTCTTAGTCTCTTTAAAAACAAACTAAAATTTCTCAAAGTTTTCCTTTAGAGAGAAACATTGAAATGTTATAGGGGGACTTAAAATGTAAGAAACGCACTGAAGGGCAGCATCCTGAATCCAGAGGTGTTTTTGTCTGGCTCAGGTGGTTCCCTCTTGTTCCCCAAACAAACCTGTACCAACCTGAAAATGTTTTGATAAAAGCACTGATTTGATCCCCTGTTGCCCTATAAAACACACGGAATTGGAATCCCACTGCAATATCTCTGTCTCATTCACTTCTGCATATGAATTTATGTGAATGGAAATGATTTAAGTAAGGGAACAGAGGCAGTGGGCAGTAATAGCCTTTAATATTCATATTCTTTACAGTATCATTTTCATACATTGCTGGTTATTACTATTTCTTAGGATAGAATAAGCTTATAAAGCAATTATGTCAAAAAAAATCTTATCACGAGTGCTGTGCTCTCTTTGTAATACCAGCAAAAAGCCTTTTGTACTGACAGGGTTTAACTAAAGAATTCTGTGAAGACAGAAGAGCTCATTTCAGCTTCCCATAAGTCTTAAGACATGACTTTGCTGCTGTTGTACTTATATATTACCTTTGGAAAAACATCTCCCTGAATTACTGGGAGGGTACGTGTAAATTATGTTACCGTAAATATTGATATAAGCATAGGGTGTCTTGTCATGGATGAACGTCAAGCCAGAATAATGTGCTGAGTTCTCTCCTCCTGGGTCCATCTGTCAGCCGTGTGGTCCGGCCTTTGACAGTATCACAGAACTATATTTTACTAACTCATCTTTAAATCAAGGGTTTGCATACTTACTTTCAAGCTAGAGAAGACGAAAATTCGCAGAAGAACATCTTTTTGTGCTTTGTCACATCTTCCCTTGCCCTCTTCTATACGTGGGAAGTGCTGTTATCTTAGTATGTTTTCTTCCAAATTGGCAACTCTCGGCACGAAGTCTCATCTTCCCCTTGCACTTCCCTGGTCTCTGTCCCCATACAGCACATTTGAGACATTTTCTAGAAGATGCTTCTCAGTCTCTTCCACTTGACTTCTCCGGAGTCTGTGAACACTGCCTCGTTCTTGAATCCTTTCCTGCCGGCTCTCTCCGTTTTTCTCCTGCTTCACTCTGGCCTTCTGTCTCCTTTAAGGTTGCTCTCTTCTGCCTGTTTCTTGTTTGGTTAGTGTTCCTCAAGGCGTTTTCTGGGCTGTGTCTCCTTTCGCACACGCTCCCTGGGAGACCTTCGTTCCTTGGTCTTCAGGTACCACTTTCCTTATGATGAATCCCACGGACCTGTTTTCAGCTCAGGACTCTACTCTAGTTCCAGCCACCCATGGAGATGTCCACTGGTATGTCTCTCAGGCACCTGTGCTTTTTCCACCAAAACCCATTCCTCCCTCAGTTCTTCATCTACCTTGTCCTCCTTCCCCCCGAGATAGCTCCACTGTTTCTTTACTTGCAGAAGCTGGAAATCTGGGGTGGCTCTGACCTCTCAAATGCCTTTCCTGTCTCTGTCGCCTGCTCCTCTGGAATCTTTCTCTCCTCCCTCACTCCTCTCCATCCACCTGCCCTTACCCCGTCCTCTCACCGGGCTCTCTGCTGCAGCTCCCTGAAGGATTTCTCTCTCAACCCGTTTTGTCTACACGGCAGTAAGGCACGTCTTCCCACAAAGCAAACCGATCGTGTCGCTCCCGGCCGAAATCTCTTCGGGAGCTTTCCTTCCTTTCCAGGATGGGTGCCAGTCTCCACCACGTGGCCACTAGGACGTGCACAAACCAGCCCCTGTGTCCCCCAGCCTGTCCCTTACACGACCTGAAATTTCTCAGATGTCTGATGCTGCCTTTCACCTCTGGGTTCTCCACGTGAGTCAGTTCTGCTCCTTGTCCTAGCAAAGTCAGCCTTTAGATTTTAGTATCCTCTCTCCAAAGCCTTTCCGTAGCCCTGGGTACTCACCTTCGGGCAGGAGCTGTCACACCATCATGGTTCCTCTCTGGTTTTCTTTGGCGGGAACTGCAAATTCTGAGATGGCTGGGATCTTGTTCATCTCCCCATCACTGGGGTCCAACCCAAGGCTGACACCTAAACATGGACTGAATGATGAGGGAAATAACCCCAGAGAGTCAAGCCTTTTTAGAAGAAAAAGATTAACTTAACTGTTAATCTTCCTAAACTTAAGGTACTGTTAGACACTGAAGTTCTAACAAGGCAAGGTAACAGAATTAATATTTTGGCAGTGATTCTGGATTTCCTTCACTTTCCTTAGCTCTAATGCTCTTACTTAAGTATTTGAAAACATTCCGTGAGCAGTAATTGTTTCTTTAAAACAGAGAGAGAAAAGAAATGGCTTTCCTTTGTTTTGTGCTCCTGAAGGATGGATGAACTTTTTTGGCATCTTTTCCATTGGGAAGAATACAAAAAGCAAGAGGCAGAAACGTTGGTATCATTGCAAAGGACAAATTTGTTGAGTACTTTGAAGGAGAACTCTGGGAAATGGGTATGAAAGTCACCTGTGGAGGAGAATTATGATAGTTCTAAATGTTCCAAGGAAATTAGTATTTGTAGGAATTACTGCAATTTAACCTACTTTGCAGTCACTTCATTATATCTTTGTTAGACCTGATTTCATATAAAGCCTGCCTTGGTACCAATAGAGAATAAGACCAGGTTAAGTTTTGTCTTAGCCCCCATGCTGAGAATTTAGTCACCAAGGACTACTTTTTTTTTTTTTTTTTAAGAAGAAATAAAACTTTTAATTTCCAGATAACATGATTTCTACATAAAAAATCCTAAGGACTCTACAAGGCAATTACTTTAGAACAAGTAAGTGAATTTAGCAAGATCAGAGGACAGTAGGCCAATGTACAAAATCCATTTTATTTGTTATGTACTAGGAATAGACAATTTGACAGTAAAATAAAAATCAGTATCATGTACCATAATATCAAAAATCATAAAATACTTAGGGATAAATCTAACAACACAGGTAATCTCCGTACTTGTAATTCTATAAAACGTCACTGAAAAATTGCAATAGACCTAAATTGGTGGAGTGATAGATGATTAGCAGACTCAGTATCATTGAAGTATCAGTTCTCTCACATTGGCCTATTGATTTAATAAACTCTCATTAATCATCGCAGCAGGAATTTTTATAGCAATGGACAAACTGATTTACCAATTGGGATTATTAATTTTTATATTATTTATTATTAATATTATATTATTATTAATATTAATTTCTATGAAAATCTAGAACTGGAAAAACTATTCTAGGATGAAAATATCATTGGTTGCTTTTGGGCGGGTTGGGATTGAGTGGGAAATGATAGGCAGGAATTTAACGAGGTGATGGCAATGCCCTTTATCCAGAGAGGGGTGTACGTGCCATGGGTGTATCAATTGGGCAAAACTCGCTGAACTGACCAAGGACTACTTTAAAATGAATTCTCTCTCTACGTTTAATTCTCTTAGAAAGCTACATTAGAATAGGAAGGGGCCTAAGGTATCGTTTATGATTCTCTGTATTTTATATATGAAGAAATAATTACAGAGAGGTCAGACGAGGTGCTTAATGGCTGCAAGGCCAAGGCAGTGGCAGGGTAACTTAGAAGCAAGGGGTCCATCCCTCTTATGCCTGTGAGAGGGTCTGATTGCCTGTGAGCGTGGGGTTCAGGCAGTTGACACTCTGGCTGCGTTGGGAAGAGGTGGACGGTAAACCCATGAGTCCCAGCGTCAGGCAGACCGTCGCGTTCTGGGTCTGCCACATCCAGGCTTACTTCACCCTCTGGTCCGTGCTGTCAGCCACATGGGAACGTGAAGGACATTAGCTGTGGTTCTTCATGAAAGCAGAGCCTGGAACTGAACCCTGAAACTCTGGCCACTCTTCTCCAAAGAAAGCTAGACCCTGTGTCACTATTCATTGTCCTGTGTTAACTTGTCCTTTGGATGTTAGTCCTTTCTGCAATGTGTGATTGTAATCTCGATCGACTTTCTTTTACTTTCAGCCTTGTGCTGTGCCCTTAGCTTTAAAGGCCCACTTCCACATGGCCTATACGTATAAGATCTCTAAACCGATTTAAGGAAACTCTGAGTCATTCGCTCAGAAATGAATTTATTCATCCAATTATTCACCCAGTGCTTGCTCTGTGCCAGGAATTGGGGATAGAATAGAATAAGCTTATAAAGACTGAAATATCGGATAATAAGATCGTGCCAATTACTAACTGGGACCCAGTTTTAGGTTTGCTGGAGGGGATTAGGGCCATATCTATGCCAGCTTTTCACCGTTTCTAGTTGAGATGGTGGGCACATTTTCTTTATGTGAAAGACATGATTTGACCCACTATTGTACACTTATAACAACTTGAGATTTTATCAAGCCCCACAGATATTGTATTAGTTTTTTTAAAAAAACGAATATTTTACCTTTTCCTAGGAAGAGTAGGCCAAATGTATAATATGAAGCATATTCATTGGACAATATCCAGTTCTTTGTTATTGAGTAGCACTTATTATTTTCTGATTATCAAAGCAATATATGATCATTTGAATATCTTTTTAAGAGCGTACTACATTACATTGTTTTTAGATATGGGGTAATTCCCAATTTTTATGTCTTTGTAAATGAAGTTCTGATAAATATTGATCAGCATGAATCTTTATGAGTCACTTAACTTATTATTTTGTGAGGATACTGACCACAAAGTGAAATAAATTGCCTGGTCACAGAGTATAGGATATTCTTTGGCCTGTGACATATATTCGCACATTACTTTGGGAAGAGACTGTATCACTTTATGCTTATCCCCAGTATGAGTTATCTTGCCGCAACCTAGTTTTCTTTAATGGGTGGAAAGGCTTTCCTATTCTCCTAGGGATGGAGTTGAGGGCGTCCCACACAACTGTCCCTACTCGGGACTGAGTTCTGTTGGATGGAAGAGCATTTTTTTGCGGCTAAAACGACAAAGTGAAAATTGCAGTTCTTTTATTCTTGTGTCTTCTTCGAATTAAGCTTAATTTGATAAGGTTTTTATATATGGAGATCAGAAGAGCCTGGGAGCAGCCCATACTGCAGGAAGGCCAGGCCAGTCTTCCAGGACTGCCCTCCTTGGAGTGGCTGAGCTCCCACTCCGATAATGCGATGCATTCCTCTTTCTTAAACTCAATTGCTTGCAACAAAAAAAATCATCAAAAGATTTAAAACAAAACTCTGTACCCCAATCAGTTTTTTTTTTTTAAGAAATTAAAAGGCATTGTGTCTTCTGTTAAATATTTATGTATTTGGCCATTGATGTCTTCATTTAAATCTGTCTTTTGAGATGCAAATCAGACATGGTTAGGGAGGTGGGGAGGTACAGAAGCTTTCCCATGAAAGTGTTCAAGTACAAGGTTCCTAATGAACAGGCATCTTATTGTTTTTCTCTGGAAAGCCTGCATGTGCTATTTTTTAAATGGAATTTTTATTTGACTTTATAAAATTCTAAAATAGCCTCGAGATATTTAGGGATTTCTCATAAAGGTGCTTTATAAAGATTTTATCATCTAGAAAATTGCAGTTATATGCTTCAATTAAATGTATTTGTTAAGCAAACTCGAGGATGTGTTGTCTGTCTTATGATTAAATAAATTATTGTGTAGGATGCAGGTCTTGTGTGTCGAGACTTGTATAGCGGGTCTCTAATGTATGTCCTCATTAAAAAAATTCCACACGCCTGTTTTTAAAGGCATTAGGTGTATGTTGTGTTTGTTTTTACTTCTCCAGAGTACCTTGGAATTTAGGAATAATGTTCTTTGAGAAAATGTTCTTGTATATTTTTACATCTAAGACCTGGAATATTTAATTTACTTTTCAGTAAAGCTGTCAGTTGTAATCTGCAATTTTTTAAAAAAAAAACTAATAAAACAAATCCTCATTTCACAATTTAAACCTTATTGAGTCTAATTTACTAGCGCTGCAAGTTTATTATTCTCCCGCAGTTTGACGTGCCTCCAATTGTAATTGTGTTGACCCTTCAATGCGTTAAATCTCCCTGGTGCTTATCAAACTGGGCGAGATAAGTCTACAATTCGGAACTTCATTAAATATCTCATTTATATTAAACAGATGATAGCTTCTAACAGAAATAATAATTTGTTCAGGTGAAGGAGCCACAGTTGTGGTTTCCTCTGTTTGGAATGCGCAGTCCTCTCTCCACTTCGCTGTGCTCTGCCCCCTGCCTCCACATGGGCCCCTCCACCCCACCCCCCAGCCCTCCCTGTCTCTGGCTGCCGGCCAGCTCCAAAGCATCATAAGATTTTAGTTGGTGGGGTTAACCTCAGAGCCCGCACTGGGAGGATTTGTGTGCTTTGTTCCCCCTTGTTTCATGGCTTTACTCGCATAAAGTTCTCACTCATATTATGTTTATGAAGTATATGACTTTATAAGGCACAACTGTCTTAAAGAACACCACGTACTATTTTAATTCTTGGTGATAGAAATCCACCTATATTTTTTGCTTATCTAGCAGATTCTATATACTTGCAAAATAGCTACCTTTGCCTGCCTTATTAGAATACTCGCTTTTTACTTCTGTATTGTCAATATCCTGTGTAGTTTATTTTCTCTCAGTTACTGTCTCATACTTAAGATCACCATGAGAGAATAGGATGATTGTTTCTAATTTCAGCAGAAGAAACTGAGGCTCAGTGTATTGTTGAAGACACTCGAACTGACGAGTGGTCTTTGGGTCTTAGAGAGCGGGTGGTCATTCTCCCCTCACACACACCAAGGTGTGCTGTTGGGTGTATCTATGCGCTCTAAGTGTAAAAAGTAGACTTAAATTCCAGCTTCCATTCTGATAATGATAAAGCATGTCTAGCGCAGGGCAACATCGCATAAAGAATTCTGAATTAAACCATAACTCAAATTGACTTCAACAGATACTAACTGTCAAGCTGAAAAAAAATTAGCAACAAGGTGAGTTTGGAAAAAAAGCCTTTAATATACATACTTTTCCTCCAGTGGTTGAAATCTGACAACTTCATGGGAGGCACAGTGTAAAGTGGCACAGAAAGTTGGTCATTAGGCAAAGCTGTCGTCACAAATTATTTTGGTACAGGGTGAAAAGTTCTAGTTCATTTGGTACCCAGTTCGATGCAGACCCTGGGCAAGTTGGTCTAATTCCCCCATGCTGCTCATGGGCCTCCAGTTCTGACTTTACCTCCCCCCACACCCCACTCTCTGCAGCTGAAGTCACCTGGGAGCCCTTCTGGACCTGAGCTGCCCATTGAAACAGTGTTGGATGATAGAGAACGAAGGATTTCCCACTCCCTCTACAGCGGGCTTGAAGGGCTTGATGAATCACCCACAAGAAATGCTGCGCTCAGCAGGATAATGGGTGAGTCAGGTAAAACCCTGTTGATCACATCTTGTTTTTATGCTTTTACTGGTTCACGGAGAGGTTATTAAGGTAATATTAATGTAAAGGAGGCCCATGTTTTCAAGGGGAAGAGGAGCAGGTTCATTATAATCATTCAGGAAGTGTTAATGTGAAGAGAGAAAGTCAATACATTGATTTTGTTAAGTGAGTTTTGGATCCTGTAACGTGGGAAAGAGAAAAAAGAAGGGGATCACACAGAAGAAGTGTTTTCCAATGATCAAGATATTCTTAGCATGTTTGAGATGACAAGTGAAGCTGTGTTTTTGTTTTTAAATCAAAATTTAGTGGCTTATGGCAAGAAGGATTCAGAAGTTACATGTTTACGATAGCACTGTTTGGAGTGAGGGGAAAAATATGTATATGCATGTATGTGAATATTCACATTTTGTGGTTTGTACGTAATAAGGTGTTACCCTTTTTTAATTGCATCTTGACTTTTTCAAAGCCTTCATTTGAAAATCCTGAAACTAGTTTTTCACGTCCTTTGTTTGCATTCAGCACCATACTGTCTGCGTGGCGGCCAGTGGGGAATGAGGTGATTAGCACTTGCTCTGCAGCCGTTCAGCTCTCTGCTAACAGATCCGGTTAATAAAGACTTGCTTTGCCACCAGAGTGGTTTGATTTACTGAGTTGCTCATCTTGGGATTAGCTTGTGAGAGTTGTCAAATTTAACACATAAGAAGCTGTTTTGATTAAAATAGCACGTGACATAAAACAGTTATCGCTGGTGTGTTTTGCAAGCCTCTACTATGAAGTACAACCTAAATTTAACTCCATTTTTAATGGAGATTTAATACAATTCACGTCTCCATTTGGAAGCTTCACTGGAACAGGAATTTGTTTCCTTCACCAGTGGATGTTTATGGAAAGCCTACTGTTGGCAAGACATTGTGTATATACTTTTGCTGTAGATACAAAGACGAGTGAGAATCAGTCTGCCATCAAAGAACTTTCTGCCGGGCATGATAGGAAAAGTACGTGAACATGACTGGTAGAATTTTCTGTTGTTCTTCCTCCAATCCTTCTAGCTTTCTTGTTTGGAAGAATTGCTAAATTCCTCATTTCTTAGTTTGTTACGTGTAGAATGAAGACGTGCCAGCTCTCTGGTTTAATTTTGCCAACAGTTTTCTTTTGGCCTGCTTGACATAGTGCAAGTCGGGGAAGGATGCTGAAGTTATTGCACACCTGTCAGGTGACAGGCATTGCACATAGTTTGTCAGATTAACCTTTGCTTATTGATGATCACTCTCCTCACTGCGGTGGGGTTTTCCCTACTTTCTTGGTTTTGCTGTGACACTTTATCTTCGTTAAATACTTTTTTATTGATGAAAATTCAAGACCCCTTGAGCGAGAGAGTGTATGTGTTCCCTGGATCTGTGTGCATACAAAGTGATTCGCTGTAATTTCCCCTTTATTATAGGAACATAGGACTTGCCATACTGAATCAGACCATTGGTCCACCAGTTCCTGTAACCTGCGTCCTGACTCCAATCCCTGATGCTTCAGAGGAAGGCGAAAAACTAAAACTAAAAAACAAACCCCCCCTCCCCAATTCACCTAGTGACCTTTGGAAATGCTGTATATATGGGTTGAGGATTCCTTCTTTTTCTTCAGTCTATCGCTCTGACTTTATTATCTGTGGCCTCGTTAGTCCTCTTAAGTTTGCATTAGAGTTGGCATTGTTTTCCCTTCCCTCTGCTAGAGATGTAATGGACTTTAAAATTCCAGATGCTTCTGCTGGGGCAGTACTCTTCCAGCTCTGTGCTTTGTGATGTACTGTGCGTGGCCTTTTGGGCTGGGGTGGGGGGCAGTGACAGACTCCTTACTCTTCGTTGGTAGAGTAAAAATTGATGTTGAATGATTTTGGATATTTTCTTAAGATAGTTTTTTACATGGTGTATGGGAAACTAGGGTTCCCATATAGTTTTACTCTGAGAAATGTATATGCTTAATTTGATTTATCTTGAGTTTTACAAATTCGAGAGTTCCTCAGTCTTTGTCAGTCCCTATTTCAGCATCATTGGCCCTAAGAAACAGTGTTCGTAACATCACTTTCCACTTAAAGTTAGAAATCTTGCAAAGATAGTACCTTGCAACAAGATACCAAAGCCAGGTACCAAATATAAGAAATTAAAGCATTGACTTTCAGTTAACCTAAACCAATAGCAATGGCACTTACTGCTGGGCACAGTATCTGGGTGCATGGAAAATTTTCAGATCTTGTTTGGTTAGCGGTTGTCTTCTATACCTTTAGGATACCTCCTGTGTAGACACCAGTGGAGGTGGTGGTATCTGCTTCATGATCTGCTATGATTCAGACAGAACTTTGTATTGAAATTCCAGCTGACTACATTAGGAAGTGATTAATTTTATGTGGACAGGGTGAATTTTCATGTAGCATATTCCTCCTGTGGGACTCTAGACCCAAAAGGAGCTTTGAGGCTTTCTGACTCATTTCTATGGGAACCTAACCCAGGAGAGAAGCTTCCAAAAAATAGACCAAAAAAGGAAGAGATTTTAGAGTTGGAAGCATGTCAGATGTCATCAGCTACACTTTCCCACTTAACAGATAAAAGAACTAAGTCCCAAGATCCCATGACGATTTTTGTTTTATTTTGTTCTTGGCTATTTCCTCTTTCTAAAAAAGCCATCTCTGTGGAATACTGGGATCACACAATAAGTGTTAGTGACATTCATCCTTTATTGACATCCATTTTTAAGTATCCACATTTTCACGAAACTGGCTTTAGACAATCTAACAGAATCTTCCATTCTGGCAACCACTGTGATTTAAAAATCAAAGAAGTTATCTTTGAAACAACCTTACAAATCGTGTACTCCAACCTACTAAACGTCTGTTCAGGGGAATTCTGGCCCAAAGAAGTTAAGTGACAGGTCTGAAGCCCCAGACTTCTGTGTTTCTGAACCAAAATTACGATGCATATTTTTTCTGAGTCACGAGTCCCACATTACTGGAACCTGATCGATCTCCTTAGCTTTTGGTGGGGTCAGCCAGAGTCGCAGCCAAAGGCAAGAGTTCTCCAAATGTCATCTGTATTGGCTGACTTTCCACTATCATGGATTTTCAAGGAGTAATTTTGGACATTTATCAAAAAGAAATCGGTAGCAAGGCTACATAGGATTTCTTCCTTTTAAAAGCCTTAAAATTTTACAAATTGCTGGACTGTCTTAACTAGTACTACTAATAACCATAGAGGTAATAGGTGTAGCTAATTTCACCAGCGTGTTCACTTCGTAGGACATATTACAAGCTGACATTTGGGCGCATGGAACCTTAAATGTTTTCCAACTTTTTTATCTGAAGAATTTTTCCGTTTAAAGCACAACTGAAATCTGTGGTCTCCATTTTTTAATGTAATCTCAGTAGTTTTTATATTGATACATTGTGGTGAGTTTAAAAAATAATTCTGTTCAGAATACTTTGATCTTTAAGTTAGAAAGTCAACGTAGAAAAATGGAACATTAAGGTTGTTTTTATTGTGAGTCAAATCTCTGGCAAAAGGTTTCTCTTTTCACATAGTGTTGCCTTCTATGAAAATGTACCAATGAATAAATGTTTAGTAAACAGTCATTCTGCATCTCATTGTTTCACTCGGCTACAGTCTAAATCTTAGTTTGTTGGTTAACTAGTTGAGGAAAGGAAAGTTTATTCATCAAAAACCGGATCAAAGGTTTCTGAAGTCACCCTTCAAAGGGTTCACATTTAGCATATGCCAAGTACCTGCAAACATAATTGAGAGTTATTCTAAGGGGGGTTTGGTAGAATATGTAGTTTGATAGCTTAGTTCATTACCCCCAATATATTCTTGGAGCCGCATCCCAAAACACTGTTCGTTGCAAGTATGTTAAGAAGTGGAAAATTGATGGAAAACATATATTCTCAAGTCTTTTGAACTATTAGCCTCCAGAATCATAGGGGAAAGAAAAAAAGCTGAATCCTTGTCTTACTGTTAATAGGGACATTTCCTGCCATTTCTTTAGTTATAAATTTTTAGATCACCTAAGGAACAATATTTCTACTCAAAACAACATAAAAAAGGATTGTCACGTGAAGAACCATTCTGTGTTCCATACTGCTTGCTAGACTGTCTCTCAGAATATATCGCATAAACGTTTTTGTTTTTGTGTTTAGAAATGAATGTGCTATATTGCACCAATATAGTTTCTTCCAGTAAATTTTGCCTGTGTGAAGACATGGCATTTAATGCTGTGACATGTGCCTTGTCAGTGGTGAGCTACCAGGGATAACTTGGATTTGTCATTCTATACACTTTTTGGGGAAAAAAGTATGCTTTGGGAAGGAAATGTTTCTTTAGGTAATAGTGCTGGAATGTCCGATCTTATTTATGAATGATATTTTATTGAACAGATTTCTGTCTTTCTGTACTAATATCCTAAAACTCAAGTAGGCATAAAGGAGTGATTTGAATTCAGGAAAAGGAAGCAATGAAGTATTAAATTTGATTTACATTTTTATCATGAGCATTTATAAACAGTTGCTAGTTTTCACAGTTTGTCAAAATGGATGCATTTCAAATCAAAATAGAGTATTTTTCATGATAATTTGCTGAGTAGAGGTTTCAGTGAACATATATTATTTCTGTAATAGAGTAGTTGATGCTAAGTAATGATTGCATTTGAAATTTCTAGCAAGTTTGCTTTTGTGGGTTGTCCTGAAAAGATCAACTTAATGTTTGCTCGTTTGTTGAAATGTCTAGAATAATATATATTTTTAAAAATCCTTCAAGTCTATATATGCCATCTCCCAGTTTCCAAAATGGTGTTAAAACGAAAATTATCGTTTACACATTCTTGTGAATGTTTAAAAATTAGATCTTAAGACAGATGTGAAAATGTTCATGAACTGTCTTCACATTGCTATTGTGCTATTTTTAAAAGCAATTACTCTTAAAGGACAAGGGCACCCTGTTTGAAACGGTGGTAGGATTGGGAAAGTGCAGCAATCCTTTTTATTTGCATAGGAACCAGGGGAGCTGACTTAATAGCTGTGGACATTGGACTTGAAATGACAGTGTTTCCATCCTCCTGTAAGGTGACAGGGAAACTGTCCATTCTCCTTGCTCTGTTGGGAGAGACAGGCCAGTAGGGCGACACCACACCGTGATGCATGTTTCTCTGAGGACAGCCTTTCACAAGATATCCATGTGAACCGAAGCTTCGCCCATGAGTTCTTGCTCAGAGGAAATATGGCACAAGATTTGAGGAGGAAGCCAAAAGAACTATAGGTGTTTTGGGGAGGAAGATGGCAACATTTGGACCCCAGCTTTATCTTTAAGGATTCAGGCCCCTGAATTATAATTTTATCCCAGGAAAGATAAACGCCTATCATGCCGATCCCGGAACCTGAGCAGATTTTACTGAAAGAAACTGATCAATGTGGACAGTTCTGGGTCTTTTCTTACCGAGAACACTATATTCTA
The DNA here is from genome assembly GCF_002837175.3 of Physeter macrocephalus. Taxonomy (NCBI): domain Eukaryota; kingdom Metazoa; phylum Chordata; class Mammalia; order Artiodactyla; family Physeteridae; genus Physeter; species Physeter macrocephalus. The sequence goes on along the minus strand of NC_041224.1, from coordinate 23,120,916 downwards.
ATTGAATAAATCAAAATTTACAAGCTCCCCTGTCTTGGCCTGAGAAACCTCTGGGCAGCGAGATCCTAATCTTTTCTCTTTAATATCACTCCTGCCATCTCCCCATAAGGCCCCGGTTCTGCATGCACTCATCTTTGAAGTGTCACCTGAGTGCACGGTGCACTTTTCTCCGTTATGCATTTAATGATGTTGTTGCTGATGTCTAAAATCAATGTCGTCATCTCTTTTTTTGTTTGTTTGTTTTTTTGCGGTACGCGGGCCTCTCACTGCTGTGGCCTCTCCCGTTGCGGAGCACAGGCTCTGGACGCGCAGGCTCAGCGGCCATGGCTCACGGGCCCAGCCGCTCCGCGGCACGTGGGATCCTCCCGGACCGGGGCACGAACCCGCGTCCCCTGCATCGGCAGGCGGACTCTCAACCACTGCGCCACCGGGGAAGCCCCCGTCGTTTCTTATAGTGGAAGAGATCGTATTAATCATTCAAAACCCATCTCGGATGTTGACTTTTTTTTAAGACTCCCAGCATCCTCTTCCTTCAGCTACCCAGGCGATTACCAGCACTAGTGAATGCCAGGGCACTTCTGGCACATCACTCAGAGCACCAATCAATTACCACTTTATCTGTCTCCTTCTCTGAGGTGTGAGCCATTGAGAGGCAGAGATTAAGTCTTCCTTACACACCTGCCAGGTGGTAGGTGCCCAGCTAGTGAATGAGTGAATGATTGATGTAAGTCTGCAGGGCTTCCCTCCAAATTTCCTGGTAAAATTTTTCAAAGGACCATAACAACTTCAAATCTATGTGACATTTTCACATTAGAAGTCATTCTGGAGATCATCTCTGGCCTTAGGAAACTTAATACCGGAGACATTGAATACCACACCCAGAGCGCCATAGCTGTCGTGTCAGAGGAAGGAATAGGCCAGAGGTCTCCATTTGACATTCATTTATGAAAAATAAGTTTACTTAATTGTATTTTGTCCTACCAGGTTGAGCAGATTTTGGAAATTTAGACTTTTTCTAATGTAGCAAAGTGTTAACATTCATATACATAACCCTTAGATGGATGTCTAGAATTTCTCTTTGTTTTTTTCCACTGGACAGGTAAATACCAGCTGTCCCCCACAGTGAATATGCCCCAAGACGACACTGTCATTATCGAGGATGACAGGCTGCCAGTGCTCCCCCCACATCTCTCTGACCAGTCATCTTCCAGCTCCCACGATGATGTAGGATTTGTGACAACGGACACTGGCGCATGGGCCAAGGCCGGCATCAGTGAGTCAGCAGAGTGGTAAGAGCACTCTTGGGAAACATCGGTTATTTGCAGTCACACTTGATTTTAGGCTTAAATGGTCTGTCACCGAGCACAGTGCATCAGTGTCTTTTATGGCGGTGTTCTGATTTAATAATAATGATTTAATACTTGTAGTTATCACTCCTCAAACAAAAGATTCCCCCCAACCTCATAAACCTGCCCAACCGTGTTAGCCTCTCCAGGGCCATCGTTAAGAGTTTAGCCAAACCAACAAGAAAACTACCACTAACCCCCAAACCCTACTCATTTAAGTTAAGTTTCACAAGTGAAACTTTTATTTTAGATCTGTGTTAATTCGACGAATTGTTTTTCTATTCCATAAATAAATTCTAAGCAAATCCCTTCGGTGACAGAGAGTTTGTAACAATTAGATGACTTTGGCCAAATTAATAGTTGTTATGTTCTGGGAGTGGGAAGAGGCTTTTTCAGATTTTCTTTTTAGAGTGCTATAACTCTACTAGTCTTTGTACTTACTTCTAACATTATGATTTCAGGAGCAGTCTAATGCTATTTTTCCTCCTGTATCTCTCAAAATAGAAGAAAGCATTTGATATTATTGAGCCAATGTGTGGCAAATAAATGTGGATGAGTGTCTTCATTTGCATGCCTAGTCATTATATACATCAATAAGCGAAAGGAAAGTCCCTCCTGGATATGACCTTGGAAGGCTGTAGTGATGATGAACGCAACCATGTGAAGCATTATACCAGAATCTTCTTATTGCCCTTTCTCTGGGGTCTCTTAAGAATCCATCAGCAAAATGATATTTCAGTGTTGTGGCATTGAGCTACACTCAAGCCCGCGTGATAACAGCTTATCTTTTTTTCTGCGGTACGCGGGCCTCTCACCGTTGTGGCCTCTCCCGTTGCGGAGCACAGGCTCCGGACGCGCAGGCTCAGCGGCCACGGCTCACGGGCCCAGCCGCCCCGCGGCATGTGGGATCTTCCCGGACCGGGGCACGAACCCGCGTCCCCTGCATCGGCAGGCGGACTCTCAACCACTGCGCCACCAGGGAAGCCCAACAGCTTATTTTTGAACGAGTTTTTTGGTTCAACGTAGAGGGGGAACTGCCGTACAAAGTAAAAACCCACTTGAATCAGATGCTGTAGCATTTTCCGCTGCAGTTTATATCTTTCTGAAAGTGAGAGCAATGACAGAGAAAGTAAGGATTAGATATTTGCAGTATTCATCGAAGGGACAAAAACATTTTGAGTCTCCACCGTGATGAGGAATTTTGAAGGCAGCTGTAGGAATAGATGTTTGGGGCCTTAAGAAATGCTGTATTGGTGAAAGTCAATAAACAACGAGCAGGGCTGGAGTGTGGCATTAATTTCCCTAAGGGGATTCATAAAACAGTGAGGACTTGTATGATTTTGCTGTGGGGAATGTGCAGGGGCTGGAAAAGAATATGAATGAAGGGTTATCCAAACAAGAATGGCAGCTGTTCTGAATCACAGCAGAAAATGTAAGCTTTTCCAGCCTGACAATATCTCCCTAATCCTTGATGAAAATGTTATGAAAACAAAAGGGCAATAAGGCAGGATTAATAACTGGAATTTTAATAACTTTTGGGGGGGGTCAGGGTATGGTTACATTCTTTAAAGAATCAGCTGTCAGTCCTGCAGACTAACTTGCTAAGTATGCTAGCGTACTGTTTCTTGTGTCTGAAATTAGTTTAATGGGTATATTGATAGGGAAGAATTAATTATGTTATGGTTTAAGAATATTTAGTTATTTTAAGATGCTTATTCACTCAAAAACTCATTTGCCATTTTCAGTTGTGTATGTGTACAGTTCGCTGCACGATGGTGGAAGGCTGAATATGTCAACTGGCTAAACTTTGCATTTCTTAACTGATAGAATATACTTGTTTTCAATCCATGAATTGATTTAGGGAACATAATAACGTTTTTAAGGTGAAGAAGGTAAAACAGCAAATGCTAATCTTAGTGACAACATAATTTCAGAGGATATAAAATTAGTTTAAAAAATACGCCAGTATGTGGCTTTCAGGAACAAAAATTTGTACTTCTTTGAAAAACCTTTAACCAATAATTTTTATTTAAAAATGTATTGCAGATTCACTCTGTTCACACATTTGATGCCTATTTGGAATTCAGGTTTTAGTGTAATTCACACGATACAGAAAAGGGTGGATGAGCATGTGGAGGATGGTCAGAGAGAGCAACTTTCAGTATCTAAAAGAATTACTCTTGGACTTCCCCGGCGGTCCCGTGGTTAAGACTCCGAGCTTCCACCGCAGGGGACGCGGGTTCGATCCCTGGTCAGGGAACTAAGATCTCGTATGCTGCATGGCGCGGCCAAAATAAACAAACAAACAAAAAGAATTACTCTTAGCTCAAATATAATATTTAGTGTTTATTGTTGCAAGATTGGGTCATGGTTCTCACCATATGGGTTTTAATTTTTCACTTCTAGGACTGTGTTTTTGAATTGGGGTGTATGTGCCCTGGAAATTATAAGCATACTAGTATGTGGATACTACTATATAAGCATAATATACACACACATATATATTTAAGAAATATATAAAAGCAGTCTATACTTATATACATAATATATGATGGAGCTATGCACACATATGTATGTACATACATACATAGGGTCTAAGCAGAGTAGTATGAGAAGGGACACCTAAGGCTTCTAGGTGAACATGACCCTGCTTCTTCCTGGAACGTCAAATTTATTCTGGGCTTTACAGATGAAATATGATATATTAAAAATGAAAAGATTTAGTGTAGGATGCAAACAAAATAACATTGATTAGGATATAACATAGTGTTTTACATAAAAAAATCGTTTTTGCTTTGGCCTGAGCTCCCAGTCCCTGGGCCAGAACAAGGGTTAGCCAGCTAGGTGCCCAGGGGAGCAAGCGTAAGGAGCTTCTCACTCTCAGCCGTGGCCCCTGAACTCACAGGACCCTGAGATCAGAGCTCCCTTGAATTCTGAGTCCCAGGCACCTACGTTGCCTCCTCCCCGGGCCCTGCTCTGTACTTGGTGGAAAAGATGGAGAAGGATCGTTCATTTCCTTTTTGAGCTTTTGGTTGGTGGTTGGTTTTTAAATACCCTGTTTCCGTTATCATAATTTTCATAACTTTGAAAGTTTGAGATAGCAAGTCTTTGTTGGCTAATAATAATTTATTGTGCATGGTGGTTTGCAGTTTACTGAGGGCTTTCCCCTTGTGTCCTTGAATTCTCTCAGTGGCCCGGCCAGTGGTTGGGGCCACTCTTTTCTTCATGGAGCCAATGAAGACACAGGGGCTCAAAGCGTTCAGGCCACGTCACCTGATGGCGAAGCACTGCCTGATGTCTTCCTTGTCGCAGCTTTTGGTTTAGCCCTTCCCTAATGCCACCTGTCGTTTCATGCACAGTGAATTGCAGCTAAATTTCTGATGTATATCCAAACCAGATCACTACCCTTTTATCAATATGCATGGTCATTCCCATAGGACCAATACAGGGTTAGAGAAGCTGGTTTCCAGCAGAAGCATAAGGAGGGCTTGTGTAGTGGAAGCTGACGTAGTGGAGAGGCCGCCACATTCCAGTGTGTCCGGTGAGCTGTGGAGGGATGTTCTCCTACCTGGCCACATAGGCAAGGTGGCTCCACACTGATACAGGAGAGCCCTCTCCTTACTCACTGTGCTCAGCATAGAGAAAAACCGCTTCATTGTGGGGCTGGGCTCTCAGCACCTGGTGGTGCTTCCGAAAGCGTTAGTGGGATTTTACAAATAGGACCGATTCCCCTGCCACTTCCTTTGTGAAAACACTTGATGCTGTATCCTGTTACCACTGATCTGCCCTGTGCTTCATCGTCTCTGCCGGAGCCACTGTGTCGGTGTCACACAAATCAAATGCCATCCAGACTTAGTCATGCTTTTCTGGACTCCCTGGAATACCAGTCAGTCTCCCATCCATGCATCCACAGAGTCTTCTGTGCGCTTCTGGTTTGGTATTTTTCTTAGGGAATAGAGATCTTCTCTTATTTATTACTTTGACTTTGGTACCCGGCACCACACTTTCATCAGAATAGGTTCTAATCGTGATTCGTTGAGTTGATTTCTTCTCAGTTGATTAAGTATTGCAGAGAAGCTACATCCTCATAAAACTACATGCCATAAAGGTGTTTTGGTTTTTTTTTCTGAAACACAAGATAAAGGATATATAAGATGAGCAGAACATATCCTTTTTTTAAAAAAATTTATTTTACTGAAGTATAGTTGATTTACAATGTTGTGTTAATTTCTGCTGTACAGCAAAGTGATTCAGTTATACATATATACATTCTTTTTCATATTTGGTTCCATTATGGTTTATCACAGGGTATTGAATAGAGTTCCCTGTGCGATACAGTAGGACCTTGTTGTTTATCCATTTTGTATATAATAGTTTGCATCTGCTAATCCCAAACTCCCAATCCGTCCCTCCCCCATTCCCCTCCCCCTTGTCAACCACAAGTCTGCAGAACATACCCTTTTCAGAACTTCTAGTCAGTTGCAATTCATATAGTCACTAATTTGCTGCCAGTATTTGTATTAATATATGAAAGTGTTCCTCAAAGATTCAGTCTTCCTCACATGCAGAAGGAATTGCTCTAAATGTAAATTAATGTCGTATTTTCCCATCACCTCCTACACAACCACAGTTTTTTCTGATGGACTATATTTGTGCTATTTAGTTGAAATATTTCTGAGGAATATCCATATACACACATTCATACACACAGGTGTAGATGAACTTTCCTGAACGTCATGTCTCTTATTTTCAGTAAATGTTTTTATGTTTCTCTTTCTCTTCACACCAGCTCTTTGAGTCCAGACGTCGATCCAGTTCTTGCTTTTCAACGAGAGGGATTTGGACGTCAGAGTATGTCAGAAAAACGCACAAAGCAATTTTCAGATGCCAGTCAATTGGATTTCGTTAAAACGCGAAAATCAAAAAGCATGGATTTAGGTAGTGAGTACAATCTCCATGAATCTTTATCTAAATACGGTTTAGATGCTTTCAGATGAAAATCGATGGTCCCAAACACATGTCTGTTTACTGTGAGCAATAGAGAAAATAAATGCGAAATGAGGCAATTTGGCAAAAATTAGTTTTTCTCCATGTTTGAGATAACCATACTTCTCCTAAGTGGCATGTTTACATCATGTGCAATATGTTAATATATATGTTTTCTGATGAGAAAAGAAACAAACACATGTGCATATCATGCTCTATTCATGTATCTGTATTTGAAAAAAATGAAACGTTTTAACACTTTCGCTGCTTAAAACCAATTTCATTGGAATATGATTTGGTTGGTTGTGGGGATGTTCGAACCAGAAGAAGCAGTTTTGGAGAGAAACCATTATCTCAATCCATGTCTAGAGTTTGGTTACTTCGTGATATTTTCCTTCCATTGCTGTCCTTTAAGGTTTATTTGATAGAAACTCTTATGTGTTGATAATTAAGGCCTTTAACTGGAGTCATAATTTAAGAGCATATTTATTGTAGAAAGTATTTGGAAGCAAATGAGAGGAGGAAAATTATCCTAGTTGTTCAATCAAACACCAATCAGGTAGTGTCTCTTTTTAAATCCAAATCCACCAAAAGCCAAAACAAACAAACAAATTAATTAATTATATCCATACACCAATTGACTGATTAGAAAAACCTTTGTTAATCAACCATAACGTATTTACGCTGTTCTCTGGTGGCTGTTTGTACTTCGAGACTAAAAGCATTCATTTATCCCATGCAGAAAAGAAAAATCGGGCTATTCCTTGCCTGGCTAATTATGATATGCTAACATATCAATAACACACGTGTCTGTGAAATGAGATGACTGGCATTGCATGGAGACACTGCTTTTTTCCCCTTTTTTTTGATTATGAATGTTTGCTTGATATTTCATATATTTTGCATGAGATATTACCTAAGAATTATCACCTAACTGAAAAGATCTGGGAATGGTTGAAGCATGTTGGGCTGTGGGACTAACTGGGCTAACCATTATACATTTACCTTTTAACAGTAGCTGACGAGACTAAACTCAATACAGTGGATGACCAGAAAGCAGGTAAGAATGGACACTTAGACTGTTGCCATAGAAACTGCGGTCCAAGGAGCTTATCATAATTATAGAGCTGCCAATCACATAGCACGTAAACATAAATATTCCAGGCTGGCACGGATGTTTTCATAGTAGGAAATCAAATGGTACAAGAAAAGGAAAATTTTCTTGCGAAGAAATTTATCACTGTAGTACATACTAAATGGGAATATAATTTAGTGCTTCAGAAACACTAAAACAACATCGATCTTCTTAATTATATTTGTGTAGGAATGTTTTGTCACAATTTTTAAAAAAAGTCAAAATCCTGAAAGCGTGATCTCTTTGGGTGGATTCTTTGTTTCGAAGTCATCTATCTGATGCTTAGGTTAACATCCAAAAATGATTCTCAAAGTGGTGATTTTCGTTTGACGGATAATGGCACAAATATGAATATTTTCAATGAAGGGCAGTGTCTAGTATTGCTCTCATTAGTCACTCAGAAAAGCTTAGATCTTTTTCTGATGCAAGCATTAGTTTGTAGTTACCTAACATTGAATTAGACTATATATTGCATCCTTATCGTTGTAAACCTGCTTGAAGGTTTTGTTTTTGTTTTTGTTTTTTGTTTTAATTTATTTATTTTTTGGCTGCGTTGGGTTTTCATTGCTGCGTGTGGGCTTTCTCTAGTTGCGGCGAGCGGGGGATACCCTTTGTTGCGGTGCGTGGGCTTCTCGTTGTGGTGGCTTCTCTCGTTGAGGAGCACGGGCTCTAGGTGCATGGGCTTCAGTAGTTGTGGCTTGCGGGCTCTAGAGTGCAGGCTCAGTAGTTGTGGCGCGTGGGCTTCAGTAGTTGTGGCTTGCGGGCTCAGTAGTTGTGGCTCGTGGGCTCTAGAGCGCAGGCTCAGTAGTTGTGGCACACGGGCTTAGTTGCTCCGCCGCCTGTGGGATCTTCCCGGACCAGGGCTTGAACCCTGTCCCCTGCATTGGCAGGCAGATTCTTAACCACTGCGCCACCAGGGAAGCCCTTGTTTTTGTTTTTGTTTTTGTTTTTGTTTTTAACTATTTAGGGCTTGCTTCTAAGATGCTGCCTAAATCATTCCGTAGAAACAATGGATTATTTTGAACTGGGTTTTACATGATAGTAGATTTTATATGTTATTTTATGACAATAATCAGAGGAAAGTCTTTATGTGTAATTAAAGTCATGTGCTTTGTACAATTGAGCGTTTTGATTTATTATTATAAGTTTGGAGTAGAGTTTTAATTATTCTAGATCCAGTATGATGTAGTTACACCACTTAGCACTAATTAGCTTCAATTCACCTTTTTAACCTGCAGTAGTAATTAGTTTTAGGCTTCTTGAAAAATATGTATCCCACATACATATGTAAAGATAATTGTGGACATGGTTGGAGTTTTCACATTCTGTAAAGATAGATTATAAAAACTACATCCAATAAATCACTGGATTAACTGTAGTGCAGGGCAATTAACAATAGCCTCAGCCCTTATTAAGTAGTTATTTTTTTATCAAACATAACATTCATTGGAATTCTGAAGCAGGGCTAAAGAAAAGCATTATTTGATAGTTTACATATGTAAATTAGTAATTAGTTTTTGGAGTTAATGGTATTCAGTACTTTTCAAGAAGTAACCCCTGTTCAAGTTAATGTTTATAAAAAACAAATTGAGCTGCTCAGATTAAAGAACATGACTTTATATAATATGCCAATTAGGTAAAGTAAGGAAAATAGTTAATTTAACCAACTCATTAACAGGAAAAGTATAATTTATTATGATTAAAAGATAATAATATCCAGATTTCAACTGAAAACATTAAATAACTTTCATGGTGAGAAGGCAGATTTTTATCATCTAATTGAATCATCTGCTTTCATAGTGCCTTAGAATGTTAGTTAGATCCTAGATAAAAAGCATTTATAAAATACTATGCGATCTATCCTACCGAATTAAATTGGAAAAACTTGGGACAAAAAATTATTACATAGACATCAAAGTACTTTCTGGTCTATTGCTTTTAAATCTACAATGAATAAAATATCTACACTGAATCCTTCCCATCCTCCAGTATTAGACAGTGAACAGATTTTCAGTTATTTTTCTTTCTTCACTTCACTTGAATTGCTAAGATTATCATGATTTTACAGTTTAGTCCAAAGGTTTTTGGTAGAGTCACAGTGGCATTTTAGTGTAGATCATCTGCCTAGCTGTAAGCCTTTCATAATGAAAATTGAATTCCATTTCCCTTTGCCCTTGCAAAAGACATCCTCTCCTTTTTTTTTTGGTGAGAGAGGTATTAGTAGGTAAGAGTAGAAAAATAGACCTAAGGAAAATAGTATGATTATGATTTCCCCCTTTATTCCTGGATTTAGGAATCTTCTATGATATTTGGGGGGTAAATTTACTTTCTGCAAGAAAAGAGGGAACAGGAATAAGAGAATTGTGTTTCTAATAATTTAATCCTTGAATATAAAAAATAAGCAAAGTATCCTAATGACCTAAAAGATTTATATAAGGAGCTTCAAAATACTATTTTTAAATTATTATTTTACATTTAAAATAATTTAAAAATTATTATTTTACATTTAAAATTATTTAAAATTTAGAGACATTGATTTTTTTGTGTGTAAATAAAACTATTCTCTTGCCCCTACTTTATATAGTGAGAGATATTTTCAATTTTTATTCCTGCTAAATGATAAGTTTATGATGTTAGGAATCTCAGTGATCCTCATTTAGGAATCTTATTAATTTATTACTTAACAAAATCTCTGTTAAAGTTTCTTTGACAAACATACCACTTGCATGAATGAAATCCATGTTATAGATCAAGAGTCAGCAAGCTCTTTCTGTAAAGAGCCAGGGAGTAAATATGGTAGATCTTGTAGACCAAACAGTCTCTGGTGCAATTACTTAATTCTGATGTAGTGTGAAGACAAGCCATGGAGGATATGCAAATGAATGGACATGGCTGTGTTCCAGTCAGAATTTCCAGATTTGGCCCATAGTTTGCTGATCCCTGTTATAGATGCACAAATTACAGGTGTTATGAAAATTTTCAACCATATATAAAGACTGTAGTTTATTAACCTACCATATACCCAATACCCACCATATATAATTATCAACATTTTGCCAAAATGTTATACTACAGTGTTAAGAATTTAGAGAAAAGAGTAGATAGGTAAGCTCCCAATTATGCTTACAAGATATCTATTGCTTATTTAGTTACAATTCCATCATTTTTTTATCCCTGATTTGCTTGTGTTTTGTTTCTTAATAAATACATATATACATTTATCTATACATGTATCAATATTTATATACATGTAATATATATACATTTATTTGAATAAATACTCATGCCATATCTGAAATTATTAAAGCTTTTAGTGCTCTGAGTATCTTAAGTCAAATCTCAGCTAACTTTTCATACATAAATTATGTTTGGTTTTTTGTGTGTGTTTTTTTTTTCTTTTTTGGCTGCGTTGGGTCTTTGTTGCTGCGTGCGGGCTTTTCTCTAGTTGTGGCGAGCGGGGGCTGCTCTTCGTTGCGGTGTGCGGGCTTCTCATTGCAGTGGCTTCTCTTGTTGTGGAGCATGGGCTCTAGGCACTTGGGCTTCAGTAGTTGTGGCACGCGGACTCAGTAGCTGTGGCTCGTGGGCTCTAGAGCACAGACTCGAGAGCTGTGGCACATGGGCTTAGTTACTCTGCGGCATGTGGGATCTTCCCGGACCAGGGATCGAACCCGTGTCCCCTGCAATGGCAGGCGGATTCTTAACCACTGAGCCACCAGAGAAGCCCATAAATTATGTTTTTATGATAACCTTTACTGGAAGCATCAAATCTTCATTGGAGATATATACATAGATACATATAGATACATACATGCATACATACATATATACATAAACATGTCCTTTATGAAGCCAAGAAGGTACTGAATATTTGCCTTATAAATGTTTATAGGACCTAAATGGAACTAGTGAGTTGTGAAAATTGATAGGCATGATTTATTCAGAAAAAGATCTTCCTAGTGCTAATTCTAGAAAATGTGAACGTAAATGTCCCTACCCAGGAATCATCTTTTCCCATTCTCTTTGATTCTTTCATTTCTTACTTTTTCTTTCATTCTTCGGAACAAAATTCATTTTCCTTCCTGTGACATGACCTTTATGGGTATTTAAAACATGAACTTGTCAAAAGTAGGGCTATCAAGAGAAAAAGTAAGATTGATCATCCTAGAAAGAAATATTTCTTGTGAATTTTTGTCAAAAAATAAATAATCAAATATATACAAACCTTCATGGAAAAAGTTAAATAAATTATATTTTTCTCCCAAGCACAATGATTTATAGAATATTTTTTCTTCTTTAGAGTCATCTGTCTGCCTTTCTGCCTATGTTACATTTTAACATACTAACTTAAAACTGCTACCCCATTGTGAAAATTATGTGAAAGGTGTCATGTAAATGAATCTTAAAAAGATAATTCTTGTTTTGACTCTCCCAATTTAATTTTTATTCTGTTTTATACTCTGAGCAATGAAAAGCCCGTGTCAGAACTATTTGTCTTCTAAGTGATAACATATCAAGGCTACTCCGTAATTATTGATCCACATGTGGGCTGATGGCCCCACGTGGAGAGAAACTATCCAGCCTCTCCTACCCTACATTTTATTTTTTTTTTTTTGCACCTGTCTTTTTAACAGTATAAGTGAAGAACTAGTTCTGTAACCTGGATTACCCAGCTGGTGGTTGCTGGCATTTCAGCCATCTAGAGGCTAAATTCATCTACCTCTGAGTGCCAGGTCAGGCAATGATGGATGAGGTTGTCTTACCTGGTTAGAGAAATCCATTTTGATTGCCTTCTAAAGCTTGGTTACCATCTCGGGACTTCCTGCCCTAGATCCTCAAGTCACAGAGCCACATTTTAAAAAAATATATTTATTTATTTATTTGGCTGCACCGGGTCTTAGTTGCGGCACAGGGATCTTCGCTGTGGCATGCAGGATCTGTTTTTAGTTGCGGCATGTGGGATCTTAGTTCCCCAACCAGGGATTGAACCCAGGGCCCCTGCGTTGGGAGCGCAGAGTCTTAACCACTGGACGACCAGGGAAGTCCCCAGAGCCACATTTTTAATCCTCTGAATTCTCTCCTGCCATCCTACTGAAATTTTCTTGGTAACTGTGATGTCTTGTTCCTTTTGTTCATCACCCGTTTCTCTTTGCAGGCCTGGAGATCTAAGCACTCACATCCAGCTCTTGAGTCCTTTCTCCCTTACTTCTCTCTCTGTCTCTCTCTCTCTCTCTCTCTCTCTCTCTCTCTCTCTCTGTCTCTCTCTCTCTCTCTCTGTCTCTCTGTCTCTCTCTCTCGCCCTTATATAGTTTGTTTCTATTCACATCTTGTGTTGCTTTTCCAAGAGAACTACCATTTTCCAGAATTAGGTTTCTACCTGGTGCCAGGGTGCCCTGTTTCTATTGGTGACACTTGGTCTCTTGTGCTTTTCTTACTTGCTGAGTTGTCCGAACCTGCACCATGATGAGGAAAAGCCTTGATGAAATTCATTGAGGTGAAAGTTTCACTTCCATTGTAAATAACTTTAAACTGCCAAGCAATGATTTCAGCTACATTTTGAAGCTTACTCTTGGTTGCTTCCCTTAGCCTTCTCATCATTCTGCTTTTCAAATGAGCTCCTGGGTATTCTGCCTCTTTTATATTATTGACATAACTTGGAGCAAATGATTTGACAAAGATTTCATCTGTTAAGCTAAAAATGGAAACTAATAACTCAGAGTGTTTCCTAATGAGAATAGAGAAAATAGACCTACTTTAATATACATTTGGGAAAAGTTAAAATTAGTTACTGTTACTTTACTTTTTATATCTTGCCACCCACATTCCAGAAGTTGACGTTGAGCAAATTATTTATGTGCCTGATATTTTCCACAATTTGTAGATATTCAGACATGTAATTTTCTCCACTCATTCTAACTAAGATTTTGTTTTTGCAAACCTCCAAGGTTCTCCCAGCAGAGATGTGGGGCCTTCCTTGGGTCTGAAGAAGTCAAGCTCTTTAGAGAGTCTGCAGACAGCAGTCGCTGAGGTGACTTTGAATGGGGACATTCCTTTCCATCGCCCGCGGCCGCGGATAATCCGAGGAAGGGGATGCAATGAAAGCTTCAGAGCTGCCATTGACAAGTCCTATGATAAACCTGCGGCAGATGACGACGATGAAGGCATGGAGACACGTAAGTTTACAATGTCTGAAAGAGTAGCCATGCCAGGCATCTCTATAGAGCAGCAGTTCTTAAAGTGTGCTCCAGGGAACCCTAGGGGTTCCCAGCATCCCTTCAAAGGGATCCAGGAGATCTAAATTATTTTCATAATAAGAAGAAGATGTTATTTACCTTTTTTACTCTTATTCTCTCACAAGTGTACAGTTGGGTTTTCTAGAGGCAACATGTCATGTGATATTGCAATAGACTGAATGCAGAGAAGATAGAAGAATCTTTTCAGCTAGATATTAAAGAGATTTGCCATTGTTCTCAATAATTGTTTTTGGAGAATACAGTGGGTTTTTTTTTTGTAAAAACCATAATTTCTGTTAACATGAAATCTATTATTTTTTATAAAGTAATTTGTATTTTTAAACTTTCTCAGTTTTAGTTTAGTAAATATTGACAGACATAATCCACATAAAATTTTGAGTCCCTAATAAATTTTAGGAGTATAAAGGTATCCTGAGACCAAAATATTTGAAAACCACTGCTGTATATATGTCTTTAATACATCTCAAATGAGTACATGTAATCATCTGTGATTTTGATAACATATTTTTGTTTTGTTTTTATGAATTACTCTTGCTTTCCTTGAACTGAGCTAGCAAGACATATTTGTGTATGTGTATTTCCAAATTGCCAAATATTTTAAGCCAAGATTATTGAAAGTCAAAGGTTACCATGAATGAGCAATGTGTTTTCCATAGTATATTGAGAAAAAAGTAACATTTATAAATACGTACAAACGTATGCTTCAGGGAGTTGTCACTGTAGTTAAATATTTATGGTATAAAAATAGCCATTCAATTTAAACATAAGGAAGAAACTCAGTAGCGTATTTACTTAGAAGAGAAAGGACTAGAGTCCTAATAGAAAAAATTGTTGATTAACTTATATTGTTCGTATCTACTAAATCACATTTTAGTTTTCTAACTTCAAAGTGACTCTACCCATCTAACCATTGTAAGAAAAGCTAGAGGGGGGAAAGAAAAGAGAAGAAAAGCTGGAGACACCACTGCCCAAGGTTAAAGCAGAGATCATTTAGGTGGATTGTAAACAATTACAATTTAACTTTTGGGTGAACCACTTTGATCACAGGTACCTAAGGAAGTCTGTGCTGGGGAAGGAGAGTTTTAAATGAAAATCACATTCTGAGGAGATTTAAAGCAAAATTATATGATCTTTGCCTATCAGATATAATGTGTTTCGGAAGATGAATATTTCTGCCATAATGTAACACACAAGGCAAAGCTTAGGAGAGGATCACTGCTTTCTCCCCCCAGATTTTTTAGTCTAAATCTGGACAGTTGTTCACTCCATCCAGCCGGTGATTTCAAATATATGCAGCTCATTGTTCCCAGATGAAGAACATATTTCCTATTTTTGCTGCCAATCCTGGTCTCCAAGATCCTGAGTCATATGAGTTTTCAACCCTCTTGGGTTTTTCCTGGCGTTATCAGTGGTTCCTTGCCAGCCTTACCAGTATTACTTGCGCTGCCTTTCTAGGGTGAGGACCCTATATCACTTAGAGATCTTGCCTCTGTCCTGGGTGCATATTTAATAAGAGATACAGTGCTTTGGCACCTCCATATTTGTTTTTGTAAGCACAGTTTATGCTTCTGAGCTTTTTTCTTGTTCTGGTTAAAATGTTATTTAAATTCCCTCATAAATGCAATTTTCTCACCTATATCACTTATTTCAAATGTGCAACAGGGGATGGAATAGCTATCAGTACCAGGCATGTTCTTAATTCTGTAGCCTCCAGAGCTTCCCACTGGTGTGAACATCTAAATTTGTCCCTCTATAAACTTAGTTTCCTTTTTTAATTGGAAAGAACAGATTTAAGTATTTTATATGAAAACTTTTATGTTCAACTATCATCAAGACAAAACCCAGTACATAGACAAACTACGATTTGTGTAGGGCAGGGAAAGTTCTGGACGAGAGCTGAGAGAGACACCGTGACAACGTGCACCTGTGACCACAAAGTGCTGGGTTTTCCCAAAGTCCCGACTTTATGACGTATTTTTCCAGACCAGTCTGGTGGACTTTGGATATGGCCAGAGAAAGGCAACTCTTCTACATTTCAGATGTTTGCGGGTTGTCAAAACTGAGTGAGTAGGGTGACGTGAGCCTGGGGTCCAGATGACTTACATCCTGTTCACGTTCTTCTCACCCATTTGGGATTGGGTCAAGTTGCTTAACATCCTTGAGCTTTAATGCCCTCACTTGTAAAACTGAAGCTTTGGACGCCCAGGTCATTGATGCTCAGATTGTGTGTGGCGGCGGCCAGTGAAGAGGGGCGCCTCGGGGGTCTCAGGGAGTCGGGAAGCACATGGGCGCCTGAGTGGATGGGCTCTGTCAAAGTCACCAGCCCCCCCGCACCCCGCTGTCGCCTCAACAGTCGTGTGTTATTTATTGATTTACTTAAATTTTTTTTGGGGGGTGGGGTGGTGCTGTGTGGCTCGTGGGATCTTACCCAGGGATCAAACCCAAGCCCCCTGCAGTGAAAGCTCCAAGTCCTAACCACTGGACCACCAGGGAATTCCCAGTCCTGGGTTTTTAAAATCACTTTTCATACATTGTGGTTCCTTGTCAATTTTAAGTTTTTAAAAAAAGGAAGTTCGCAGTTTTCTAGAAAAAGTTTGAAAAGCTCCGGTTTAGATGGTTCCATTTCTGAGGTTCTTTCCAGTTTTAACTTTCCATGACTCTGTTTCCCCCTTCACTTACTGACCTCAGTCCTGCCTGCCTGCTTCTCTCATTGTTTGTAAAGTCCACGAAGAGAGACACCACCGTGTCTTATTCCTGCGTAACCAGGCTCAGAGCTCGGCAAAGCATTGGAGTCAGTGACTGTTTGTCACATCAGTAAATGGACTCCTGCTTGACTAGCCCCACTGTTTGTGAGAGACACACACCCAGACACAGCGAGCTTCGGGCTGTGGCACTCGGGGCAGCAGTGACATTTCACTCCTCCTTGTGTCCCACACTGGACCTGCATGTCTGAGACCTCCAGTGCCTCAGCAAACCGTTTGTTTTTCTTAAAAAAAAAAAAAAAAAACTCTCAAGGCTGGTGTTACTGCTGGTGGTCATGAGACTGTAACCTTTACGTATGACTAGGTACAGGTGTGAGAAGGAAGCCCCGCTTGGCTAGCTCCTCCTCTAGTTCCCTAAACACCATCCTTTTCCGAGTCAGGCTGTGGATTCTCATGGCGTGACCCACACGCTCTCTTCCACCGTCTGCATTTGTGTTTCCGCTTATGCTCCTCCCTCGGGCAGCCTTGCCCGTGCAGCCCTCACCTGCGCAGCCCCGCCCGGCATCCTTGCCCGTGCAGCCCCCACCTGCGCAGCCCCGCCCAGCATCCTTGGCATATGGGAGCTGTCCCCGGCCACATGTCTAGGCCCTGCCGTCCTCGTGCTCTGTGGGACCCTCCATACAAGAAAGGGCCTTGTACAAGGGCCTTTCTTGTACGGAGGTGGGACTCAGAAGCCTCAGTTATGGCCACCGTTAAACTAAAGATGGCGGGTCACTGTTGAGCGGTGCTCTGTAAGAGGACCCTGTCTGGGCAGACAGTCTTTGTTAGATGGCTGTCCTGTGAGGACGCAGTCCGTGCACCCTAGAAACATGGGGGCGGCATTACCTGTACCACCCAGCTGCCTGTTTCTGTCCCGTGCAGCCCTTTCCCACTTTGCAGGAAAGTCACTTAGGCGGAGGCCTGGTTGATTGCTCTTGTCAGTCGGGTCGAGGTCCTCCCCGGTGACTTTCTTTCATGGCTCGGAACAGGCTTGCCTCTTCTCAGCAGCATCGAAATTGTGGCATGCACACAACAATGGAGGCCAAGAGACTGGGGCGGGATCCATGTGGTATCTGGTATCTGTCATCTTCTGTAACACTTACGTGCTTCCTGTGGAGATGGCAGAAGCCAGCGTTTTTGTCTCTCATTTAATCCATCTGGCCTCTCCATGTTGTGTGTGTCTGTCTGGATCAAGATGGAGCTTTGTATTCTGGGACCCATTATCTCCGAGGCCCTACCTGTGTTTGACAGGTCAGGGCATCTACAATCTGCTCCCTGTTCTATGCAAATCACGCTCCCCGCCTGGCTCCCAGCAAGCAGCTCCTACATCCCCCATAATAAATCAGTTTCTGTTGAAACCAAGAACATGGATGCTATATAACATTGCTTTGTTTTATTTTTGAAAATATAGAGTCCCATTTTTTTTCTCTATTAAAAGTTGCCAAATTGTCAGCCTTACTATCAATTCAGTAACAGCTTTTTGTCGGGGTCACGGAGGTGAAACACAACCAAACCAAAGACTATCCTATTAATTGTACTTCTCAATGTTAAGATCTATCCAGTTTACAATTTTAAATGTGAGAACTGTATGCCTTGAAAACATAGAGACAGATTGCTTTTGAGTAGCTTGCCTACTTTCTTACAGTACTCTTAACAGATCAGAAAAAAAGCACTGCTCTAAAATATACATAACTTAGGTTAGCAGTATGAGATTTGAAGAAACTGAATTTATGTTAGTAAATCAGCTAATCTGAAAGCTTCCAGGAGAATTTTTGTTTATTTTATTAGCTTCAAATAGCATATTTTGCCTGAATATCTCAGATTTTCTACTCTCAGCATCCTCCACATTTCTAGCCACCTTTTGTCATTACATTTTGAACAAAAAAAAATGCAAACTAGGTTGTTATCTTAAGAAACCCCATTAGATTACTGTTAATCTGTAGTGGAAGAATTCAGTATAGGGGTTTCAAAGTCAAAGTACTTTGTAAAAGATTTCCCATTTGATTATCTTAATGGATAATTGGGTGTTGATCTATAAAAAAATATTTGTTCTGAAGGGCTGGGAATAAGAATAACCTGTCTTGGGCTTCCCTGGTGGCTCAGTGGTTGAGAGTCCGCCTGCCGATGCAGGCGACACGGGTTCGTGCCCCGGCCCGGGAAGATCCCACGTGCCGCGGAGCGGCTGGGCCCGTGAGCCATGGCCGCTGAGCCTGCGCGTCCGGAGCCTGTGCTCCGCAGCGGGAGAGGCCACAACGGTGAGAGGCCCGCATACAGCAAAAAAAAAAAAAAAAAAAGAATAACCTGTCTTATCCTCTTATGCCAACTGGTATACTTAAGTATCACTTGCAGTTTAAGAAAAGGAGCTTTGATTAATTTTAGGAAATTTCTGAATGCAGTAGAGGTGTAAGCATGTGAAATAGCTGAAGCTATCTATTCCTTACATTTCTTTTTCTAGGTGAAAAGTAAGTTAAGCTGAAAGTATGATGAAAAGTCACATCTGAAGTGTTTGAATTATAGAATCCTCCTTTTAAGCATTTTTTTGATAAGGAAAAAGTATGTAAAGAGATGACCAAGATCGTACTTAGGAACAAAATCATAGAATGCATGCCTTCTGATTTGCAGTCCTGTGAGTTTTCTAGAGTATTAAACAAACTTCTGAGTGGGAAAAGCCATTACACTGAAACTGCTATAGAGTATGAATGAGTTGTAGTACCTAAAATCTGATATTTAAGCTCTGAGCTCCTGAGGGGCTGGCGGTGGTCCAACCCAGTGGATAAACTGACACTTGGGAAGCAGTGTGGTTAATGGTTAAGGGCCGTTGCAGTGCAGCCCATGTGGAAGTTGAGTGGGGTGGGAGATCGTAGGGAGAAGGCTTCCCAGAAGAGGTATTGTTTTAGATGAGTAACATGGCTTGAGTGGTCTTCAGTGGGTGCGTAGGAAACGCAGGGAGCCGGGACCACCTCTGGACCACCATCATCCTATTAAGGTTCATGTATGCACGGGTGAGGGCGTGGTGAGGGGTGAGGTTTAAGACATAGTCAGAGGACACATCACAGACAGCCTCGTTTAAATTATTTTTGTTCATACTAAGGACCTTAAAGAGCATTTGAAGAATTTCAAGTAAAGGAATATGCTTGTTAGGGCTGTACGGGATGGCTTATTGGGGATGGGATGGTAAGTAGCAGTGTTGGTGGCAAGACTGGTTCTGTGATCATAATGCAAGACTCCAGGTGAGTAATGATGCTTGGCAAAGCCAGAGGAAAGGGAGGGACTGCGTTTACATGCTTAGCGTCTCACATGTAAAGATGGATGATGATGATGTGATTTTGCTCGTTAGTACCTCCAGGCTCAGAAACTTAGAATCATCATCTCACTGTGTAATCACTCCATTACCGAGGTTTCTTATTTTTTCCCCCATGAAATTTCCTAATTTCTCTCCTTCTGCCCAGTCTAGCCCCAATCTGCATTTTTTAATATCTGAGGTTACCATTAGGATCTCCTTACTGGTCCGACTGTCTCTACATTGGCTGCGTAAGCTCTGGGATCACACCGTCCTCCCAGCCCTTCAAGCTCCCGTGTGCGTTCTCACCCAGACCGTGCACTGTCTGTGAGGCTTATCTTCTCACTGCCCTGACTGTCCCCTACCCTCTTGTGTACGTTGGACTGTCCTCTCCCTTCTTCAAGACACTTTTTCCCAAGCAGTCTAGTTTTCCTTTGACTTTCTGAGGCCCCAGCTGGGTATGGACGCTCCCCGATTTACAATGGTTCCGCTTAGGATTTTTGGACTTTACGATGGTTCGAAAGTGATGTGCATTCCCTGGAAACCGTGCATCTAACTTTGAACTTGGATTTTTGCCAGGGCAGGTGATATGCTGATCCTCTGTGGAGAGGCTGGGCACTGGCAGCAGCCGCAGCTCCCAGTCAGCCACGTGATCACAAGGGGAAACCACCGATACGCTGACAGCTGTTCTGGTTTCCACCTTCAGTACTGTATTCACTAAATTACAGGAGGCATTCAACACTTTATTATAACCTAGGCTCTGTGTTACATGCCTGAGCCCAACTTAGGCTAATGTCAGTGTTCTGAGCACATTTAAGGTAGGCGAAGCTAAGCTATGATGTTCGGTAGGTTAGGTGTATTCAGTGTATTTTTGACTTACGGTATTTTCAACTTATGTTGGGTTTAACAGGCCGTAACCCCATCGTAACTCAAGAAAAATCTGTATGTAGATGCATCTGAGACTTTTTAATATAAAATATGTTTTTAACATCAAGAAATTTTGTGGATCTCCCAGTTTGGATTGTAGGGCGTGGGAGTTAAGAACACTGGCTTTTAGGGGACAATTGTTTTGATTTCTCAGTAAATAGCAAAACAGAGCACTGCTCTCCATTCACTGTTTCATCACATTTGCACATTTTTATGTTGTTATTTATTTTTGTTTTTGTTTTTTCACTCAAAAGAGTCAGAGCAGTGGCCTGGACACTCTTTCCTTGACACCGTAATTTTTTTGTATATTGTTAAAATATACATTTGACACCAATTCAGTCCTTGATAAAAATAAAATTCTTAGTGGCAATTCCAACAGCAGGGTTATGAGTGCTGCCATTTTCATTGTATAGCCAGTCCATTGGGTCTGTTGAAAGGAAAGTGTTCAGCTTCTTTATACATTGTCCCCTGTGCACAGGAAACAGTGTCTATTGTGGACCATCATTTGTATGTGAAAATCAATTATACACTGAAAGCAAATTTGCAAGCGTTCAGAAAATGGAGGGTCTCACCCTCATTGTATTGGTTCTGCAGCATTCTCCTGGGCAGGGGGGATAGCGGAGGTGGCATTCTACCAAGATCTTCAGGAACATTTTACCTGTTTGTTTGGAGGGGTGCATTAAAGAAAACTTTAGACTGGGAAGTAGAAGTAAAGAATGGCTTTTGATAATAAGTCTTAAACTCTTTGGAAGTGTGGTTTTATTGTTTTTCTCTCTACTCCTTACCCCAATGTAAACTAAGAGGTTGGCTTTTTTTTTTTTTTAATGAAATAAATCTAATTTTAGAAGAGTGGGTTTTAGGAATCATCTATTTGAACACTCCTCCAGTTGCTGAAAACCCTTCTCTAAGCCTGCTGATAAATGTCACCCACTTTCCTTCATGGCTTTTTCTCCTTTCACCATCATGTTCTCTGTTCTTCATAATATCAGTTGTTACTCCCACCCCACATTTTAGTATAAAAGCTTCTTAATTCTTCTTGCCAGCTTTGTGTGTGTATGTGTTTTTTTTTAAATGTTCTGAAAAAGCTAAGTCTTTCCATTGCCAAAAACTCATCATTCTAATGTTAAAAGTCAGGGTCCAGAAAAGCAGATCCTATTATTCAATACCATCTGTGTCACTAGCTGTTCATTTCTTACATCTTTTCTTCCTTTTCCAAAGTCAAATATTCAACTAAAATAAGAAACAAAAATAATATGTGTATACATATATAAAAATATATATGTATATATATTTATAATAAAATGTTCTCAAATCCTATGCAGGATCTGCAGTGCCTGGGAGTTCAGTCCTCATTTATTTTTATTGCATTGTATTTTACCTAACATTAGTCAATAGAAGTTGGTAGTGGTCAGTGGATTTGCTAAGTCTAGTGAAATTTTCTAATTACTAATGTCTCATTTTAACTCACTCATTTTAAATTTTAAGAAGATAGATTCTGAAGACTGCGTAATCTTGTGTCCAATTATTACGTTTAATCCTTTGTCTTCCAAAGGAAATTGGAAATTACTCAAGAATATGTGCTTCTATTATTAGATATTCCTAATTCCTAGAGTAGTTCTTTCTAAACAAGGAGCAGTAAAGGATGGTTTTCATACGATGGGCTATTTGTTCAGTCCACTCAACAAATATTTAATAACACTTCTTTGAGCTTCGCCCTCGGAGAAGAGTCCTTGCTTACTGGCAAATAAGAAGTAATGCTGTCATTTTCATTTCGTATTTCTCTGTTTTGTATTTCTCTGGATGTTTGTACCAATTCCTTTAACACTAGTAACAAGTCTGAACAAATAATTCTAGTAAAATTGTCAAAGCTGCCTAGAGTGACATTAACTGCTAAATCTTACACTTGTGATAAATAGTGCTGTGGGTGTTCCACAGCTGCTCTAAAGTTTGATTTATATAATGTACCTATTAGGATGCTTTCCGCTGCATTTAGTAGAAAACCCAGCTCAGACCAGCTCAAACCATGAGGAAATACATTGTCCTACGTAGCTGGTTCAAGAGTTGGGTAGCTTCCAGGATTATTGATTCCACAGCCTAACGGTGTTACCAAAGCCCCGCCATCCTTCTGACCCTTCTGCCACACTGTCCACAAGTCAGCTTCTCCAGGGGGTAACTGCAGGGCTCAGAGGCCTCGTGCTTTCCTGATCACATCCAAATGAAGGGAGTGAGCCATCTCCCCACACATGGAGTATGTCCATTCGGGGTGATGGGGCCATTCTTGGACTAATAACATTGGACTAATAAATCGACAGGGGTAGGGGCCCATAGGTTGGTGTAAATTTAGTAGTGAATTCACCCCCTGAAGCTGGGTTGCATTCCTGAACACAATCAGAGTTCATTAGGAAGAAGAAATGGATTTGGGATAAGCAAGCAGTGGAGATCATGACAGTCGCAACAGTAGTATTGCTTCTCAATGGAAAAAAAAGACCATGTGGCTTAGAGTCAACTGTTGACAATGAAATGTGTGTGATGACCAGATCGAAGTGTTTATTTATGGCAGAAGCTACAGAACTTTGAGGTTCAATCGACGCCTAAGGTCATTTTCTCCATAATCATTACCGTGTATGTGCTCAGTCTTTTCCAAACTTCTTGGTGACCCAGTCCTAACGTGATATCTTGCAGAACTGAGTAGCTGAATTTGTCGCATGGACTAGAATTTTAATTGAGCTGTATTTGCATCTGTTGAAAACATGGTAATTAGGTATGTCTTAATTATGGAATGTGCTGCCTGAAAGAAAAATAAGCAACTTCACGTTATACCTTCTCTAAAAAGAGAAACTTGAAAGTATCTGTTTTTGTAGGTAATCACATGGGAAAGTAGCTGATAGTGCAGTGCGTAGCGCAGAAATGTTAGTCAAAAATAGAAGTTTCCGTTTGTTTGGAAGGAGGTAATCATCTTTCTTTGTGCAGACTATCTGCAGAAGGAAAGCAAACAATCTGCAAAGAGCAAAATTAAAGAGAAAACAACGTAAAATTTATATAGCATTTAAAATAGTCAGTTACCTAAATGTAGGCTTATGATTAGTCCGTGCATTGTAATTTATTGTATGAACGCAATAGATCAAGCCATTTACGGGTGACATATTACCAGTACTTTTCTTACTTGAAAAATTTGTTTATCTGAATATCTTTTGTAGTTTAAGAGAATAAAAATATTTTATGTACCTTATTATAAAGCTAGTGTTAAATGTACAAAGACTGGTTTTAAAACTGAAAACAAAATCTGACTATCAGTGACCTTGAATACATACATTAAAAAAAAAAATTAAGCACGTGTGACCAATTTACTTAAGCTTTTAAAAACCACAGTAATTCTGCATAGGGATGGGGTAAAGTGAGATTCTTATTTTTCTCTATCAAATAATTTTAGCGTTTGAAGCATACACAATGTAATACTCTAAAAGAACATCTTATGTTTATGCATATGAAGGCACATATTGCTAAATATTTTTAATTAGTTGGCATTCAAAGGGATTAGTTACATCAGTACAGCCCCAGAAGAGTTTCTGTGACAGTGTATTATCTAAATCAGAATGTTCAGAATAAGCATAAAGAATTCTCAAATGTGCAGGTATGATTGTAAAACAGTCCACTTGCTTGGGGCAGGAAACTGAGCGAGGAGTTTTGATTTTATAAAATGAGCTTACAAAACCTGAAGTTAATAAACGACTTAATACTAATTTTCTCTGTTTCACCCAGTTTAGAAAATAAGTTGTATTACATACACCAGGAAATTATTGTGAATATGAAAGGACTTGGCAACAAATGTGACTTCAGCATATAGTTCGTTGTGAAGGCGCTGCTTTTATTCTGTGACGGAGCCAAGAGCAGACATATGTCCCATGTGCTTCTCCCAAAACGATTAGGGAGAAAACTAGCAGAATCGCTACTGATCTTTCCATTCATGATTTATGATAATGGTCCCTGTGGAAGACGAAGTCTTTTACATGTATTGAGCTCGTTTTTTTTGTTTATAGTTTCAGACGTTGTAGGGGGCCAGGCAAGCCACTGGATAATACGTAGAGCACAAACAATAATAACATAAAACTCTACCAGAAACCGATGAGAGCTTAACCAAGCACAGTGGCCTTCCTGGGGATTCTGTTCCCGGGGTGTGGCGTGTGTTGTCAGGCTTCATTAGGGGAGCGTAGACATTGTTCTGAAGCTAGAGGATGGTGATGTGCAGAGGTTGGATGAAAGTTTGTCTGGTTGGGATAAAGTCACGAGTCAGGCTCACCAGTAGTCTTCCAGTTAAACAGCCATTTACGGGCAGCCGCTGTCTGCTCAGAAGTCCTCATTTTAGAAGTTTAGGGGAATGGGAAACGGACCTGTGATCGTATCATATGAGAAGTGCAATAATAAAAGTTTGTACAGAGCGCTATGGACAGATAGGTAAAAGGAGTTTTGTCTGCGAGACTTTTAGAATAATCACCAGCATCCATTTATCTAACTTGAGTGTACCAATAGACACACCTAGGTTTTGTAGTTCCCGGGAACTTTTGAGAACTGTTTTATCCTGATTTGGTCCATTACCTCAGAGTTGAGGCCACACCCATTTCCCATAATGTGGAAGCCAGGGTTTACCATCAGTTAGAGCACAGCCAAGTTCAAGGGTGTTTTCAGACAAGATGCTCCAACCCTGCATAAGCTATATTTACATTTTCTTGGGGAACGCCCCTTGAAAAGGCTACACAGCAAGCCCCCTGGGCCAGGAGTCTTTCCCTGCTCTCTGTGCACCACACAAAAATGACAGCCTTAACTCAGCATTTATTTGTAAGGCTATGGATTTTCACTAGCAACGCCCATCAGAAAGCTGTAACTAACTGGCTTTCTCTAACCAACCCGCACAATTCCTTCTCCATATGAACTGACAGAGGGGGAAAGAAGCAACTTTTTAAAAAGCTGCCTTGTCTCTTGCAAGAGGAGAGTGGCTTCCAGTTAGCTACTCCAGTGCAGAGGGAGGCCAGCTTTTCTGCTCATCTCTGGTTGGGAGCCGGTCCTCGAGTCCCTGTGCACATTTGATCGAGCTTCTGGAGTGATTTCCTCAGTAGCAGCTACAAGTCACGCTGCTGAATGACTACAGCATTGACAGTGGGTTCCTTGAGATGCAGTGCTGGCTGCTGGAATGATCTTCTGGGCAGACCGTGGAGTGACTGGATGATAGATGACCAACATCCATGCTGTATGAATCGTGGAATTGAGCAATCACAGAGTTGATCAAAGGAATGCATGAAGGTCTGGCTGAGGTACAATTGTACCAGAATAAAATAGTAGAGCGAGCCCCACACTGGCGGTGTGCTGGCCCCAAATCTCTCTGTTTCCTCCACAAGAAATGGAAGAAGTTGGTCTAAATGACCTCCAAAGTATCTTCTGGATTTAGACACAGTGGTATTTTTACTCTTTGGCTGTACCCAGGGCATGACCTGCTGGGATGGGAAATATGTTGGCTTGTGTTTTTAATCAGATGTGAAAACAAGAATTCTACACTTTTTCTGTTATTACGTTAAATAATTGGCACTTTTTAAAAAACTGAATTACTTGGTTATGGTTGTGCCATCATTTGATAGCATCTTCTATGATCTGTGAGGGTTTAATAACAGAACAAAGATACTAAGATTGTTTTTTTAATTTAATTTTTATTTTACATTAGAGTATAGTTGATTTACAATGTTGTGTTAGTTTCAGGTGTATGGCAAGTTGATTCGGTTATACATATATCCATTCTTTTTTAGATTCTTTTCCCATATAGGCTATTACAGAGTATTGAGCAGAGTTCCGTGTTCCCTGTTGATTATCTGTTTTGTTTTAATTTTATTTTATTTTATAAATTTATTTATTTATTTATTTTTGGGTGTGTTGGGTCTCCGTTGCTGTGTGTGGGCTTTCTCTAGTTGCGGCAAGCAGTGGCTACTCTTCGTAGCTGTGCGCGGGCTTCTCATTGCGCTGGCTTCTCTCGTTGTGGAGCACGGGCTCTAGGCGCACAGGCTTCAGTAGTTGTGGCACGTGGGCTCAGCAGTTGTGGCTTGCGGGCTCTAAGAGCTCAGGCTCAGTAGTTGTGGTGCACGGGCTTCGTTGCTCCACGCATGTGGGATCTTCCCGGGCCAGGGCTCGAACCCATGTCCCCTGCATTGGCAGGTGGATTCTTAACCACTGCGCCACCAGGGAAGCCCTGATTAGCTGTTTTATATATAGTAGTGTGTGTATGTTAATCCCAAATGCCTGATTTATCCCTCCCCCTGCCTTTCCCCCTTGGTAACCATAAGTTTGTTTTCCAAGTCTGTGAGTCTGTTTCTGTTTTGTAAATAAATTGATAATAGGATTGGTTTTTTTTTTTTTTTTTTTTTTTTTTTGCGGTTGGAGCACGGGCTCTAGGCGCACAGGCTTCAGTAGTTGTGGCACGTGGGCTCAGCAGTTGTG
This sequence comes from Physeter macrocephalus, assembly GCF_002837175.3. NCBI lineage: Eukaryota > Metazoa > Chordata > Mammalia > Artiodactyla > Physeteridae > Physeter > Physeter macrocephalus. Next base: position 23,093,773 of record NC_041224.1, on the reverse strand, counting down.
GCTTGCGGGCTCTAAGAGCTCAGGCTCAGTAGTTGTGGTGCACGGGCTTCGTTGCTCCACGCATGTGGGATCTTCCCGGGCCAGGGCTCGAACCCATGTCCCCTGCATTGGCAGGTGGATTCTTAACCACTGCGCCACCAGGGAAGCCCTGATTAGCTGTTTTATATATAGTAGTGTGTGTATGTTAATCCCAAATGCCTGATTTATCCCTCCCCCTGCCTTTCCCCCTTGGTAACCATAAGTTTGTTTTCCAAGTCTGTGAGTCTGTTTCTGTTTTGTAAATAAATTGATAATAGGATTGGTTTTTTTTTTTTTTTTTTTTTTTTTTGCGGTACTCGGGCCTCTCACTGTTGTGGCCTCTCCCGTTGCGGAGCGCAGACTCCGCACGCTCAGGCTCAGCGGCCATGGCTCATGGGCCCAGCCGCTCCGCGGCATGTGGGATCTTCCTGGACCGGGGCACGAACCCGTGTCCCCTGCATCGGCAGGCGGACTCTCAACCACTGTGCCACCAGAGAAGCCCACTAGGATTGTTTTAACTTGTCTTATTATACTCTTGATTTTGTGTGTTGGTAACTCAAGTGCTGGTGGAGAGGAGGCAAGACTGAATTTCATTTGAAGATATATTAATTTGATCTAGAGGTCAGTTCTTTGGGAAAGATTTCTAACTGTCTTATATATTTCTCTGTTAGAAGAAGCAGAAAAACACTGATTCATACTTTATTTGTTGATGCAGGGGGAAAATGACCTCAGGTTTCAAGGGGTAATCTGGAACCCCAATAATTCTTATTATCAATATATTTGTAAGAACAGCTTAGGCAGCTATTCTGGAAAAAGGTTTATGAGAATGGCTGTTGATGTGTGCATCTATTGCTTCTTAATATAGAAATTCCGAAAGTTCTTTTGTAGGTAGAAACCTACTCTAGTTACTTGTCATTCTTTCAAATGCAAAAAGTTGGGGGTATGCACTTGGACCATATGCTTACTAAGTGTTGCTTCAAAGGATGGAACATCGTTATCACTAAGCAGAGCTTTTATCTGCAAAGTTCAAAGGAGTGTGAGGCTGTGGATTTATGCCTTCGTGTCTCCATCCACCTCTGTTCACCTGCCATTGTGTCGACCAACATGCAAAATTATTTTGGATTAGAACATATAGGAGCGTTGGCTTATGATGTTGGCCTTTTAATGACAATATAAGGAAAAGTTAGACAGGCTGTGAAGATCCAGTCTTCTCTATGCAGAAATCACAAAGGGTCACACATATTTGGGAGGCTGAGGAAAGGAGTCCTGTGCTGACATTGGTGTGCTTACTAGGGAGTGGTGCAATTGAACAAATTCATCAGGGGCTGGGGTGGAGCTACATCATCCTTACCCAAGAGGAAAGGAAGCTCTTGGCGAGGGGCTGCTTGTCTTCATTTCGCCAATGTGGTACACAGGACCCTTGGGCTTGGCTGTGTGATGAGGGCTTGCTTATCCCCCCAGCAGTACAGGCTCTATATCAACGCGAGAGAATCCATCCGGCCCAGGAGCCAGATTACTGTTACTGTTACTATTACTATTACGGTTACTCTCTTACTGTTGGCCCATCAACTTCACGCAGGAGTACACACATGCATAGTAATCATCCACATCACGCGTTCACTCTAAGTCACGCATTCACTCTAAGTCACGCGTTCATTCTAATTCTACTCAGAAGTAAACAGCCTTGCAGACCTAGTTGGAAATGTGGGAAAGAAGACCCTCACACGACTTCAGCCTCCTTATTTTTGTCCCTTTGGTTCCCTGTGTTCCTTATCTTTTTTATGTGTTTGTTTCCTTCCAAGTGGAAGAAGACACGGAAGAAAGTTCAAGATCAGGGAGAGAGTCTGTCTCCACAGCCAGCGACCAGCCTTCCCACTCTCTGGAGAGACAGATGAATGGAAACCAAGAGAGAGGCGAGAAGACCGATCGCAGGAAGGAGAAAATGGGGAAAGAGAAGAAGAAGGACAGAGACAAGGAGAAGGAGAAGATGAAAGCCAAGAAGGGGAAGCTGAGGGGCCTGGGAGACATGTTCAGGTAGGTGCTGCCAGCCAGGGCCAGCCGGCCCCCGTGTGAGTGCCAGGCCAGTGCAGGCACAGCTTTGACGACCTTGTCTTTGAGGTCAGTGGAGATTCTTCTTTAGATCCCAGACTTCGCTGCTGTGTTTTTACTTTCTTAAGGATTGCACTTGAACTACTTCAGACCCTTTTAAAGAGCCTGAAAGATGCTATCTTGCCAACCATGTAAATAACTGTGGAGAGGAAGGAGGGCCGGAGACAAAGGGCCCTCACAGCCGTGTTTGTTCTTTTGTGCGTGTGAACAATTGTTCATTGTTGAAGTTGAACATCGAGCCCAAGTTAGTGGTAGCATATAAAGGTTCATTAATAACAAGTCTAATAAAAAAAAATGTTACAAATAGAGCTTCAATTAAGCTGTGTTGATTAATGTAATACTTATTACTTCAGTCGGTAAAGATTTCATTAAATGCAGTCTCTGTCTGTTCCCTGACAGCTGTTTTTGTGCCCCTAAATTATACTGTAGGATTACTTAGCATATCATTTTTTTACAAATCATGGCTGCACAATAAAAGTGACAAGTCGTTCAGAAGTTGCTCTGAAACTCTCCCATAAACGTTCATCGGAGGTGATTTATAATATTCAGGTATTTAATGTTAAATATAAAGATTGCTTGATTGTTCCATAAATTAAACCCCTAAACATATCAAGATGATGGTTTAAAATTGAAAACAGATGGCATAGCCCCTTGACTCTTCAAAAAGTAGCTATCCTGCATTATGAATCCCTTCCTTTTAGCTTTTTTTTAATTGCAAAATGTGAACAAGCGTTTTTATTTTCATAGAATTTCCTGATTTATGGTCCTGAGGTTGACCTCAATAACTCAGGGAGTTATAGATGAGTCAAGGCCATGAAGCGAGGACTCAGGCCCAGCCTGCAGGCTACACCCATAACAGATGTGTCCTGTGGATGTCTGGCTAAGTCAAGTGCATGGAATAAGTAAACTACAGACACAGATCACACAGAGCCCGGCCCATTGGCAGTATCAGCTTTAATTTAAATACGGTCGCATTTCCATCTTCAGTGCTTCAGAACACCGGGATCTGCATCCTTTCACACCAGAGTTTTTCTTGTTTATATACCGCTCCTCCTGAATGCATTTGCAGTCAGATCATCTTTCATCATTATATTCCGTGTCCAGGAACACTTACGGATGGAGTTGAGCTAACTGCCACTTTATTTCAGTTTCTGTGTTAGGCAGAGGGCTTCTCACTCTATATATATGCAAACTGACAGCTCGTAATCAGGCACCTACATAATGCACAGAAATAAAGCTGTTGTCTATCAATTAACATTGAGGGAATTTGCACCCCTGTTTTCTTTAAATCAGAGAATATGAAGTAAGAGGAAACCTCCCCTAGGATATACACATCCCGCCTGGAGCCCAGTCTCGCTCCGAGGTGCCCGCCTCCCACCCCCCCACTGAATTCTTCCTGAAGGCTAATGGCTTGTAGGTTTCCTTCATCGGCCAACATTTATCTGATGGATTCAGTGCTCTGTTCTTCTCATTGAATAAAAAAGTAAGCAAACTTCTAGATTGTTTATAATTATTTTAGAAATTATACATTATTTTAATTATACATTATTTTTTCTGTAGCGTGGGACTCCAGAGTAAGAGAGGCTTTATGGTAGAGTTTTCTTTTTGGGGCCCGAGGAGTGGTGAGTTTGGGGACCACGGGGAAATATATATTGTTTCAAAGGGACCCTGAATGCAACCCAACCCAGCCCCGTTTTTACTAAAAGTTCTGTAAAACACTGTATGATGTTTTCTCTAGATCAAATTCTACAGATTATACCTCTAACACGTAGTGAAAGCCAGCTTTGTGATAAAGAAGTTGACCCATTTGTAACTTCAAAGGCCTGAGTATTCTTAAAAATCAACTTCTGTGTTTAAGTGCAGGGGCTGAAGGTATTTTCCAAAAACGGAGCTCACAGTCTCCCAGTGTTTAAGAATGGCTACTGAGAAAATCATGGGTGTCCACACTTTTCTGGGACCAATTTGCTGGAGTCAGCCCATGTTGGCTTGTGAGGGTCAATTGCTCAATTTTTACAAATTTTGCCAATTGATTGTTAAACGCAGCCATTATGAAAAATTAGATAAGTTCTATAAAAATCAGAGGTAATGAATAACTCAAAACTCATCACTTCCTAGTTATTTTATTACATTTCACTATGATCTCTGCTTTTGAGGTTATTTACGCCCACTGTATTGGCACGGTGCTGATACCACACGCCTGGTAGCTTAAAATGAGCCGTGTTGGGGGTACTTATACCCCAGGAAGTGTATGAATTCCACAAAACAGGGCTTTTTCTTCCAGGAGAGCCACATACCACCACATGGAGAATGCAAAGATATCCTAACAGGTTGCAGTATCTTGTCTAGTTGCCTTGAACGTGGCCGTCTTCTCTCTGGTTTCCCTTTGGGAAACGGTTGAAGCTTGCTGAATATTCCTCCTTGAAAAGAAGTTGAGAATCCTTTATTAGACTAACAGAAGCTTTTTGTTTGGTTGTCTATTGCCTCTAACTCCTTCACAGCATTATGAAATGTCCTTAGTATTTGAGAAGACTCTTAAAGCATTGTTAGACTTTTCAAAACCTTTTTTACCACCTTCCGTACCTACTGGATCTAATTATTTGAGACTAATAGACTTGCAGGTTGATTCTTTTATGTTTCTTTTTTTTTTTTTTTTAATTAACAGAGGGGAATATAGTAAGATTTAAAAATTAGTCTCTTCCTTCCTCTTTGTTCTTTTGAGGAGAATAGGATGTGATTCCCTTAGCAGTGTTGCTTTAAAATACCTTAATCAAAACGTGTATGTGCCTATAATTTCTTAGAGCACTTTGTAAGAAGATTCAAGTATAGCTGCCCAACATAGGCCGAAGTACAAAGCAGGGGTCTGTGTGTGTGTGTGTGTGTGTGTGTGTGTGTGTGTGTGCTGGGGGGTGTTGTTATGATTTGTTTCTGTTTTTTGGTTCAGTTATAACAGAAAGAAGAAGGTAAGGGTAAGGGGCATTAGATGTTGGGAGTCTAGCTTTTGAGGCATGTAAGCTTTTTCCCTTTAGTCTTTTGAGGGAATAATAATATGGTTTCCTTCAAAAAACAGGCTCACAGGCTCTGCTCCCCACCGTGTCCCTCCCCTTGACCCCAAAGCACACACACTCTATTCCCACCCCTGTAAGCTCTCTGTGATTCTGTTTACATTTGATGAGGGCCACATAGATGTACCATATCTCGAAAACTGTACCAGAGGAAACCACGGCACCTTGAGTCGGTATTTTTATTCGTTGGTCTATACAGACGACCTGGTTTTCTACTTCGTGCACTGAATGGTAGTCACAAAAACAATTTAATTATTGATAAACAGCTCTAAGAAAGAATGTTGGGAGTCACATGAATCACTCCTCTGTTTATAAATTATGGAGTATATGAAGTGCAAAAGCTGCCTTAATGCAAGTTTTAAATCACAAATTTAAATCTACAAGGAATCAAATGACAAATGTGAAGTGTCCCGTGTTTGTAGGGATTTCTACTTGTATGTACTATGTCTTCTTTTGCCCCTAAGGCACTCCCATTGCCTTAATTGAAACGGCTTTGGATCTGACAAGGCTGAGTTTCTCTACTAAAAAGGTAAACTTGACTTTGTTGATGTGATCGTTCTGTGTGAAAAGTGCAGGGCAGGGTGAGGGTCTGAAATGTGGAGGCTTTGTATATGTCTGATTCTCGGATGCATGGCTATTCACATTTAATACTATAAAATATTTCTGAGAATTCTGCAATTGTATGAAATTGTCACGAAAGAGGGAACTGAGTCCGTGCTTTAGAAGGAGAGAGATCTGTTGTTTAATGTTTGAAAGGCATCCGTTTTTAAAGGAAGGCAATAGCATTGTTAAGCAGCGTGTTTTTGTGTGAGTTTCCATCTCCAAAATGAAATAATCAACAAGATAATAAACTCCCTTATTTAGGACAATATTCTCAGACATTAAGCATTTAAAATTATGTATTCCCCTTTTTTTTCAACCCTTGAATAAGTGTAATTCGATGCTACTTTGCCTGAAAAATGAGGATCGTTTTCTTTTGAATATCATGGAATTGCCTGCCCTCTGAGACGGAAGGTTCCTGGACGTGACCCCACTCACGCCTCAGGTGCTTTGTGTGGTGCTGTGACACATGATGGCCGAGGGCCTGTCGCCCCCTGGACCACTAAAGCAAGAGCCATGTTGCACTGTTACCGTTAAAACTGAATCTTCCAGTTACGTTGAAAATGATTCCCTGGGTCCCTACAGCATGGTTTTATTCAGTTCTGTACGAGGAAAAGGATAATTTAGTTTGAAAGCTTGTTTGGTTGAAATCAGATATACGGCTGTCTTTCCCTTTGTGGAATATGGTCGTCTTCAGAACGCAGCGAACACGATCAGATTTTAAAACTCGATGTCATAGTTTGGCTCGCACCCTGCAGGCTTTTGAGAGAATAACAAACACGCGTCTCGGTTGCCTCCCTTACCTGCGCTCACTAACCGTGTGTCTGTACCGTGTTTCTCGTTTAGCCTGGCCAAACTGAAGCCCGAGAAGAGATGAGCAACAAACGAGAGTCCAAATGTCTTGAGAAGCACATATTGCACAGTTCTGTTCTTTGTTTTTGTTTTGTTTTTTAAACAAACAATAAATTTACTTTCAACGAATTCTTAGTGGCTGTTGACAGATTTTGTTTACGACATCAGCAGTTTTGATGGTTTCGTAACACCCACGATAATCGCTTTGGGACTTTCTGTTCTTGGTGTCAAGCTTGGGGGTTTACTGCTTGACAAGGCAGAGAAGTGTTTTTTCCTCTCTTTTCTTGGCCCGTTTTCACAGTGGAAAACCAGAGTTCTCACTGCTGGTGTATTCAGAACTCACCCGCCCACACCCATCGGGCGCGAGGATGGGCGCTTTGAGAGTGCGCGATGTACCGGGTTGGTTTTGTTGTGCGACATGGCAGCTGGGGACACAGGCAGGTAGGGGAACAGTCTGCGGGCGGTGAGGTGTGTGGGTTGGGATGGTCACCCATCCATCGATGGACCGATGGGCCGGTGTGAAAAGGACTTTTTGGCAAAGGTTCTTCCCTTGATGGGTTACACAGTTTAGACAAAAAAAATGGGGGGTGGGGGCTGAGAAAATAGATATCTTTGCTCAGGGATGGCTGAACCAACAAGTTCTTCCAGGGCGAAAAAGTAGAGAGATGTTGGCAAATAATGACCCTGAGGTTGCTGGGAGCCCAGGGAGTGAGATTGCACACTCTCTTATAAAAACGTTTCTGGAAAGAGCTGCCAGGTGTTGTCATCACAGCTGTGAAAGCTCGTGCAGGTGGATCTCAGACCGTCCTTCCTTTAGAGCAAAGCCTTCATCCACAACCCCTTCATGCTTCATGGCCCCCTGGGATTTCAGAGAAACTGCAGAGTTAGCTCTATTTCCTGAGAATCGTAGAATTGCATCCGGCTCAAAAAGAAATGGGATGATGAAGAGGAAAACCATGTCATAAGTGGTATTACGGTACTGGGATGGGAGCCTGTGAGAAGGATTCACCTCCGCTCTGACCTGGTAGCAGTTGGCAGCCCGACCCGCGCACCCTCCCCGGCTGAGCAAACCCTCTGGTGCTGCCGGAAGGAAGCATACAGAACAGTGTCAATTTGCTCACGTCAGAAATAGCAGGACGTGTGGATTTTTGCCTCGGGCCCAATTGCCCTGTGGATTAATGTGACCGGTTTCTCGTTGGCAGAATTGAATGACATCCAGTGCAGCCTGCTGGTGATTCAGGGGACGCAGTTAAAATAAATGTGGAGAAAAATTAGGCCTACTTAATGAAACACAAGAGCAGTACTTTGTCATGGGAAAGAGGAGCTGGAAGAGAACGGTTTTGCCTACTTTTATTTGTTTTCTTGTTTGTCACCTGGACAGAGAACCGGTCCTTAATATAAGTACACCTACTGGGAGGTTTCCTTGGAATAAGTTCTGAATTTGTAAATCCGATACTCAGTATATGCTTCTTTTAATTTGAAAGGAAACAGGTTCCCGTTTTTTAACAGAGGAAAGTAAGTGCCAGACTGACCTCCTAGCAAAGATGAGTCCTAGGGCAGCTGATAGCATCCTTGGCGAGGATTCTTCTGGCTGAAGCAAAGAGCCTCTGACATCTCCAGCGTGGAAACCGACTGCTGGGGGAGCCGAGGGTGCCAAGCGTGACGACCGGGCCTTGCTCAGACCTTTTCTGACGTTCTTTAACGCTGCTTTTCCAGAGACCCGCGGCCTGAATACAGAATGCAAGTGTCAAGGATGACACCTACTTTATAGTCTCTGTAAAGCAAACCTTTTCGTAAAAGAAATTTTTGACAGTTCTGAGATGCTAAGTCAATTTCACTACCAGACTGTGTAGAAAATGGCATCTTTTTTCCGCAGTTGATGTGAAAATTGAAGGCTAGTGACTATTCACTCCTTACTAACACAGTGTAAATAAATACCACACACTGTTGAAAACTGCACTAGAAGACAAGCTTGGCTGACGACATTTACCGCAGCATAGATTGGAAATATTCTTTCTGAATGTTTTTTGTTACCATTAGAGACTCTCTCTATATCTTTTACATTAAATATCGTGGCTCAAGTACATGTTATTCCTAAATGGATTTTTGTCAAGCCACAAAGTATTATATAAAAGTAACTGTTTGATCCTTTCCAACAGTCTTTTAAAGAATTCACTGGGGGAGTGGTCTCTTACATAATTGAGTGTTGGATGGTTTTCTTCTGACCTATGTTTAATAATGGCCAATTTAGAAACAAGAGACTAAAACTGGGTTAGATTTCCTATCATAGTGAAATAACCTATGGTCTCCTGTTAACCTTTCTGCTTACATTTTCTTTTTCTTTTTAGGACGGATGAGCCACCCATGCCTTAAACTCAGGCCAGTCTCCCAAAGCTGTCTGATCCTTTCTTACTTAGGCCGGGACGTCGCTGCAGCAATTCTTTCTTCTCCCTCCTGCACCCTGATGCTGGCCCTTCCCTCCTGGATCATCTACTCTGTCCTACCCTCCGCCTTAGAGAAAAGTCTGTCTTACCCTACCTCCCCTTCCAAGTACTCCCTCATTTTCCCATTTCCTCCTTTCTCCTTTAGCAAGCCCTGGGATCAGTTTCTATCTGCTGCCTCCATTTTCCTGTTCTCTCTTAAACTCCCTTCAATGAAGCCTTCGTCCGCCTTGGCTCCCTAAAGCCTGTTTTCGTCCGGCCACCAGTGGCCTCCCCTGCTGCGTCTTTCTGCTGTATTCGCACCCTCTCCTCGGTCCGCGGGACCCTTCGGCATGTGGATTCCAGCTCCTCTCTGAGATCACCCTGCTGGGGTCACCTTTCTCCCTGCCCACCCCGTCACTGTCTCCTTTGCCACTCTGGACCTGCCCCGTCCTCCAGATATTGGAGTGCTCCAAGCTCGGGCCTCAGTCTCCGTCTGTTTTCCTCTATTCTGCAACACAGAGCGTTTGCCTTCTTAGGAAACAGAGCCTCGGGGCGTCTGCTGGCACATGACTCCCAAATTCACATCCGCTGCTTGGGTAGCTTCTTTGAACTCTAGATCAGCAGAGACTACCTCTTCCCAGGCGCCTGAAACCTAACGTGTGGGGAGCACACAGCTCCGGCGTTTCTCCGGATTGTTCCTCTCCGTCTTCCTTTCTCACGTAATGGCAGCTCTGTTCTTTCTGTTGGTTAGATCCAAAAGCTGGCAGTAGTCCTTGATTCCTATTTTTCCTTATACCCCTCATTTAATCTGTTAGGTACCAAAGCAAAGGCCCATTTGATCTGTTTTTGACACATCTCTGTAACCCTCATACTTTTCAGCATCCCCAACCCCTCCTGGATTTGGGCAGCAGTCTTCGCAGCTTCACTTCCCGCCCCTGCTCTTGCTTCTCTTCTGTATATTCTGAACTTCGAAGCTAGAGTCACGGCACGTCCCTCCTCTCCACCCCCAGTTGGCTTCCAGGTCTCAGAGTGAAAGAGGAAGTCCTGAGTCTCCCATTGGATGCTACAGGATCCACCCTTCCCCCCAGTCCCTCAGACCTCATTTTTTCTACTCTTTCCTCTGCTGACTTCACCCCGACTACCCCCGGCCTCTCTTCCCTGAACTGCCAGGCCCACTTGAGCCTTGGACCTCACCCATCCCTCTACCAAAATAATCTTTTCTCAGATGGTCACGGACGGGTTCACTCTTGGACATTTAACATCTTCACTCAAGTGTCAGCTTTCAGGGGGCTTGGCCAGCACCGCAAACTGTTCTCTCGCCCACGGGACACTTCCTTCCCCACTTCTTGGCCTTCTTTTTCTCCTTTGCACTTACCGCCCCCTAACATATGATCCATCCCACTTACCTGGTTTAGTAAAATGTCGACAGTGTCAGGGACCGTTACCCCCTTTTCCCTGCTGCGTCCTGTGCAGACTGCCTGGTGCGCCGTCAGTGCCCAGGGAATGTACCAGATACCTGCTAGCCCGGATCCGCCAGCTCCGCAGTGCAGAACTGCCGGCAGTGCCTGCAGCGAGGCCTGCTCAGAGCAGCATCAGCGATGACCCAAGGAAGCCTGTGTGAACGCATTCCAGGCCTCATGGCCTTAGGGTTAGAATGCTGAGGTGGAAGTCTGTGCCCTTAGCCCCGAGAGTGCATGGCAGGCCCTGGGAGCCTGGCAGAAATGCAGCATCGCGGGCCCCACCCCAGATCTACTGACATCAGAATCTATGCTTATCAGCCCTGGGGAGCCCCGTGCATGTTACTGGTGGAGAGGCCGTCCCTCCTCCAGCTCCCAGAGTTTGCCCACAGCATCACCCTCCCTGCCCGCGGTGGAAACAGGCTTGGGAACCGTCCTGCCGGGCTGCCTTTCCTTCCCTCGGTCCCATCGCCACTTCCCGACCAGAGTTTCTTCAGCTTCCGTCAGACCACGGCCTTGAACCCTTGTCTCAGGATTGGCTTCTGATGAAACCCAGACTAAGATAATGTGTTTGTTGTGTGAACAGATAAAGAAAATCCATAAAATTGCTAGAGTAGGTGGTGACAGTGCACGTGAGGAATTTCTACCTGGAGTGGTTTTGCATGTTAGGAGCAGTGACCAAACCAGGGCAGGGCTGCTTGTTCCCGCCTTTGGGAGATGCAGTCGCTTCCCGAGTTGCCCTGTGACTGAGGGGATGGTGTCCAGGGAGCAAGTCTTTTCATGCTCCTAGAGCACATCATGTTCTTTGGTTTGTTGTGGAAGTGACTGTTTTCTCTGCTCTGAGTAGTCATAAATGATTTAAGGATTTTCTATTCCATCAGACTTGCAAAAAAGATGATACAGTTTCCAAGTTAAGTCCTCCTGTCGGGCAGGCCCCAGCCTTCAGTCTGGGGGTTGTATGGTTGAGGGGTTATAACAAGGAGTAAGTGTTAACATTGCCCTACGGATGTCTTCCTAAGCCTCAAATGTCAGGCTCTGGGCGATGGCGTAAGATCCTGTCCCTAAAAGAAGTCAGAACCTTGGTTTTACTCTTCACAATTCTCTGAATGGCTGCCTCAGAGAGCATTACCTGGTGGCTGACCTCCCCCTTCTGGGGACCACGCCCCCCAGGCTTAGGTTACAGACTGCCCCTCCCCTAGGTGGCGCTCTGGAGCTTTCCCCTTTTCCCTCCCAGCCCCCCGGGGCCTGGAATGGTCCTGACCAGGGTGAGGTGCGGCTTGACCAAGATGGGGACATCTCACCTCCTTCGTTTCTCCTTCCACAGTGTCTGTAATGTTTATAACTTATCTTTCACCTGTATTGAAAACAGCATCTCTGTTTCTCACGATCTTTTGGTTTATGTGACAATTCTGGTCCTTAAACAAAGAAACAAAGGAACAGCTTTACATTCTCTGTCCACACAAAGGAACAGAGACTTTGAACTGAACTGACACAAACTAACTGGAAAATATCCCCACTTTCTGTCCTAAGCTCTCTCCATCTCGGCTCTTCCAGTTAATTTAGAGGGCTGTCCATCTGAGACCACTTCTTGGCCCTCCTTTCTGATTTTGGGGGTGATGGGCTGGTCGGTACAGCTTTAAAGAGAAGAGCATCCTTTGGGTGGCCTGCATCCACTGACCAGGAGCAGTCACTGAGCGCTGGGGCCGGTGGACAGGCCGCCCAGAGCACTATTCTCAATACTCCTTTAAATCCTTAGAGTCACCTTGTCAGGTAGGTGCTCTTTTTAGCCCCATTTTATGGATGAAGAAACTAAACCCACAGGTGGGGAGGGGTGAACTAGTTACAGAGGCCACCCAGTGGGTGAGGGCGGGGCCGCTGGGTTCGAAGGCCTGTCGCCCTTTAGGGGCAGGTTTCCACCCCTCTGCTGGACCACCCGGCCTCCTCAACCTTTCCCTGTGGGTTCTGCTGCCCCAGCCCCATGTGGGAGCTGCGACGGCTGTGAAGGTCATCATGTGAAGTGGCCACTGCTGCTGCGTGCTCTGAAAATGTAGATCCCTGCTGCTGGCCGGGAAGCGTGGAACGTAGTACCTTTGGAACCTGGCTTTTGTTCCTATTTGATTTCTGAAGCTTCTTCTGGCTGTGGTCCTCTCTCTCTCCAAAATAATTCTTAAGGACTCAGGAATTTTACTGGTAATTAGGAATTACCAGTTGCCACATCCCCTTGTCCACAGCTGACCCTCAAACTGGACCGCTAGCCCTCCTGCTGTGCTCTCTCAGGATGGCCCCCTAGTCCTGTGAAGGCTCTGGCGTCCTTCCTGTTTTCACACCTCATTTCCCTTCCCTTTCTACACACCTCCGCGATGGATCCATCACTGCTGTCTCGTTTATTTTTTTCTATTAAAATAATTGTGAGGCCGTTCGTCCTTTCCTGGGAGTATGCTCTCAGCGTCGACTTCCTCTTCTTGCCCTCCGGTGTGTCTTCCGCCCCCTCTGTGTCACCCACGCCCCGTCCCTGCCGCCCACATCAGCACCTGCCTGGCCCTTGGATGCGCTCAGCCCTGGGGCCTCCGCTGGGAGGCTCTCCCGGCTCCGTGCCTCCTGCCTCGGTTCCCCCGCTCACTGTCCGTCTGGGGTCATCATCCCTGGCGTTGCCAGATTCCCACTGTTGCTTGCAGGGAAATAATTTATCTAATTCCTGCCTCTATAACTGATTTTAGCCGTCAGGAGAGCATCTCAGGTGTACTTATGAATTCCTAGAATTTCAGGTTTCTTTTCTTTCTAGTTTTATCTCCTTTTAAAATATAATGCCAAAAACATTTTTAATTGAGAAAAATGAGAGCATCTACTTTATCTCAGTATAGGTTGATTCTGGAACAGTTTCAGACAGGTACTCTAAGAAGAGGGCGGTTTTCCTTTGGTGTGTCTCTAGAGCCTAGCTGCAGCCGCTTGGCGATGGCAAAGCACTGATAACCGCTTGTGTAGAACACTCTCTACTGCGCACCCAAGCTGTCCTAAGCACACCCGGGAAAGGCGATTCCCCTAAAATAAACTTGGTGTGATGTGTCTCCACCTTCAGGTAAGTATAAATGAGCAGTAAACCTCCTGATGGGCCATCATATTTGATAAGTAATTCTATTAAAGATGAACTTTCACGGCTCCTTTGCAAACTGGCGGGTGAGAGTGGAGATCTGGGGCCAAAGAAGTCTTGTGAAGGGCAGCGCGTTCCCTAGATGGTGCTTCGGGCAGGAAAGGCACTTACCTGCTGGGGGGTGCGACGTGGGCCTCTGGTCCCGATTACTTCTTTTTTGTTGTTTATTGAAGGACAGTTGGTTTACGGTGCTGTGCCGGTCTCTGCTGTACAGCAAAGTGACTCGGTTATACGCAGATAGACATTCTTTTTTTTATATTCTTTCCCGCTAAGGGAACTGCCTCTTCCTCCCGCCATATCCAGTGCCCTCTCTGTCACCCCGTCAGCTGTGCTGTCGGGTGACTCAGAAGCAAGTGCAGGAGGAGTGTGCAGCCACGCATGTCACACAAGAGTCACCCGGGCAGTGAAATGAATTCTGAGTGTTTCACTCTTCACCTGGAAAGAATTCTTTCCACCCATGAGGGGGTGGATTCTTTTCAAGTCTGTTTTTGGAGCCTGTATGATTCTTGGGTAATTGTGAGGTAAAAGCTTTAATCCACACATTCCACGAATACCTAGTGGAGTCCTGCTGCAGGCAGGCTGGGCTCGACGCCAGGTGCGGGGGATTGTGTGACAGGTGTAACGGGAGCCCGAGGGGGCCCTGCGCCTCAGGAGGGGGCCTGTAGGGGTTGAGGGGGCGCTCAGAGAGCCGGTGGGCCCAGTCCGGGAGGCAGAGTCAGCCTCCCTCCAGAAGATGACCTCAAAACCGAGGTCCTACAGATGTTGTGACTTCTGTATCTGAAGGCGCTTTTTGGAGGAGAGGAGGAGTTTTCATCAGAGGGATTCAGGAGCCCTTGATGTGATCCTCAGCAAGACACGCGTTCCACCCGTAACCCAGGGAACACATACACGCCATCAACTCCAGTAAACGTTTTGCCGTCTGATCCCTGACCTTCCTCCTCGTGATGGGCTCTAATGCTGAGAGGCATCAGAAGATAGCGGTTGAGGGCCTGGACTCTGAAGTTAGATGGCTCAGGGCCAACTCCCAGCTGTACCCTCAGCAGCCTCGGGTTTAGGGCAACTTCGTGAACACCTTTGTGCTTTACTTGTCTCAGTTGTAACGTGCGGATCATAATGGTAGCTGCTTCCCAGGGTTGCTTGGAAGCTCAAGTGAGCTGATATGTACAAAGCACTTTAGAACCCCTCCTGGCACAAAGAATGTGCTATGTAATTTCTAGCTGTTGTAGTCATTATTATTGCTCGGTAATTCCATTTTCGAAAAAAATGTCGAGTCCCACCAAATCAGTTTTACATCTTTAATGGGTTGCAACACCCAATTTGAAAAATGCTGTTTAGGTGGTAGAAATCCTCTAGGTTTGCAGAGGTGTGTGGGGCGGGGGGGAGCCTGGAGGCATTTGAGAAGCAGGGTGGCTCATCGTGAAGGACTCATGACTCAGGTAGGACCTTATCCTGAGGACACTGGGAAGCCTTTCGAGAGAATGGCTTGATAAAATTTACATAGTTTTAGAAAATTATAATTTTTAATTTTAAAAATTAAAAGGGCTGAACCAGAGAGAATGCAGGAACTCTGTTAGGTCTCTGTTGTAAAGATCGTGGCCAGAGATGGTGGTGGCCGAGGGGACAAAGATACAATATACATTTCTCAGGAGGAATGTAGGCGACTTGATTGTTTGGTTAGATATAAAAAACAAGAGAGAAAGAACAGTAAGAAATAATTCCATGTTCTGACCTGATCAGCTGGGTGGATTGTCACGTGCAGACAGGAAAACCCCGGAAGAGGATCGTATCTGTATACTTGGAGGAGAGTGACATGTTGAACCTGGTGTTTACTTATCTGCAGGTAAAAGTGGAGGCGACAGAGGCAGAGGAGGGGGAGGCCTGGCGAAGTGGAGATTTGGGAGCTGAAGACAGGGAAGGTGACTCTGAGCCCGGAGCAGTATCAGTGGAGGGGCTGCCCGGGAATTGTGTGCAGGGGCAGAGGCCAGAGCTCTGAGGACCCTTCAGATGCCCGGGGGCTCAGCGTGGGGACTCAGTTGGCAGGAGGAGGTGCTGGTGATCCAGGAGAGGCCGCTGCAGAGAGAGGAGGAAAACCTGAAAAGTGTGGTTGTCAAAGCCAGGGCAGGAGTATGTTTCTTTTTTTAAAATTATTTTATTTTATTATTAAAGTATAGTTACTGTATAGTATTATATGTTACAGGATGTCAACATAGTGATTCACAATTTTTAAAGGTTCTCCATTTATAGTTATTATTCAGTATAAACTATTGGCCATATTCCCCGTGTCATACGGTATATCCTTGTATCCTATCTTACACCCAATAGTTTATACCTCTTTACTCCCCTATCCCTAATTGCCTCTCCCGGCTTCCCTCTCCCTACTGGTAACCAATAGTTTGTTCTCTATGTCTGTGAGTCTGCTTCTTTAAAGAATGAAATTTTGCCATTCGCAGCAACGTGGATGGACTTGGAGGGCGTTATTTTGCTAAGTGAAATAAATCAGACTGAGAAAGACAAATACTGTGTGATATCACTTATATGTGGAATCTAAAAATACGACAGACTACGAGTGCATTTCTTACTTGTTAGAAGGATGTGCTCCCACCAAGGAGTCACAAGTGCTCGTGGCCTCGCCTGCATGGGAGCTGCTGACGTCAGGAGGTGTCCCTGGACCCGTGTTGAATGGTGACCGTTGTTTCATGCTACACTTTAGTGTCTCTTTGTGATGCCAGTACTGGCAATCTCCTGACGCTAATTCTTGTTCCAAGTTAAGGATATTATATATCAACCCCCGTTTCAAGAAGCAAAGCTCTTTTTTTTTTCCCCAACACTCTCTACACAAGCACAGAAACCTGTGCCAGATTTCCCTGTTTTTGAGCAATAGAAATGATGTTTTAAGTGGCATGTTAATCCCAACTGTAGATTTTCACAAAGGTTTGTAGAAATTAGGATTCGAGGAATCAGGTTTTTTTTTGAGTAAGTTATTACCAAAATATAACTTGGAAGAAAGACGAATAAAATGATGAAATGGTTTTGTTGACTGTGGGATCGCTCTTTCCTTCGAGGTGGGAGAATTTATCGTCTCCTATCTCTGTCCTGTTCCCTCCTGTTGGCACTTGTGGGGTTGCTGTGCACGTGACCCGAGCGGGGGAAACCCTGATGACTCAGATGCTACGTGACAGTAGGACCCTCCTCCACTTTTCTCTCAAAACAAGAAAAACCCTGAGGTCAGATAAATTGCTTGCTTCATCCAAGAACCAGCTTTAAAATTACCTTGTGTGAAAGATATTTTTTTTAAATATTGTGACATTTAACCATTATGGTACATACTCAGGAGTCCTCATTTTCAGACTGTGCTTTCCCAGGACCTATTTTCCCAAGATTCATGAGTGCTTCCATTCCCGTGGCTTCAAAAAAAAAAAAAAAAAAAATTTTTTTTTTAAACAAACTGTGTTTTGCAGATATCTTTGTTTTTCAAGGCAACACTGCCATGTTTTATGTTCCATCCAAGGGGATATGAAGTTTTGGCTATGTTCAAGCTCTTCATGGGTTTATATACTGTTGAATTGGTATATTGAGCATGCCCGTGATTTTAGCTTATTGCCTTTTCCTGAAGGGTTCCTGGCTGTGCTCTGCTTATGTGCATAATTTTTAAAAACCTTTTTATTATTTTTATATGCATTTTTGCTATCCTGAATCATTCTGTGTATTCTGTACTTTATAGCCATTGCTGCATTCAAAAACATTGCAACTAGATTTCTTTCTGGAAATATATTTCCCAGGAAAGTGTAGAATTATATGTATTTCCTGCTGTGACACAATTTTGACTTCTTTTATATTTTCACTAATAAGGTATTGTAAACTAAGTAATTTTTAAAAAGCAGAAAATGTAACTAGTTAGCTATTGTTTGGTCATAGTTAGAAACCATTACAAAGCTTTAGAAGGTTATTACTAAGATTTTAGATCTGTCTTCTCAACTTCAATGAACAAATAGAAAAAAAATTATATAACATTTTTCCTATGGAACTCTTTTCTTGAAAGGTCCCATATTTAAATGTAGTTTTATCCATATGGGTCTTATTATCTTTACTGTCAAAGTTTTACGCTTTTTCTCTTAGAGTAGACCCCCGTCTAGTCTGGCAAAACTCCTTTGAACATTATTTTTCTTGTGAGATGGGAGTTATATAATTCAATAAAGCAGGGTTTTCATACTGTTTCCAGATACTCTGGTCAACAATAGAACAGGATATTTTCTTCTAGAAGTATCTTCCACTGTCCTGCATACATGCAGCTGAGCTGCTGCTGTCTAATTAGAAAGAAACACCATTAACAGCCAAATAATAAAAAGTGTGTGAAGGTGTCTCTGCTCCCCCACTGGAGAAATGCCCACATAGCATCAAAAACAACTAGGGGAAATGAAATCATTTCTGACTCTGGGAGTGTGGTTTGCTTCTTGTTTTCTACTGAGAAGTCTTTGTCAGCTCAAATAGCGGTATTGTCCTGAATGGAGGAGGCTCCTGTTGGTGGGTTTTTTGGTTCTCATTTAGTTCTGCTCTTTCCCTCTTGGAAGGCCGTTGGCCCCATCCTGCTGTTCCTTGGCCACCATGGACCGACTGTGAGGGTGACATCTTGAGGAGAAAGTTAGTTGCTGGGAACTGTAGGACTGAACCAGTTGAGGTATTGATGTGAAGATGGGATCCTTTCCAAAGATGTTGCAAAGAATGTAGTCTCCTTTCCTTTATTTGGGAATCTGAATACCTGAAAGGAAACACTCCTTCGTGCCTTCTTATCTCCGTGCTTTTATCTGTGAGAAATTGTTTTGGTTGTAGCACAATAACTGTGGTTAAAGGAAGACACGGCTTATTTTTCTCTAATTTAAAAGAGGTCTGTGAAGATTGACCATCCAAGCCTTGTATGGTGGCCCCAGAGCATCAGCAATGTCACTACCTCCTTTTTACTCAGCCATCCTTAATATGTATTTCTTTATTTTTTTAATCGTGGTAAAGTACATATAACATTTACCATCTTATCCGTTTGAAAAAAATAACTTTTTACATTGAGGTATAGTTAATTTACAATGGTGTGTTAGTTTCAAGTGTACAGCAAAGTGATTCTGATATTTATGTATATATTCTTTTTCAGATTTTTTCCATTATAGATTATTATAATATACTGAGCATAGTTCCCTGTGCTATACAGTAGGTCCTTGTTGTTTACCTATTTTGTATATAGGAGTGGGTATATGTTAATCCCAACTTCCTAATATATCTTCCCCCTCTTCATCCCCTTTAGTAACCACAACTTTGTTTTCTGTCTGCGAGTCTACTTCTGTTTTGTAAATGAGTTCATTTGTATCATTTTTTTAGATTCCACATTAAAATGATCTCATATGATATTTGTCTTTGTCTGACTTACTTCACTTAGTATGATGATCTGTAGGTCCATCCATTGTTGCTGCAAATGGCAGTATTTCATTCTTTTTTATGGCTGAGTAACATTCCATTGTGTGTGTGTGTATACATATACAAATATATGTGTGTGTGTGTATATATAAATATATTATATACTACATATGTGGTACATATTATATACCACATCTTTATCCATTCTTCTGTCCTTGGACATTTAGGTTGCTTCCATGTCTTGGCGCCATCTCAACCATTTTCACATTGCTGTGTAACCTTCACCACAATCCTTCCCCAGCACTCCTTTCATCTTGTAAGATGGAAACTCTGTCCCCTTTAAGCAGTAACTTCCCGTTCTCCATCCCTCACCCCTAGCAACCACCACTCTAACTTTCTGTCTTTCTGAGTTTGACTACTCAAGGTATTTCATATAAGTGGAATCACGCAGTATTTATCTTTTTTCGACTGGCTTATTTCACTTAGCATAATGTCCTCAAGTTTTAAACATGTTGTAACGTGTGTCAACATCTCCTTCCTTTTTAAGGCTGAGTCATATTCCATTGTATGTATCCACCACATGTTCTTCATCCATTCATCCATCCGCGGACACTTAGTTTGCATCCGCCTTTTGGCTGTTGTGAAGGATGCTGCTATGAACATGAGTGTCTTAACGTGTAGTTGTGTCCTCACTGTCACTTCCTGGTGACAACTCTGAGCATCTTGTCAGAATCCTAAGCAGGAAGAAGCAGGAAGGGGAAGAGGCAGCTGCTAGTGTAGGGAGCCCCCTTTGTAAGGGTCTTCCCGGAAGCGCCGCCATCCACCTCGATGAGCCGGAAATGGAGACTCACGATGATAATGAAATAGTTAATATATATGGAGTGCTGGTATGTGCCAACACCGGGAATGTATCGTCCATTTAATTCTCAAAATAAATCCGTGAGGGTGGTCGCATTTCATCCAAGAGGTTTGGTGAGTTGTCCAAGGGTAGTGAGTCACATAGCTAGTAAGAGGCAAAGCTGGGATTTTAACCCAGGAATCTGGCTCCAATGTTATGCTCTTAACTACTATCTTCTGTTCCTGTTTTCAGAGGAGCTGGGGAAAATAGTTTTATCTCAACTAGGCGTATTTCCTCTCCCTACCAACTCGGGGCTCCGCTCCGATGGAGGAGGAGAATGGATATGGGTAGGCAACTAGCAGAGTCTGCCCTGGAGCGCCTGCCCCTGGGAGCTGCCTCTCCATCTCACGGTTTCTGAAGCCCGGTGGCCTCTGGCCTCTGAAATTGCAGCTGCTCCCTAGCACTGGGTTGCTGGCCACCGTCACGCTGCCGTGCCAGCCAAGCCCCACCACCGGCCAGATCATTTTGGCTCAACCCAAAAGACGGGGAGTAGACCACAAATCCTGGAATACCTGATTATATCTACCACTTGAAGTGGTCATGATCTCCCCAACGTTGGGAGCCTAGAGGAGCTAGCTGGAAACACAGGAGGAGGGGTTGAATATATAGATAATTTTGTTAGAAAATTGTTTCTGTTATTTACTGAGTAATGGTTTCTGCCAGCAGTGCATTACCTGCTTAAAAACATTGTATTTAATCTTTGCTACTACTACTTTTTTTTTTTTTTTTTTGTGGTATGCGGGCCTCCCTCTGTTGTGGCCTCTCCCGTCGCGGAGCACAGGCTCCGGACGCGCAGGCTCAGCGGCCATGGCTCACGGGCCCAGCCGCTCCGCGGCATGTGGGATCCTCCCAGACCCGGGCGCGAACCCGGTTCCCCTGCATCGGCAGGCGGACGCGCAACCACCGCGCCACCAGGGAAGCCCTACTACTACTTTTTATAGTTAGTATTTTTATTATTATTTAATAGTGCCAATTGCCCCACACATCAGATAACCCATGTCTTTTTTTTTTTTTTTTAAGAAATTTATTTATTTATTTATTTGGCTGCGCTGGGTCTTCATTGCCGCGCGCAGGCTTTCTCTAGTTGCGGTGAGCGAGGGCTACTCTTTGTTGCGGAGCACGGGCTCTAGGCTTCAGTAGTTGTGACTTGCGGGCCCTAGAGCGCAGGCTCAGTAGTTGTGGCTCATGGGCTTAGTTGCTCTGAGGCATGTGGGATCTTCCCGGACCAGGGCTCGAACCCATGTCCCCTGCATTGGCAGGCGGATTTGTAACCACTGTGCCACCAGGGAAGTCCAACCCATGTCTTTCTGATTTTGGAGTAGAAGTTCTCAGTCAGTGTTCTAATGTTGATTGTACGAATTTGGTGCCTTTTTAACCCACTGATTTGTATGGATATATTCCCCCAATATTCCAGCTAGATCTTGTCTTCTGGGACTTAGATGGTCATCAGCATTGAACCTTAACCCTCTCTGTAGAAAGAGCTTTCCTTCTTCAGTGTGGAGGAAGTAGTCCTGAAATAAGTGATTGGTTAAGACCAATTACCTTCTACTACCCTTTGAACCCTCTTCTTCTTTGTAAATAATAAGGCTATCACATTGAACTTAGTTGTTTGTCTTAAACCCTAGCCCAGTAGTTCTCAACCCCCAAGAATTTGCCCCACAGGGGACTTTGGCCGTGTCTGGTGACGTATATGGTTGTCACAAGTGGGGAGGGGGTGTGCTGGCATGTGGTGGCTGGAGGCCAGAGATGCTACTTAACAGCCTACGATGCACTAGGACCCCCTCACCCCACACACATAGGATTATCTGGCCTGAAATCTTGACAATGCCAAGGTCAAGGAACCCTGCCCAAGCTCAACTGCCGTCCAAGATGCATTTGAGTTGTTGACCTTCAGATAAGTTTCCCTGGATGCTTTGGTGTTTTGTGTCCGATTGTCTCTGGTCCACCTATCAGCAATACGTCTCAGCCGTCATTCTGTGTGGAGGACCCCTGCTTAAGAGTTAAAATTAGATCGACCTTGGGCTTCCCTGGTGGCGCGGTGGTTGCGCATCCGCCTGCCGATGCAGGGGAACCGGGTTCGCGCCCCGGTATAGGAGGATCCCACATGCCGCGGAGCGGCTGGGCCCGTGAGCCATGGCCGCTGAGCCTGCGCG
>NC_041224.1:23064090-23071619 GCF_002837175.3 Physeter macrocephalus | reverse complement strand
GCCCAGAGCCTGTGCTCCGCAACGGGAGAGGCCACAGCGGGGAGAGGCCCGTGTACCGAAAAAAAAAAAAAAAAAAAAAAATTACATCGACCACTTTCGAGTATTTTACAGTCTAGTTGATGTTACGCCATTTAAGAAGCTTACGTGGTGACCTTTGTTACAGTTTATTTTGAATGTGATTTCAGTGCAATAAAGATTTTGCTTTGCTTTTAACGTATAATTGAACATGAAGAACCTAAGGGGCATTTGAAGGGGTTGAGGTCAGTCTAAGAGGGAGAAGGGTATTCTGTAGTGAAAAGAACTTGGGGTTTAGAGTTTGAAGCCTTCTTTTCCCAACCCAGCTCCACCATCTCTGGCATTTCACCCATCAGCCTCAGTTTCCTGATCTCCACTTTCTTCACATTTCGTTTTAAGAATGAAATGAAAGACTGTGTATTGAAAGCTTTTTGAAATTTTAAGGTGCTGCATATCTGTCAGCTCCTGTTGATTAAGTTCTTTTCTCATGGGCTTTTCTCCCCTGAGATTAATTATTCCTGTGTTAGTTCCTAGATAAATATTCTGAGTGCCTTTGCTAAAAAAAAAAAATGTATAGTTTATTTCTATCCAGAAATATGTGTGTATACATATATATGTGTGTGTGGGTATTGCCCTCAGTGAAATGAGGTTTACTAATATACCATGATTATACTAGTTTAGACCAGACAGGTCGAACTTCAGCCCAGGAAAAGCAACATAATGATATCCTGTAACAGCTGCTGTAACTGGGGAGACGTGGGGATTTAAACCGACTGTGAGTGGTGTTGGCTCCAGTTCCAGGAGGGTTTGTTGGACAAACATGCATGTTCTGACAGAGCCCCACTTACGCCTTGTGTTTGCCAGAGAGTCATGGAGCCTCAGACCACACAACAGGCAGTACGGACGAGACAGTTCTTAGGAGGTGGAAGTGAGTTGGGAATGAGAGGAATTCCAGGCCAGTGCACAAATCTACAAGTTCTGTATTGGAACGCTTGTTGAACTCTTTAGCCAAATAAGGGAAAATGTGGTGGTTGGCCATTTGTCAGATTTCATGTCCCCTTCCCAGGAGGGGCATGCTGATTGGAGGGGAGACCCTAAACCTGTCTCTTCCTCCTGAGCCCCTGTCATTCGATCCCTGAACCCATCCCAAGATGGTGGATCGCAGTTACCAGCTGGGTTCTTACCCACGGGTGAGTCATAAACAATACTCAGCACAGAAGAATAAAGAAAAGAGCCATTGCCAGGTTTTGGTGTCACACGGTCACCTTCTGTATGTGTTAGACTTGCCAGGACCCAGGTGCACTGTAAGAACACCGATTTTAACCAAGTCTGTGACCTTAGGTGCTTTGTTCTTTAAGAGGGTGATGTGAGTCAGGTAGACGGTGGGTGTGGGCTCTGAGGCCTGAGGGGCGGCATTGCTCGTTTTTTTTGTCTAAGAATTAGGTGTGGCCTCCAGCTCTTGGCAATTTGCCTGCACAGCCCTGTTGGTCAGCTCCTTAATGTTAAATCTGAATATGCAAATCAACTGAAAGATTAAAAAATGAAAAGCTCTGACTCCTAATTTACTCTGCAGAGAGTATTCTCAGAAATGTGAATCATCAGAAATTGGTTCCTTTCATCGACAGAAAAAAGTGCTGACTGACACCTTAACTTTACATAATGAGATCTTTGGGGAAGTTTGAATGTTTCATAGTTTCCCGGAGTTGTTTCCTTCCTCCCCTCCCCCAAACGCCAATGAGCACATTATCTATCTGTCTTTACCACTTTCATTTGCTCTGTAAACATAAGGATAAGAATATATCGGAGGGTGTTTTAGCTGTACCTGTAATTCGGTATCTCGTATCAATAGTCAAAACATAGACTTTGAAGCACAATACATATTTAACTGCGCGTGAGTATTTCTGAGTCAAAAAAGATACCCTTAAGCTGTGCGTGTGTTTGCATTACTTTCTCGGCATTTATAACCCAGATGCCAGTTTGAGCCTCAAATAGGCAGATGGTAACAGGAATTATTAGAATTATCTTTGTTACTAAATACTCCTGACTTTGTCCTAATAGAAAAAAAAAAAAGGTATGTTGTAAAGTATCATTCTATCTTTTACTTTTTCTTCTTTCAAGTGCCCTTTTACATAGATGTGTTTTTTGACTTAGGTCTCATTAACATTTCTTATAGGAACTGCCTTTGGGGCAGTACCACTTATTAAATTGTTCTGATGCTTTAGGAAAAGGAAAACCATGGTAACCAGATATAGGGTGTGATTATTTGCCTCTAACGTGGCAAAGTGTTGGGTTTAACAAAAGAAGCTTAATACAAATGTTCCAATTGACCCTTCTCATCACTCAGGCTGCTTAGAGCTCAATCAATCTCTCATTATTATCAGAGTTATTTTAGCAAAGGCAGCAGTGATAGTATTTTTCATAATCACTCCTTGAGCCAAATGTAATTTGCAATTTGTAGTATTGTATTATGAAACAATAATGCATTAAAATGAACAGTGCAAGAATTAGGCGTATAGTGGTAAAGAAAGGATGCAGAGAAGTAGTTGTGGGACAGACTCTCTCAAAATCATTTAAAGTGGACATGGCTGATTTCAATGCCAAATTAAGCATTTAGAAAAATCAGACTTGTGTCTTGTTTTTACTATATTTAATTGTGTGTGTGTGTGTGTGTATATATATATATTTTAATCTTATATGTAATAATATATATATTATTTATTATAAAGTCAATGTAGTAGCTGGGGGGAAACAAAAAAAATTACTTACCATATTATTTGCCTTTGCATGTTTGGTGTTTTGAGTTAGCGTAGTTTGATTACCTGTGTGGGTATGTTTTGAAAAAAATGAGGTATATCAAGCCTTATAAAAATCCTGTATGGAACAGTCATTACTGATTGACCCCTTTTTACAAAGAGGAATTTATTTACTACAGAAAGTATGTAGTGTGGTCCATGGACTAGCTGATGTCAGGGAAGCTTTAATATCATAATTAAGATATACTTTCACCCATCTTCTGTCATTTGACTTGAATGGCTCTAAGTATAGATCATAAATATTATTTCAGAGTTATTTATATGTTCATCTTGTGTTTTGAAGGATTACTGTGCTTGCTTGTTTTTTTTGTTTTTTTTTTTTTCCTTAAGCCGTTATATCTGGATCTTGCGCTTTTTGGGGTGTGTGTGTGTGTGTGTGTGTTTGGTTTGGTTTTTAAGATCTTTGGAGTTTATGATGATTCTTATAAAGTCAAAATTGATAATGTGCTGGGTTCAAGTTTCTTAATTGCTTTACTATTTCCTTGTCTGTATCCATCCTGGACTCCTGCAGTGTCGGGTTACTAGGCATATCTGTGCATCCTTGATTCGATAACACAGGCTACGCAGGGGAAGAATGCACTTCTAAGGGCATTTAATGGGGGTCCTGAGAAGGATATGTTGTCCATTAAGGGAACATCACATGTCTGAAGGCTGTTCTAGCTTGGTTAAGTAGAAGCTATATTTTCTTTAAAAAAAAAAAAGAAGTCACTTATTTTTTTCCTGGATGCCAAGCAACACAAATTTAGTTTATTAAATCTAATCAGACTAGCACTGATGAAAACCGTACACAATCAAATAATGATTCTCAAGTTTGCAGATTTCCTTTTAAAGAGAACCCCTGCTACACTGCGCTGCCTTAAAACTGCATCCCATTTGACAAAAGCACTATCAAGTTGTCATGTACTCTTTCCGAGGCTGCTTCTCATCATGGTTGATTACCAAGATGTTTTTTGCCTAAATGGGAGCTTTCTGCTTTTCCTAATCAGCCCTCTTTTCCCTGATTGATCCAGCATTGCCAAAAGCCACTGCTGAGCAAATCGGTACACAATCATGGTAGCAATTTCTTTAAATGTCACTAAAATATGGAAGATCCTGTATGGGAAGGACACATGAGAAAGGACTTTTTTCCCCTCGTTTATAAAATGGAGGCTGAGGCACACACACACAGAAAAGGTAGGGCCAGAAACCACGAGCACAACATCATACAAGAGAAATGCACGCAGTGACTTCTTGCTGTTTTACCCTCTGATTGGGTTTGGGCGGTTTGACACGCTTCTGCTGTTGCCTGGCATGATTTGCATACATTACTCAGACAGCGTTGACTTCTGGAGTGTCATTGCACTTAGAAATATTGGCAATGTCCTAAAAATGGGTATGTGGCAGTTTGTGTGATCCTTTCCAATGATTAGAATCAGTTCTTGACCTTGCGTCTGAACTCCTGGCCTTCATAGAAAAGTTCATGCAGGAACAATGTCCCTTGGACCTCCTTGCTTCCAGCAATACAAGATTTATCTCATTGATTTCACCCAAGATGTTTTAACCAGATGCTCTCAGTATAAAAGCATAGAGTGACTGGCTGATTTGGAGGTGGCTGGGTGTGGTAATAAAAAGAGTCTTGGGCGGGAATTCTGGTTTTGCTGCTTACTTGCTAGATGACCTGTTAAATCACTAAATCGCCCTGTGCTTCCTGAGGTTTCCCCTAAAGAACACAGACCTAATATGCCGGTTATTGGAATCAATGAGATCAAGTATACATAAATAAGAATTCAATAAATTCTAGTTAAGTGTTGTTAAGTGAGCAAAAGAGCCTTCAACGGGTGCTCAGTTCTACGTCTCACTTAGGAGTGAACTTCATGTGTCTGGGAATTTCATTTTCTCTAGGAGTGTCCAAGTTCAGACCCACCAAGGTCTCTTTTTTTTTTTTTTTCTTTTTAGTAAATTTATTTATTTATTTTTGGCTGCATTGGGTCTTTGTTGCCACGAACAGCGGCTACTCTTCATTGCGGTGTGTGGGCTTCTCATTGTGGTGGCTTCTCTTGTTGTGGAGCACGGGCTCTAGGCGTGGACTTCAATAGTTGTGGCACATGGGCTCAGTAGTTGTGGCTCACGGGCTCTAGAGCGCAGGCTCGGTAGCTGGGGCGCATGGGCTTAGTTGCTCTGCGGCATGTGGGATCTTCCCAGATGAGGGCTCCAACCCGTGCACTGGCAGACAGATTCTTTCAACCACTGCGCCACCAGGGAAGCCCCCACCAAGGTCTCAAACTCACTGAGGTGAACCGAACTCTGTTCCTGACTCACAAGGTGACTGTGCACAGCTCTGTGTGCAGACCTCTTGGGCCTCAATTTCCTTGTCTGTCAAATGAAGACATTGGACAAGGTGACTCATCTCTAGGCTTCCATCTTCAGACATATGTGCATGTGAAGCTTCAGTGCACTTGGACTGGAGTGCACTAGAACAATCTAGCAGAGACAGACTCTGCTGTAGACTCTAGACTCTGCTAGATAGAGTCTAGCAGAGACACGTGGCTAGATTTTTATTTTCTTTAGTTAAAATTTAGAGCAGTTACCTTTTAGGGCTTTAAGGCAAAAATTAGTTCCTAAGTTCATCACCAGGGTGATGAATTAAGGGAAGTCGCCGCTCGCACCAGGAACGTGGGGTAAGATTATACGAGATTTAACTGATAAAGAGTTTGTAGAGAAACTTGGATCCAAAACCATTTAGGAAAAGTATCACTCAATGGGGATGCAGGAATGGCACAGGACACGGTCTTCGGTTTTGCTCTGCAGGTTCTTGAACTTGGCCCACTGGGCAGCTGGCATCTCTCAAGGATCTTTAGGGCCCTGGTACATTAGTATAGCAGGCAGTGGTCAAAGATGGGGTAGTACAACGGCTGTACCAACACATGTGTCCACCAGAAACTGGAAGCTTCCAGAAAGAGACAGCGAGTTCCTCGAGAAAGGGATGATTAAATCACGCGATGGTGCACATATGTAGAAATGAGGGGAAAACATAGGGCAGGGGATGGAGTTAGAAGACTGTGTTGACCATACCAGTGTGGGAGTTGTTGGGTGTGGGGGGAGGGCACAAGGCTTCTGGTAGCTGACACTGAATTTGGATTTGTGCCATTTTCACTTCTCTCCCCAGCCAAGCAGTGTCACTTAACCTATACGTTTCTTAGGGTAAATAGTAAGACAAGTCTTATAGCAAAGCCCTCCTTAGACATGAAGACCTCTGTAATTAGCAGTGAGAAATACCAGACTTCTAGGTGACATTTCAGTGAGTTATTTTGGAAGAAAATCTTATTTTAAAAATTATTTCTCAAAACTTACAAGATAATTGGTTCTAGATAGTCTGTTCATCTATTTTTAAATATGGCAGCAGATTTTTTAGACTTTCTTTTTTCCTCTGTTGTGTTTTCAAATATGATATTAGGAAAAGCCCTTTCATTACAAAACCAATTTTATTTTTATTTTATGTATAGCAGGATGCTGTATGTTATCATTCAGCCTAATCTTTCCTAAAGATCTCTAATTTTAGTAGCAGTAGAAAATATAGTAAAAATAGTTCAGTGTTATTTATACCACAGAGAGAATGAGGTTAATTTGCTAAAAACCAAAATGATGGTTGAAAAGCACAAAACTCTTATCAGTTAATTTTTCATGATGGCTCTTTCTATATAAAACCAGCAGAATTTTGTTGCAATTCATTGTGACTGTTGGTTTGTTTGTTTTTTTCTTCACGCATTCATCAACAAGTGCACATCTCGCCCATCACTCTTTGCAGTAATAATATATATGGCTGATCTGGCAGACGGCAGTGATCTCATTTATAGCGCGTCATGGTAGAACCCATTTGGCAGATTACTTGGAGATTAGCTGAATGGAAACATCGCTGTATCCTTTATGAAGAAAGCCATATGTTTAAGCAAAGTTGCAATCAATTTCACTCTGATAAGACGGGCTCATCCACTGTATCCTTCTGTGAAAGGAGTCTTTAGTGACTTTTTGGCACTTTTTTCATTGTACCTTCTGTCTCCATGGGGCAGTACCTGTAGAGAGATTTTTCCCTTTCAGTTTTTTCTCAAGCTCTCTATTTTTCTTTTCGTCTCTATTTAAAAAAAAAAAAAAAAAAAAAAAAAAAGGCCATTCTACTGTATTAATACATCCTAAGATTTGACCAAGAAGTTCTAGAGGTGGCAGACATTTCTCTTTGAACATGTGTATGGGGTAGTCAGAAGGCAGTTGATGAAACTGATTCTTTGCTGGGAACGGATTTGCTTCCTGGACATACTATTAGCACGATGTTTTTTCAGCTATGCTGTTCCTTGGAAGATGACCCATTTGAAATTCATCTGTGGCTTTTAAAAGATAATAAAATAAGTGTAACTGATGTCCTCCAAGTTTCTAAGCATCTTGCTATTAAATGATTGTCTTCATAGGTTGATTACTGATTTCAGCTGTGAAATTGACTTTGTGAGTACATGTGTAGCTGAAATTTTTCAATGACCTCCCCTGTCCCCCTGAGAAAGAATTAAGCAACTATAAATTAAGATGAACACTAGAATAGATTGGCAATTAGAGTGATGACGATATAGCTAATTCCTTTTTCTTTTTCTTTTTTTTGCGGTACGCGGGCCTCTCACTGTTGTGGCCTCTCCCGTTGCGGAGCACAGGCTCCGGACGCGCAGGCTCAGCGGCCAT
>NC_041224.1:23050653-23063983 GCF_002837175.3 Physeter macrocephalus | reverse complement strand
GCGTCCCCTGCATCGGCAGGCGGACCGTCAACCACTGCGCCACCAGGGAAGCCCCCTTTTTCTTTTTATACTCTAGAATGGTTGGTATTTTTTTTCATTTACAGTCTTTATTTCATTCTGTCAAAAAGTTATAGCTGAGGGATCCATTTTTACCCGTTAACAAGTAATGTGCTGTGCTTTTATAGTATGCCTTAAAGAAATCACATAATTTATTAACTAAAGCAGGCATTAAGGGAAGTGTCCAAATGCTAACCTATAAACATTTTATCTATGGTTTGTTCAGTTTTTCATACATTAATCTTGAAACTGTAGTTTTTAAAAGGAAAATATAAGTTTGATAATAAATTTACAAATAATAAAATAGTATATTCTGGTGATTATGAGGCAGCCGAGGAAACTAATATTTTGACATCAAATACAATGAGAAAAAAATTCACTTCCTAAATATGAGTTGGGATTCATAGGTTTTTTTGTTTTCTTTTTAATTATGTGTATTTGAGATAAAAAACTGAAAGCTGGTAGACTGAGATAGAAAACTGAAACTTTCTTCACAAAATAGGATGAAGACCATTTGAAAAAAGATTTTAACAATAGCTGATTAAATTCAGTGTTAGGTTTTGGGTTGAAAATATCGAAACTGCTTTAAAACATGGGAAAGGCAACCACCTCAATTTTTCCCCACATTATTAACTCAAAGGGCAGATTCTTCTTGGAAGATTAAACTGTACCTTTTGGTAAAGATAGATGATATATGTTGTATGATGGTAGTGTTTCTCAAATATGGTACAGGGTTGAATGTATGTAATCTAGAATGTGAACCAGCAACACAAACAAAACAGGTCAATACGGCAACGTTGTATTGTTTGAAGGATATTTATGAACTGAAAAACTAAATGGTTAAATGATTTACCTTTAGAAATCTGTATTATAAGTAAAATGTCACATATAGCTGATTCACTTCATTGTATAGCAGAAACTAACACAACATTGTAAAGCAATTATACTCCAATTAAAAAAAAATAAATGTCATGTATTAAGATTTGAACTTGACGCTTTTCTTGAAGTTAGACTTTAATACATTTTATATTTCCAGGTGCCTCAATGTTGCAGAATTTTCATGATGGGATTCACATGGGCTTTAAATACCATCTACATGCTGATGACACTCATATGAATTTGTCTAGCCCTGTCCTTAGATGCTCAATAAATTTTTGTCAAATGTTGGCTCCTCCTGGGATGTATCAGTTGTTTATGTTTGCTCTTTCATTTATTAATTCATTCTATAAAGACAATCATTATGCTTTACTCTTATGCATTATTGATATATTGACAAAAACAACGGAAAGAGAAGGTTTTTATTTTTAATGCTTTGTATTTATTAGTTTTAAAAGCATAGTACATAGTTTCTCCCCTGTGAGAGATCATCAGTTTCCGGGCTTAAGTTCCCAGGGAGTTTTTCTTTTCTTTCTTTTTTTTTTCCTTCTTTTTTGCCACTGAAATGATCTTCTAATTTCTAAATAACATTAAAATTTAAGGGTAGATTTGCTTTATGGAAGTTAATTTTACAGGCAGTTTTCAATGCCATTTAATAATACACATAATTTCGAAGGAATAGTGGTGGTGAGACTTTAACTTTTTTCTATTTTAACATCTTGAGAATGCTTTCCCTTACTTATTTCCAACATAGTGTTACTTTGGTGAACCCATGAGATATTCCCATGTACACTTCCTGCATAGACCAGTATTTGACATCAGATTTATATCAAAAAAGAAAGACATATGCTCCCAACCACACCAGTAATTGAGATACTTTTTTCTGTTTTATATCAGCTTTGGACCAACTCTTTTACTCGTCTCTTTTTCAATATGATTAATTGTCACCATAAGCCAGATTCCTACTTTGTGCTCAGAAAATGCTTGGTATACTTTATATATTTATGAATGCTTAGTTGAGTAACTGTCTATAAAAGATTTCTTTTTTGAAACATCTGGTGACCAAATCACAACAGATGAATATTATTTCAGGGGATGGAAGGCATGTGCCTTCCAGGCAACATGGTCTGGAGAAAAGTAGAAAAAAGTAACAGAGCAGGAAAAAGAGTGGATACCAAGTCTGAGGTTTCTAAGGTATTTTGGATGCCCGAAGGGAATAATATTAGCGTTTTTTTGGAGAGCCTCGAATTCAGTGCCCATATGTGGAAATGTGTGTGCACTGTTTTTGAATTGCATGTTCGTTCCTCATGTTTGTTTTTGATCAGATACAGATTTCCAAGTCAAAGATGCCACATTCGGCGATAGCTTTTCATCAGATTTAGGAACAGTATTTGTTGAGACTTCCTTAAAGCTTTCAGTTTAATAAGCCCAAAGTACGATCACAGTGTAAATTCTCCTTTTTACTTTGAACCTTGCAAATGTGACCTTGTTTGTCCGTGTTTAAACTATGAGGAATGTTGCCAATAAAACTGACTGTGAAAATAAAGAAGAATAGTTGTTTATGGAGAGATCATTAAAAAGATGATTGTGGATTATCATTCTGCAGTCCTAAGAGAACCCCACTCTGATGCAGATTTTTATCCTCTGCACCTGACGTACTCGGCACTCTGTTCTATACATTTATGGATTGTGTGTTCAATCAGGATGAACTGCAAGGATTTTGTTGTTATTTTTGTGTTGCCTAAAGAAAAATGGGTATGGAGGCCATTTCCAAAAAGGGTTCTCTCCGGAAAGTTCTAATTAAAAAGGATTAAAGTAATCTGATTGAAAATATTAATACTGGGCAGGAGACATTGGGGCCTCATTTTGAGGATGCTCACACTTCATTGAGTGCATAGGTCTTTATCCCAAAAGAACGACAACGCGTTTTGTATATATTGACAAGTTAGAATTTTTTGTTATCAACAGGTTTGGCAAACATCGAAAAGATGACAAGATTGAGAAAACGGGTAAAATAAAAATGCAGGACTCCCTTACATCAGAAGAGGAGAGAGTACGGATGAAGCAGGAGCAGGAAAGGTAGATTTCAGTTATTTGGTTGAACCTTATTAGAGGGAGGTTCTTTTGTTCCTTTCTACTCTTTCTTTCTTTCTTTTTTTTAATATAAAGAAATTGCATTTATTTTATTTTTGTTTTTTTCTGTGTCAATCCAGATACTGATGGTTGGATGAATACAGCATAAAGAACGATTAAAAGAAAAAACCTTATATTTATTTGAGGCATTAAAATGAATTTTATTGGTTTTAGTTAAGATCTTTGTATAGGAGATGGTAGGGCATATGAGATAAATAAATCAACTAATGATCAATAAATCAATGAATGATCACTTAAAATCACAAAAAGTATGTAAAATTCTGTCTAATTCATCTATGAGTATATAGTATATTATAATAATTTTAAAGAAATGCTCATCTGGAAATAAAACTCTTTGAGTTTTTATAACTCATTTAAAATATTTTGATTTCTAATAAGAATTGAGGAGGCTGTTGGTTTTTTACTATGTTGTTTTCCTATCAAATCTGACATCTATTTCTTTTTTCTCCTTCTATTTTGCTATATTTTTGTGACATTTTTTTACTTAAATTTTACTCCATCTCTTCCAGAAAGATTATTATCTATTGTTGAGTCATTTCATGTTGGGAACCCAAAGACCAATGAAATGAATGAGAAGTTACTTGAAGCAGACACTTGAAAACCATTTTATGAGCAATTAGAATTTTTCTCATTATAACTCATGGGGGGATGAGAGAATCATCTCACCCTTGTATTATTAGAGTTTGCAGGCTTGGAGTGAGCTTCTCTGTAGCAGCTATTTCATTTCAAGCTGCCATAGCAAGAGCTACTACGCCTCTTTTACTTTTAATAATCTGGGGTATCAGGAGCATCAGAAGCCTTGATCAAGGTTATAAAGCTAAATATCATCCACAGCTTAGGATTGTAACCCAGCATCTCTAAGACCAAGTGTGGTATTCTTACCATAATTCTAGAGTAGTGATACCTTTGATCTCATTCTTTTTTTTTTTTTAATTTTATTTATTTTTGGCTGTGTTGGGTCTCCGTTGCTGCGTGCGGGCTCTCTATTACATAATTATTGACTATATTCCCCACACAGTACATTTTATACCTGTGACTTATTTATTTTGTAACTGAGAGTTTGTACCTCTTAATCTCCCTCACCTCTGACAATTTCACCTCCTTATTTCTCTCCTCCCTGCAACGCCTTCTCCTCTGACAATCACTGTTTGTTCTCTGTATTTGTGACTGTTTCTGTTTAGTTATGTTTGTTCATTTGTTTTGTTTTTTAGATTCCACATATAAGTGAAACCCTATGGTATTTGTCTTTTCTGTCACTTAGTATAATACCCTTTAGGTCCATCCATGTTGTTGCAAATGGCAAGATTTCATTCTTTTTTATGGCTGAGTAATATTCCATTGTTATACCACATCTTTATCCATTCATCTGTTGGTGGACGCTTAGTTTGCTTCCATATCTTGGCAATTATAAATAATGCTGCTAAACAGAGAGGTGCATACATCTTTCTGAATTAGTGTTTTCATTTTCTTGGGATAAATACCCAGAAGTGGAATTGCTGGATCATACGGTAGTTCTATTTTTTGTCTTTTAAGAAACCTCTATTTTGTTTTACACAGTGGCTGCACCTACTTACATTCCCACCAACAGTGTACAAGGGTTCTCTTTTCTCCACGTCTTCTCCAACACCTGTTATTTGTTTGATAATAACCATTTTGACAGGTGTGAGGTGATATCTCATTGTGATTTTGATTTGCATTTCCCTGATGATTAGAGAGATGTTGAGCATTTTTCATGCACTTGTTGGCCATCTGTATGTCTTCTTTGGAAAAATGTCTATTTAGGTTTTCTGCCCATTTTTTACTTAGGTTTTTTTTGTTTTTTGGTTTTTTTTTAATGTTGAGTTCTTTGTTTGTTTTGAATATTAACCCCTTATTGGATATATCATTTGCAAATATCTTCTCCTATTCAGTAGGCAGCCTCTTTGTTTTGTTGATGTAGTTTCCTTTGCTGTGTAAAAGCTTTTCACTTTGATATAGTCCTATTTGTTTATCTTTGCTTTTGTTTCCCTTGCCTGAGGAGACATATCCAAAAATATATTGCTAGGAGCAATATCAAAGAGCACTCTGCCTATGCTTTCTTCTAGGAGTTTTATGATTTCAGGTCTTATGTTTAAGTCTTTAATCCATTTTGAGTTTATTTTTGTGCACGGATGGAGAGAATAGTCCAGTTTGATCCTTTTGCATGTAGCTGTCTAGTTTTCCCAACACCATTTATTGAAGAAGCTGTCTTTTCCTTGTTGTATATTCTTGCTCCTTGTTAGTAGATTAATTGCCCATAAGAGTGTGGGTTCATTTCTGGACTCACCATTCTATTCCATTGATCTGTGTGTGCTTTTGTGCCATTACTATACTGTTTTGATTACTATAGCTTTGTAGTATAATTTGAAATCAGGGAGAGTGATACTTCCAGCTTTGTTCTTCTTTCTTAAGATTTTTTTGGCTGTTTGAGGTCTTTTGTGTTTCCATACAAATTTTAGAATTATTTGTTCTAGTTCTGTGAAAAATGCCATTGGTAAGTTGATAGGCATTGGATTGAATCTAGATTGCCTTTGGTAGTATGGTCATTTTAGCAATATTGATTCTTCCAATCCATGGACATGGTACATTTTTCCATCTGTCTTTGTTGTCTTCACTTTCTTGCATCAGTGTCTTATACTTCCTTAGTTAGATTTATTCCCAGTTGTTTTTATTTAGATTTTATTCTCTTTGATACAATTGTAAATGGGATTGTCAGAGTTGATTGTTTCGTAGAACTGTGAGCAAGTTCTGAGCCAGTGCTGTGACCTTCCTCTACTTTATGGCTTCTGTTTTGGGTACTTATGAATCTTATCCCTGAAACATCTTTTTTTTTTTTTCCCAATTCTCTCTTTCCCACATGTTTCTCATCTGTTTAAAACATATATCTTTTTAAGGTTGAATTCTAAATTTATTCTAATTCTAAATCTACAGAAAATTTGAAAAAAACCCCATAAAATAGGAAAACAAAAATTTGTCTGTAATAACACCACTGTTAACATACTGGTCTATGCCATTCTAATTTTTTTCCTATAAAATACATATTTCCACACATACATACTTTTAAAAAACTGACATCTATTTTCAATAGTTAACAGCTATTTTCATTTTGATTTATTTTACATTTTCATACATTTTTAGAAAATTGTGTTAAATGTTTTCTGGAACAAGGCCAAGGTTGTATGAACAGGATGGATGGGAAGGAAGGACAGAAGGAAGGAAATAAGGTCTGAAAGATGAAATTTTAGCTGTGATAACTGGCCAAATTCCCCAGTTCTCAAATAATATTTACCTCATATGTTATTCATTCTATTAAATGAGATTTATAACTTTAACTGGCTTACATTTTGTAGTTACTCAGCAGGGGATACCCATGATGATATTATTATCTATATCTACCTTGTAAGTTGGAAGTATTTTCAAGGAGACTGAATGCTTCTAGTGGAGACATGAAAAAGTTAATGAATTTCTTATGAAATTC
This sequence comes from Physeter macrocephalus, assembly GCF_002837175.3. Lineage (NCBI taxonomy): Eukaryota > Metazoa > Chordata > Mammalia > Artiodactyla > Physeteridae > Physeter > Physeter macrocephalus. Next base: position 23,057,400 of record NC_041224.1, on the reverse strand, counting down.
TTCCATAATATGAAGATTATTTATAAATCTGCTAAGGACTTATGGCTTGAAATGTTCCATTATTCAAAGTGATAATCACCTTAAAAGCCTTGTGTTTTCAATACCTGGCCATTGAATTATCTTTGTCCGTAGTGTTGCACTCCCTGTTCTGGGTGTGTCATTTTGGAATGCTTTGTGGCATTTTTGCCTCCAGTTTCCAATCACTGGCATTTCTCTTTTCAGTTTTACCAACTGTTCCCAATATCTGCTTTGAGTAAGTACTTGAAATTTTGATAAAAACGTTTTTGTAGTCTTTCTTAGTTGATAAGATCCTTTTCAAAGATGATATATGTTTATTAGTTTTTGAGAAATTAACATTTAAACAATATTATCATAATGTAGTAGTAAAGTTTCTTTAAAGTGCATGAATAAAAAATTAGTGACGTTACAGAAGGAATAAACTATATAGCAATAATAGGTGCATTCCCTGTGCATCTGAAAGAATAAGCAATTTTCACTCCTTTTGGCTTGAAACTTAGTGTTCAGATTCCCCAAATTCTGGCATCAGAACCCAGATATCGTGGATAATTTTTGCATGCAGGTCACATATTGTCATTCAAACAGAGCTTGACTTTTAAAATTTGACCTTTTAATAGAAAAAATATATTTTTCTGTCATCTAGCAGAGTTCTTCATATTTTCTCTGACCTCTTAAATCCTTCAGAAGAGTCAGTTCTAATCAATGAGATTAGTTCATCAGACATATTTTAAGAATTTATTGTGCAAGTGAACAAATTTTTAAAGAATCTATTAACTTTGTGGAAGTCTAAAATAGACCAATACTTGGGCAAATTGGAACAGATTTTATTGACAGTCTGTAACTGGAGTAGGAAAGGCAGTTTTATTTTTGATGAGAGCTGTCTTAGATGTATTTGGCATTGTAGCTTCTCTTTGAGTTGGAAATAATTGTAGGTGCTTTGACACTTGTGAAAGCTCGAACATGATGTGAGTGAATGAGCAAGTATCTATGAGAGAGAGAGAGAGAGTGTATGTGTGTGTGTTTTGGTTAGTGAAATATCATTCTAGTGTTTTATTAGTGTAAAAGAGAAATGTTTGTTGTTCACGATATATTAAGTACATAAAATGATGGTATAAATTTTTTATTATTATTATACTTGTTCCTCTCTCAGGGATTCCTTGCCTTTGTTAAGAGGGAGAAAAGATTTAAACCTCATGATGTTAAAAAATCAACGTAAGACCTTAAAATCAATGGTGAAAGTCGGTGGCCACAGAGCTTTGGGAAGGGAAGAGGTTGGGGGGTTAGAGTTAATAACGAACTCTTCATAGAGAGGGTAATTTGGGGTCTAGATCTAGTTCCCAAGAACTTATGAATTTAGCAAAATGGAAAAATTCTACATCCACGCTCAGGTACAGGGCTCATGGTGGGTGCGCATTCTTGTAACTGCTTAGATTCTGGAAAAGTTGTGGTTGTATTACTGATGAGTACTGTCTCTATGAATGCTGTTCTTTTATCTCTTTTTCAACTTTTAACCATTTTATATTCTAAAACTGCTGTTATCTCGTTTTAGCTTTGAGGGATGAAATTTAACTCCCCCCCGCCGCCCCCCACCTATTTATTATAAGGTACCACTGTGGATTTCAACAGCTTACCTTCTTCCCTTGAATGGAAATGTATCTTTAAAACAGTTGTTTCTGGGCTTCCCTGGTGGCGCAGTGGTTGAGAGTCCGCCTGCCGATTCAGGGGACACGGGTTCGTGCCCCGGTCCGGGAGGATCCCACATGCCGTGGAGTGGCTGGGCCCGTGAGCCATGGCCGCTGAGCCTGTGCGTCCGGAGCCTGCGCTCCGCAACGGGAGAGGCCGTGGCAGTGAGAAAACAAAAAAAAAACAACAGTTGTTCCTGCTCAATAATTTTTTTTAAGGCCCCATTCAGAATGTGGAAGGCTTTTCTTTTCAAATCAACTTTTGCCCCAGTATTACACAAGTATTAAAATCTTACTTAAAATTATAACCGTGTTTTCAAATTTAGTGGGATATCGGCCTTCTTTAGGGAATTCAGCATAGACACCTCATTGGCCGCTTACATCTTGGTAGGTGGCACTTGTTAGATTTGCCCAGCAAGGTAAGCTGAAAATTGAAGATTTCTGACATCTGCCATTTGCTGAAGTGTTTTGAGGGGCAAATAAAACATTCAGTTGAACACAAACTGCTATTAAATCGAACTGTTTTTTCCAGTTGCCTTGTAGCTTAAATTTCATTCTGCCATGAAATTGGGGTTTTATTTGACGAATTTCTGTAATATTGGTTTTTAGAGAGAGGAAATATTGTTGGGAAAAGATCCAGGAAATTTATTCCCAGACTGAGGCTTCTGGATGGTAGTGCAATAAGTTGGGGGTAAAATGTTTCCCCAAAGAGTTGATTTCAAGCTCTTAAATATTCTTTTGAAAATAGTTAACCCTTATCTAATATGTAGCAATCTGAAGTTTATTTTAATTTTTATGTTAAAGTAATATTAGTATATTCTATCTTCTGTAGATGTTAAAAGTGTTTTGTTTTGTTTTTTTTTAAATTAAAATCATTAAAGGTTACTTTCTGCTTCTTGGAGTCTTTTAAAAAAATGCATGATTCAATACATTCCATTTATTGAGGCTTCATAGCTTTGGAAGTGGAAGTATTTTGGATACAGCAGAGTAATTTAAGTAACCATTGATTTTTCCATCCTGAGAAGTTGTTCTTCAGTCATGCTTCTCAAGCCTTATATCTTTTCTGGCTATAGAAAAACTATACTTCATAGTCATAAAAAAGTTATTTTCATTTTACTCTACTGCAATTAGTGCTAAATCCATTCATTGTAAAAATAAAAATTCTAATGAATAGAAATGTTACAAGAACAGAAGTCTTGTGTGTTTTATCTTCCTCATGCATCATCCATTTTAATTAGAGAAAAGGGTAGTGAACACTGCAACGAGTCTGGAATGAAAATCATTAATTGATGTCAAGCTGAAGAGAGACCGTTAGCATGAATTTAGTGACAGCAGGAAAGAAATTAACCTTATTACTTTATTTAGTATATTACATTATTTTGTGTATTCTTTTCTATGCAGGTTCAAGGCAATTTCATTTTCATAATGGAAAAGACTGTTATTTTTCTAACAAAAAAGAAAGGTGTGAATATTTATGTTTGAACATACCAAATTGAAATGATGAATTCTTTACTAACATTTTTAAAAGTCTTAGTAAAAAGTTTAAAAAGTTTTAATGGTTGTTTTAATATTTTTGTTAACATTCCAAGAACAGGGAAATAGTGCGTGAAGATGTTGCCCATCAGTGTCAGAACAGCTGTCTGCCATCATTTAAACCTCAGAATGGTTCTCTTGTTTATGGCTCAGAATGACTTTCTGGACTGCTTAAAGCAATAGACATTTATTTCTTTGGCTAAGTTTTGGGCTAATCAGTTACTTTTATCATTGGTGAGGTTTGGCCCGAGATAAATTAGATGGATAATGCTAAACAACAACCTGACTGTTCAGAAAAACGGATGACTCTTACATCTTAGAGATAATTTGTGACCCCAGGGTCACCGTAAAAGGGCGGAGGGGGTGTCCTTTTATAGCATTGACCATCTGGAACTGTTAAGGGCTACACTGCAAGATACCCTCTTTGAAAAGTTTCCTTAAACTATGCTATTCTCCTTAAACAAAACTATTTTCTCCTCCGAGCCAAATATTTTTTTCTGAAATAAGAAAAATATGAAAATGAAAATATGAAATGTAAATGTGAACATGAAAATATACAACATGTATATATAACTTTTGGTTGTGTTGCAAAGTCCCTTTTCTCACTTTATAATAAACAAGACATTCAAATGTAAAAGTATGTAATAAAATCATTGTGTGTCTTTTGTTGACTGAACTGTCACTAAAAGGCACCAAAACCACAGTGCATTCCTTCTTTTAAAACTCTACTGTTTCGTGCCATTTGCACAGCAAGGTTCATTAGCATTGATTTCTAGGATGAACTTTGAAATACACATTGGTTCAGGCTAATAACCAGATTTGTCAGTCCTTTGTGGCCAGTCCCACCGTTGGTGGCCGCAGTTATACTGTAGTTTTTATTCTAAGGTTTCCGTCAAAAGTATGAACCACTAGCATGGAAAGGAGGGATACAAACAGCTTTTATAACTTTGGGGATAAATTTATTGGTAATGACAAGGTAAACAATAAAAATATAATTTCTTATGTTATTGGAGCTTAAGGAAAAAAATCAGTGTTTTTAGAAGGTACTATAGATGTGACTGTAATGTTTATTGGATGTAGTGATGAGTGACAATTAGTAATAATGTGCAACTTTGGGTAAAAGAAAGCAATTGAGAACTGGCATTTATGATTTGTTCCTTATGCCACTAAGCATTTCTTCTGAGCCATTGACTTGTCAGAAATTGACCTCCAGTCAACATGAGTTTCTGTGTAATTTGGAACAAAAGAACATTCAAATCGAGGACCCATCAATAATACGTTGAAACTGATGTATAAGTAGTTTGGGGAGATTATCTAGGTTTCGTTCTTTCCTTGAGAAGAGACTGTTTCTATTCTCCTTTTCTGATGGCTTAACAGTGCCACACTTTCCAACCTCAGTAAGCAAGAGTAGTTTCACTTTTAACCAACCACAGGGTTCAATCATTTTTAAACCAATCCAAATCACTCCCTTTGGTTTCAAGAGGTTCTCCAAATTCAGAAGTTTGGGCTTTATTTCTAACATAGCCCCTCAAATTTCTTTGGGTTCCCAAACTTCAAGACTTGTGTGAATGCCCACTCACCCTGAATATTACCTGTGATTAGGTGATTGTCCGATGGTGACCAAATATAGTAGTAAAGTGGGTTGTGAGATAAGTGGTCCTAATTGAGCTTCAAAATAATACCCCACTGAGTTGAAGAAAGAAGTCATTTCCCTCTCTTGAAAGTTTTTCTGGCTGAATACAGAGTCAAAAAGACAGTATGGTGCAAAGAATAAAATTATCTCTGAACTTCTAAACTTTTTCATTGTGGATATCTAGTATTTCGTGGTACTCAGCTTCTATAATGCCATCCTCGACTGTCATATTTGCTCCTAAATGAATAAGTAGACTATAATAAAAAATCTACTATAAATTTAAATAAATTTGAGATTAGAATTTGAGTTCCTACTTCTCTTATGGGTGTTACAACTTACATAAGTATAATACAATATCTAAACCAGGAAGTTGACATCGATACCACCTGTGTGTATAGTTCTGTGTCATCTTATGTGTAGATTCATGTAACCACCACTGCAATCAAGAAACAGAATTATTTCATCACAAATATCTCCTTTTATAGTCCCACTCACCCCTTGCTTACAGATTAGCACCATTAATCTGTTCACCATGTCTATAATTTTGTCATTTCAATAATGTTACATAAATGAAATCTTATAGTCTGTGACCTTTTGAAATTGACTTTTTTTTTTTTTTTTCACATAGCACAATACCCCTGAGATCGATTCAAGTTGCCGTGTGTAATGGTAGTCTGTTTATTTCTATTGCTGAGTAGTATTCTATGCTATGGATGTTTCTTCAACCATTCACCTATAGTAAGATATTTTGATTATTTCCAGTTTTTGAATATTAGACATAAAGTGTTTAGGAACAATTGTGTACGGGTTTTTGCATGGAACTGAGTTGTCATTTCTTTGGGATTAATGCCGAAGAATGCAATTGCTGAGTGGTATGATAAGTACTTGTCTAGTTTTGTAAGAAACTGCCAGACTAGTTTCCATGATGGCTGTACGATTTTACCTTTTCAACAGCAGTGTGTGAGAGATCCAGTTTCCCTGCATTCTTGCCAGCATTTGGTAGCATCACTGTTTTATTTTAGCTGATCTAATAGGTGTGTAGTGATAGCTCTTTGTGATCTTAATTTGCATTTCCATAATGGCTGCTGATGTTGAACATCTTTTCAGGTACCTATTTGTCATCTGTACATTCTTTTCAGAGAAATATTGCTTCATGTCTTTTGCCCTTCTAATTGCATTGTTTTCTCATTGTTGAGTTTTGAGTGTTCTTTATATATTCTGGACATGAGTCCTTTGTCAAATATGTGGTTTGCAAATGTTTTCTCCCAGTCTGTACTTGTCTTTTCATTCTCTTAATATTTTTACAGAGGAAATGCTTTAATTTTGATGATGTCCAGTTTATCTGGTTTTTCTTTTATGGATCATGCTTTTGGTATGATTTCTAAGAATTCTTCACCATTGCTAGGTCCTAAATATTTTCTTCTTTGTTTTCTTCTAAAGTTTTATATTTTACATTTAAATTTGTGATCCATTTTGAGTTAATTTTTGTATAAGGCATGAAGTTTAAATTCAATGTGGGCTTTGTTCTGTTGTGTTTTGTTTTCATTTTTGCCTGTGGATGTCTAATTGCTTCAGCACTATTTGTTGAAAAGACTTTTATTTCATTGAATTGCTTTTGTACAATTATGAGAAATCAGTTGGCCATACTTGTTGGATATTTCTGGGTTCCTTGTTCTGTTCTATTGATCTAAGTGTCTATCACTCCACAGAAACCACACCATCTTTTTTTTTTTTTTTAGAAAATGTGAACAATTTACTAGCCATTATTGTAATCTTTTTTTTAAACATTTATTGGAGTATAATTGCTTTACAATGGTGTATTAGTTTCTGCTTTACAACAAAGTGAATCAGTTATACATATACATATGTTCCCATATGTCT
>NC_041224.1:23049422-23050476 GCF_002837175.3 Physeter macrocephalus | reverse complement strand
TGTTAGCATATGGTATTTGTTTTTCTCCTTCTGACTTACTTCACTCTGTATGAGACACTCTAGGTCCATCCACTTCACTACAAATAACTGAGTTTCATTTCTCTTTATGGCTGAGTAATATTCCATTGTATATATGTTCCACATCTTCTTTATCCATTCATCTGTTGATGGACACTTAGGTTGCTTCCATGTCCTGGCTATTGTAAATAGAGCTGCAGTGAACATTGTGGTACATGACTCTTTTTGAATTATGGTTTTCTCAGGGTATATGCCCAGTAGTGGGATTGCGGGGTCGTATGGTAGTTCTATTTGTAGTTTTTTAAGGAACCTCCATACTGTTCTCCATAGTGGCTGTATCAATTTACAAAATAGATAAATAGATAGTTTTAATTGATATTTATAGGATATTCCATCCCAAAACAGCAGATTACACTTTCTTCTCAAGTGCGCACAGAAAATTCTCCAGGATAGATCACATCTTGGGTCACAAATCAACCCTCAGTAAATTTAAGAAAATTGAAATCATATCAAGCATGTTTTCTGACAACAACTCTATGAGATTAGAAATGAATTACAGGGAAAAAAACATAAAAAACACAAACACATGGAGGCTAAACAATACGTTATGAAATAACCAAGAGATCACTAAAGAAATCAAAGAGGAAAACAAGAAATACCTAGAAACAAATGACAATGAAAACACAACAACACAAAACCTATGGGATGAAGCAAAAGCAGTTCTAAGAGGGAAGTTTATAGCAATTCAATCCTACCTTAAAAAACAAGAAACATCTCAAATAAACAACCTAACCTTACACCTAAAGCAATTAGAGAAAGAAGAAAAAAACCCCAAAGTTAGTAGAAGGAAAGAAATAATAAATATCAGATCAGAAATAAATGAAAAAGAAATGATGGAAACAATAGCAAACATCAATAAAACTAAAAGCTGGTTCATTAAGAAGATAAAAAAATTGATAAACCATTAGCCAGACTCATCAAGAATAAAAGGGAGAAGACTCAAATCAATAGAATTAGAAATGAAAAAGAAGAAGTA
>NC_041224.1:23046910-23049134 GCF_002837175.3 Physeter macrocephalus | reverse complement strand
AGATTGCTTTTGCTATTTGGGGTCTTTTGTGTTTCCATACAAATTGTGAAATTTTTTTTTCTAGTTCTGTAAAAAATGCTAGTGGTAGTTTGATAGGGATTGCATTGAATCTGTAGATTGCTTTGGGTAGTAGAGTCATTTTCACAATGTTGATTCTTCCAATCCAAGAACATGGTATATTTCTCCACCTATTTGTATCATCTTTAATTTCTTTCATCAGTGTCTTATAGTTTTCTGCATACAAGTCTTTTGTCTCCTTAGGTAGGTTTATTCCTAGATATTTTATTCTTTTTGTTGCCGTGGTAAATGGGAGTGTTTTCTTAATTTCACTCTCAGATTTTTCATCATTAGTGTATAAGAATGCCAGAGATTTCTGTGCATTAATTTTGTATCCTGCTACTTTACCAAATTCATTGATTAGCTCTAGTGGTTTTCTGGTAGCATCCTTAGGATTCTCTATGTATAATATCATGTCATCTGCAAATAGTGACAGCTTTACTTCTTCTTTTCCTATTTGGATTCCTTTTATTTGTTTTTTTTTTTTTTCTCTGATTGCTGTGGCTAGAACTTCCAAAACTATGTTGAATAAGAGTGGTGAGAGTGGGCAACCTTGTCTTGTTCCTGATCTTAGTGGAAATGGTTTCAGTTCTTCACCATTGAGAACTTTGTTGGCTGTGGGTTTGTCATATATGGCCTTTATTATGTTGAGGAAAGTTCCCTCTATGCCTACTTTCTGCAGGGTTTTTATCATAAATGGGTGTTGAATTTTGTCAAAAGCTTTCTCTGCATCTATTGAGATGATCATATGGTTTTTCTCCTTCAGTTTGTTGCTATGGTGTATCACGTTGTTTGATTTGTGTATATTGAAGAATCCTTGCATTCCCAGAATACACCTCACTTGATCATGGTGTATGATCCTTTTAATGTGCTGTTGGATTCTGTTTGCTAGTATTTTGTTGAGGATTTTTGCATCTATGTTCATCAGTGATATTGGCCTGTAGTTTTCTTTCTTTGTGACGTCTTTGTCTGGTTTTGGTATCAGGGTGATGGTGGCCTCATAGAATGAGTTTGGGAGTGTTCCTCCCTCTGCTATCTTTTGGAAGAGTTTGAGAAGGATAGGTGTTAGCTCTTCTCTAAATGTTTGATAGAATTCGCCTGTGAAGCCATCTGGTCCTGGGCTTTTGTTTGTTGGAAGATTTTTAATCACAGTTTCAATTTCAGTGCTTGTGATTGGTCTGTTCATATTTTCTATTTCTTCCTGGTTCAGTCTCGGCAGCTTGTGCATTTCTAAGAATTTGTCCATTTCTTCCAGGTTGTCCATTTTATTGGCATACAGTTGCTTGTAGTAATCTCTAATAATCTTTTGTATTTCTGCAGTGTCCATTGTTACTTCTCCTTTTTCATTTCTAATTCTATTGATTTGCGTCTTCTCCCTTGTTTTCTTGATGAGTCTGGCTAATGGTTTATCAATTTTGTTTATCTTCTCAAAGAACCAGCTTTTACTTTTATTGATCTTTGCTATCGTTTCCTTCATTTCTTTTTCATTTATTTTTGATCTGATATTTATGATTTCTTTCCTTCTGCTAAATTTGGGGGTTTTTTGTTCTTCTTTCTCTAATTGCTTTAAGTGAAAAGTTAGGTTGTTTATTCAAGATGTTCCCTGTTTCTTAAGGTAGGATTGTATTGCTATAAACTTCCCTCTTAGAACTGCTTTTGCTGCATCCCATAGCTTTGGGTCTTCATGTCTTTATTGTCATTTGTTTCTAAGTATTTTTTGATTTCCTCTTTGATTTCTTCAGTGATCACTTCGTTATTAAGTAGTGTATTGTTTAGCCTCCATGTGTTTGTATTTTTTACAGATCTTTTCCTGTAATTGATATCTAATCTCATGGCGTTGTGGTCGGAAGAGAACTTGATACGATTTCAATTTTCTTAAATTTACCAAGGCTAGATTTTTTACCCAAGATATGATCAATCCTGGAGAATGTTCCATGAGCACTTGAGAAAAATGTATGTTCTGTTGTTTTTGGATGGAATGTCCTATAAATATCAATTAAGTCCATCTTGTTTAATGTATCATTTAAAACTTGTGTTTCCTTATTTATTTTCATTTTGGATGATCTGTCCATTGGTGAAAGTCGAGTGTTAAAGTTCCCTACTATGATTGTGTTACTGTCGATTTCCCCTTTTATGGCTGTTAGTATTTGCCTTATGTATTCAGGTG
>NC_041224.1:23033898-23045532 GCF_002837175.3 Physeter macrocephalus | reverse complement strand
TTTGGGGTGTCTGTAGCCTTATTATGATTTTAGGCAGCCTCTCTGCTAATGGATGGGGCTGTGGTCCTGTCTTGCTAGTTGTTGGGCATAGGGTGTCCAGCACTGTAGCTTGCTGGTCGTTGAGTGAAGCTGGGTCTTGGTGTTGAGGTGGAGATCTCTGGGAGATTTTTGCCGTTTGATATTACGTGGAGCTGGGAGGTGTCTTGTGGACCAGTGTCCTGAATTTGGTTCTCCCACCTCAGAGACACAGCCCTCATGCCTGGCTGGAGCACCAAGAGCCTTTAATCCACATGGCTCAGAATAAAAGGGAGAAAAAATAGAAAGGAGAGGAAGAAAGGAAGGAAGGAAGCAAGGGGGAAAGGAAAGGAGAAAGGAAGAAAGAAAGAATATAAAATAAAGTGGGATAAAATAAAGTTATTAAAATAAAAAATAATTATTAAGAAGAAAAATTTTAAAAAGTAAAAAAAACGGGACGGTCAGAACCCTAGGACCAATGGTGAAAGCAAAACTATACAGACAAAATCTCACACCGAAGCACACACATACACACTCACAAAAAGAGAAATAGGGGAAAAAAATAATATATCTTGCTCCCAAAGTCCACCTCCTCAACTTGCGATGATTTGCTGTCTATTTAGGTATTCCACAGATGCAGGGCACTTCAAGTTGATTGTGGAGCTTTAATCTGCTGCTTCTGAGGCTGCTGGGAGAGACCACCCCCTCTTCTCTTTGTTCTCACAGCTCCTGGGGTTCAGCTTTGGACTTGGCCCCGCCTCTGCGTGTACGTCACCTGAGGGCATCTGCTCAGACAGGACAGGGTTAAAGGAGTAGCTCATTCGAGAGTTCTGGCTCACTCAGGCCGGAGGGAGGGAGGGGTACGGATGCGGGGCGAGCCTGCGGCGGCAGAGGCCGGCATGACGTTGCACCAGCCTGAGGCATGCCGTGCGTTCTCCCGGGGAAGTTGTCCTTGGATCCCGGGACCCTGTCAGTGGCGGGCTGCACAGGCTCCTGGGAGGGGAGCACACCATCTTGATTATTACAGGTGTATTACCAGTCTTGCAATCAGGAAGTGTTATTCCTCCCACATTATTGTTCTCTTCACAATTGTTTAGCTGTTCTATCCTTTGCCTTTTCATATAAATTTAAAAATAATCTTGTCTATATTTACTAGAATCTTGTTGGGTTTTTTATAGGAATTACATTAAAACTACATATCAGCTTGGGGAGAACTGACTTTACTATGTTGAGTCTTTCATCCGTGAATACCATTTGTTTCTCCAGGTTTTAGATCTTCCTTGATTTCTTTCATCATCTTTGTATAGTTTTTGGCATATAAGTCCTGTACATGTTATGTTAGGTTTACATCTATGTATTTTATGCCTATCTATAAACCAACCATTATAATCTAAGTATTTCATTTTTTATTATTTATTTATTTATTTATTTATTTATTTTGCGGTATGTGGGCCTCCCACTGTTGTGACTTCTCCTGTTGCGGAGCACAGGCTCCGGATGCGCAGGCTCAGCGGCCATGGCTCACGGGCCTAGCCGCTCCGTGGCATGTGGGATCTTCCCGGACCGGGGCACGAACCTGTGTCCCCTGCATCGGCAGGTGGACTCTCAACCACTGCACCACCAGGGAAGCCCTCATTTTTTATTGATTGTAAATGACATCGTATTTTTAATTTTGGCATCTGTGTTCATTGCCAGCATATAGAAATACAATGGATTTTTGTATACTAATGTTGTATCCTGTGACCTTACTGAACTTTCTTTTTAGTTCTAGGAGATTTTTGTAGATTTCTTGGGATTTTCTACAAAGACCATCATGTTATCTACAAATAAGAACAGTTTTTTAAAAAAAAAAAAAAGGAACAGTTTTTTATTTCTTTCTTTCCAATCTGTATGCCATTTATTTCCTTTTTTAGGCTTGTTTCATTGTCTAGAATTCCCAGCATCCTGCTGAATTACAGTGGTGGGAGCAGGCATCCTTACCTTTTTCTAATCTTAAGGGAAAGCATTCAGTCTTTTTCCATTATGTTACCAGTAGGTTTTTTATAGATGCTTTCTATCAAGGTTAGGAGGTTAGTTCTGCTCTGTTACTAGTTTTTTGAGGATTTCTGTCATGAGGGTGTTGAATTTTGTCAGATGCATTTTGTGCATCAGTTGATATAATCATGTGATTTTTCTTCTTTAGCTTGTTAATATGATGTATTACATTGATTGATTTTTCAATATTGAACTAGCCTTGCATTCCTGCAATAGACATCACTTGGTCATGGTGTGTAATTCTTTTTATATATTTCCAAATTCTATTTGCTAATATTCTGTTAAGGAATTTTGTTTCCATATTCATGAGAAATGTTGGCCTGTAGTTGTTTTTTTCTTTTATTGGACTGATTTTTCATCTGATTTTTTATCTTTTCTGTATTCTTTTGAATACATTTATGTATCATTTATGCTAGCAGTGGTCTACTTCAAGTATGAAAAAGGTAAATAACTTTGCAGTAAGATATTAAACACAGCTGAAAATGTTTTTTATAAATAAGACTTCACTTTTAAGTTAACATTTAAATTTGTAAGTATGTAATAGAAATATTGTTTTCCCATCAAAAGTTATCAGAATTCTATCAAGGGTAGTTGAATTATCTTCAGCTAACTAAGACCATCTTAGGACATATATTATTTCAATAGGTTGAGGAGGACTTTGTACCAAGTAGCTTAATAAAATCTTAGGAAATATTTAAACATATCTTCAGTAAAAGGGGTTATTTAAGGTCTGTTTCTTAGTTATAACACAGGCAAGTTTTATTTCAAAATTTGATTAGATACATGCCTTCTTGTCCTTTATCTCAGGATTTGCCAGTTCTGTATACATCACATAAAATCAAAGTCACGATCATTAAACTGAGATCTTCTTTTGCCATTAATAAAGAATTGTGGTGTGGATTCATGGTTAAGCTTCATAGTATGTTGAACCTGTATGGTATATTTGTAATGAGTAAGATTGTACATGGTGCACCCACACGTAAATGTATACATATATAGTATATACGTGTGTAACTTTTCTCCTCAAAAAATGTCATGAGTAAAACCCAAGTGGATGCCTAAAACTATTCCTAGTGAATTTTAAAAGCTAGTTAATAAGTGATCATTTAAATTAAGATGTAAGTCATGACTATGTCTTACTGACATGAACAAAGCTATCTGAAATGATAATTTTTGAGCTTCCATGACATTACCTTGACGATCTAGAATGAATATAACATCGTTTATCCTATCTATCTTCTTAGAACTACATGAAATAATAGGTATTTTACAACATATTTTGAGGAATGTTTCTATATGCAGTTCTTAGGAAAGACATAGTTTCTCTTTTTCCAACTTATTCTAATTTTACAGGATTCAAGCGAAAACTCGAGAATTTAGGGAGCGACAGGCTCGGGAGCGTGACTATGCTGAAATCCAAGATTTTCATCGGACATTTGGCTGTGATGATGAGTTGATGTACGGGGGAATTTCTTCCTATGAAGGTTCCATGGCTCTCAGCACCAGACCCCAGAGCCCAAGAGAAGGGCATATGATGGATGCTTTGTATGCCCAAGTGAAGAAGCCGCGGAATTCCAAACCTTTACCTGCAGACAGGTAGGCTCCTGGAGCAGTCAAGGTATTGCTTCCAAATCAACTTTTATATAGTTTGTGACAAGGGAGTAGATTGTTCATCAATTCTCAAACTAGAGCTGCCTTTTATTAATGGCCTTTAAAAACCCCCTGTGTCTAAGAGTATTGACTTTGCACAAATCGAAGCCTAATGGAAGGAACAGTAGAGATTTCGATAGCTTGTCTCGTGATCCCAAAATATGTCATCTTGTTTTAAAATGGTTTCAGATGGGAGAACTAACCTGTACTTTATAACTCAAATAAGAAGCAAACTTGAAACTATGGTTCTTCTATTTAAGGCATATTTCCTTTTATTGCTAGGAGAGCCTCTAGTCGTGGTAGTTAAGTAGATGGGCAATGACATGATTTGTTCCAATTATGATTGATTTGGGCCATTTTTTTTTTTTTTGCTGACATGATTTCATATCATGAAAGAATTAGTGAATGAGATGTATAGTATAGCCAGTCTTCAAATTGCTTGTTAATAGCCACAGACCACAGGTCTGACTGTGTATATTAGTGTAGCACAGAGGAGTGCAATGCTGACCCTATGTTAATGGTTATATATTTATTTCAAATTTTATCTGAAACAATTTAGAAACAGATCTTCAGCTCCTTCATTTATGTATTCAAGCACTATATAAAGTTTAGTTCATGAAGAACATAATATTCATTTCTTTTTATTTGAAACACATGCATGCTATCATCATAAACAACACACTCATTCCATCCCATCTTGTTGTGATGTCTTATAATCATTGCTCTGTAGTGAAGCTAGGCTTAAAAATAGTAGGTCTCACTTCAAACTAGTGGTTCTTTAGCACACGTCAGATACCTGGAGGGCTTCTTAAAACACAGTTGGATTAACCCTTCTCCAGAATTGTGATTCTGTAGGACTGGAGTGGAGCCCAAGAATTTGCATTTCTAACAAGTTCCCGGGTCTGATGCTGGTGCTGTACTTTATGAACCCCTACAAGACTAGAGATGCATTGGAATTCCTTTGTCTCTAGCACCCATGTGTTATTTGGCTGCTTTATTTTGCAAGCTGTCTATGTTTTAGCTATTTACTTGCAACTATTTTTAATAAAGGTTTGCAAAGGCAACAGGTAACCCTCAGGCAAACCCAGATAGAAGCGTTTTAAAGAATAGCAAAAGGAGAAGCAGATTGTTGTTCTGTTCTTTCTTTTTTGTTTGGTTTTGTGTGGTTTTCGGGTTTTAAAAAATTCTTTTATGAAGATCTGTTTGGTGTTGATTGTAATGAGTCAGCCTTGTAAGTTAACATAGGAGGCTTATGGTTTATTTAAACCCCTTTGGTGTTCACTGTGCTTATTATCTAATATGGATGTATCAGGAGTCAAAGAATAAGGTTATTATCAGCGAGTGACATTTTCTTAAAAACTTTACTAGGTTTTTGCTGTACTTGTGAAAGCTGTTTGTCAAAGGTCAAATCGCACTTGAAGGCCATGGATGCCCCATGGAAAGTGTTTTCTTGGGAGAAGGCACAGCAGCAACACTGGCACGGCCAGTTAGTAACTCCTGGAGGAACTAAAAGAAAATTAGTTAATGTGTTATTGATCATCGATAAAAACATTGATCATTTTCAGCACCTTCCACATCTAGTTTGAAAATCGAAAAGATAGTGACTGATAGTGATTATTCACATGGCTCAGAAATCCCCCCCTGACAGAGCTGGGAGTCAGAAGGGGTCTCTCCAGCTCCTGGGGTCCAGAAATGGTTGCTTTAAACCCCAGTGCCCTAACAAGAGTCTAAGCCTCCTGAAGATCTCTGCAGATTTTCAAAAGGCCTTCTGTGTCCAGGGTCCTGACTACTAGGGTCCCCAGCATCCCAGCCTGCAGGCTCAGTTCTGCCCCAAGCTGACCTCAGACTGAAACTCAGCCTCCTAATTCATTTCCATCAAAATCCCACTCAGCAGCCCGTTCCAGAGGAGGCTTTGGTCTTGGGGAGAAGAGCTCAGAGTCACGTCATACACATCGGTATGTTCAAAGCCCCTCGCAGCCTCACTCAGGCATATCCCAGACAACTGTGTCAGAGATTTTACAGTTCGATGTATTAGTGTCCCAGAAGGGTGATTGGACTACAGACTTTCTGAGACGTGTCCAACTCAAGAGAGATATAATTTATTTTTAAAAAAATGGATCACAGAAATTTATGTTTTGTGATTTTGTAATTATTATTTTTTTCAGAGAATAAGCTGTCCATTGAACAATGGTTTCATTAATCCCAAAAGGTGGGAATTATGGCACCTGTAAAGTATTTCTTCATCAACCTATAATTGAATTTGCATTTGGTTTGGAAGTAATGGCATCACCTCCACTGCCTTTTTCTGTCAGAGTAAAAGCTATAAAAAAGTGTTTCTCAGACTTGAGTAGCCTTGAGACTCTTTACAAGATGATCTCTTGATACCGCCGCATAGAGTTAAATTGTTTTGATTATAATGTTACTTAAATATGTATAAAAATAAAATAGGGCCAAACTCCTGTTTATGGCCATCATGTAACTATAAAATCAAACATCTTTACAAATGAAATACAAGCAAAACAGTAAAACCATTACGTTCAAATGAACAACATTAATTTAATGTGGCCAATAATGTTTTTTTAAAATCTAAAGTCTCACACAAATCATGAATATGATTGTGGATGCTCCATGCCTGGTTCATTTCAGTTTGTTTGCTCCACAGCCAAGGGCTGACTCAGTTCAGCCATCACTCTTCTCAGTTAGATTCTGCAGTTCTTTTGCATGTCTGGATCCCATGACCTTTGACCCGTGTGCTACATCCACGCATCCTAATGCATGAAGTCCAACCTGCTTCTCTTACCATTAACTCGAGACCATAAAAGTAGCATTTCTTGGTGCCTCTGTGTCTGTAAACTTAAATTCAGACAGTGAAATAACACATAAGCTGATCTAGAATATGCTTCTCTTAAGTTTCTAAAAAGTTAAATGACGGAAACATAAAACTTGAAACTCCTCAGAGAGAGTTTTTACTCAATAAAGAAACTCCCATCAACGAACTAAATTTCACCCGAGTTTGCTGTTGGTGTCAGATGAACTTTACTGTTCAAATTTTTGGATTTCATGGGCGCGTCGCCAGTCTGTTGACAGTCTGAAGCGTAGCCTGAGTCTGTTCTGGGATTTTTATGATTCAGTAAGAAAGCCATATTCTGAATTTCATTGCTTATAGTTTTGATTGATCTAATGGAAATGTGGATCTGGTAGTCCCACATGGAAATAACCAGGGATAATTTATTAAGTGCTGTGAATTTCATGTCAAAATGGGACACTTTCTCAATTTCCACATATTATTTATAAAATGCTTTTTCTACGATAGCTTCATACTCTGTCTGGCAATATTGTCCATGCCTGTTTAATTGGATTGACACACGAAATATTATCTGACTGTACCCTTTGGCCGTTGTTACTACTATTTATTAATGCCCTTGGTAATATTCTGAGTTTTCATGTTGGGTGGATGCCAGAGAAGTCACCCCTACCCTTCTGTTTTCTACGAATAACAAAGCTCAAACTCACAAAAGTGTTGGTGAACTTACTTTTATCCTGCTTATAACCAGAGACCTCAAAGACGTAGCTATTGTAAATGATTCCTAGTCCTATATCTCTTTGGCGGAGTGTGTTTCCTATGTGATTGCTGTGTCTTCTGATGCAATGTGCCCAGCTTAAAATTTTCAATTTCCCAGGCTCCCTTTGCAGTAAGAGGTGACCACGTGACATTTTTCTGATGAATGAGCTAAGTGGGACTCATTTATAGGATCCACAGTCTCAGAGGATGGGACTTTCTGCCAAGTTAGGTTTTTCCTGATGAAAATAGAGCCGACTCAGCTTTTTCCCTTTGCCATTTTCCCTTCTCCCTGCCTGGATTTGGATGGTGCCCTTAGATGGGGCTCATCTAATAAGCCTGAGGATGAAGGCCACATGGAGGAAGAGGGAAGCAGCCTGGTCCCTTGAGCAGTGGCTTCAGTCCTGGGATGCCCGCCCTCTGCTCCTGTTACCTGGGAACTGAGCCCTTCCTTACCTAAGTCTCCCTCTATCAGGGTTCTGTTTCATGCCCAACACCATTCTGAGCTTAGGGAATCATACACACAGGAGCCCAAGGGAATCATCATTTTTATATCAAGGCTGTCTACACATTGGAGAACTACCCCCTAGTCAAATCATTGCCACAGTATGTTGTGAAATTAAGTAAGAATTGTGAGATTCTTCAGTGTCATTCAATAATCTCTTCTACCTTTTGTTTTGCTAGCCTCTACTTAAAGAAATGTTATCAATCAAATGTCTGCTAGCATTTATCCTTTTTTTATTGATGTATTTGAAGTATAATTGACATACAATATTGTATTAGTTTTGGGTGTATGACACACTAATTCAACATTTGTACACATTGTGAAATGATCAGTGCAATATATACTTACCACGTGTCACCATGAAAAGTTAAAAAAAATTGTTTCCCTCGTGATGAGAACTTTCAAGATTTGCTCCCTTAGCAGCTTTCAAATTTGCAGTGCAGTGTTACTGACAGCATTTATCATTCTTAACTCTGATATACCACTCTCTCCTACCTCTATCAATAATCCTGTTATAAAATCAGAAACTCTTTTTTTAAAAATTTCATTTATTTATTTATTTGGTTGCGGCAGGTCTTAGTTGCAGCACGCAGACTTCTTCGTTGTGGCATGCGAACTCTTAGTTGAGGCAAGCGTGTGGGATCTAGTTCCCTGACCAGGGATCGAACCCAGGCCCCCTGCATGGAGAATGAAGAGTCTTACCCACTGCGCCACCAGGGAAGTCTCCTGTTATAAAATCAGAGGCAGCTAAGTGTGATGTCCAAGATACACACTGCCTGACTTTGCTTCTGGGCTCGTCCACCATTAGTGTGAACTCTGTGCTTCATTTTCCTCATCTGTAAAATGGGGATAATAGTGGTACTTACCTCATTAGGCTTGGGGTGGACTAAGTCTGTTAATATCTTCCAAGCACTTAGCACAGTGCCTGGTCCACAGTAAGCACTATTTAGGTGTTTGCTGTTGGTATTATAAGTTGGGAAATGGGCACTTACTCTCAGGAAAGGACAGCATCCCCACCTGGATACAGAAACAAGCAAGGAATGAAAATGGAATGAATAAAGATGGTTTTATTCCTTATACTTAACATACATATAAAAGTGTGGGGATGCAGTTCTCTGATGCCCACAGTTCAGTCATCAAGTAGGTTGGTCACTAAGTATTCTCCATAAATCACATCATATCATGAACCATTTCTCTTTAAATTAGGACTTATTGAGTTCAGTGTGAGGCATACCAGATTGCTTCTATAGTATAAATACTTGGAAGAAAAAGTAGATGGTAGGTACTGAAAAAATGTCTTATTTGAGGATGAGTTAGGGGGATAGTGGTGTCAGGACATGAGTCATCAATTTCAGTCTGTTTTTTGAGAATTTGAAGGTATTCGTTTTGTACTTTCATGGAAGTCTTTGAAGTTCTTCCTGTTTTACTTTCATGAAAGTTTTGCTGATTCCAAGCTTCAGTGCTCCATGGAGATATGGAGGCTTGGACTTCTCAAACCTTGGGGAAAATGTTGACATTACTCTTTACATAAGATTGTCTTCTGGTGGGCCAGGCAGGTAGGGATCATGCTCTCAAGAATTATGAAAGCCTGCATTCTAGAACAGTGATCTTTCAAATTTTGGCATGTATATGAAGAACGTGGAGTGCTTCTCGCCAGTGTTGACCTCCACCCATTGGTATCCTGATGCAGTAGATCTGGCTGGGGACTAAGAACTCACATTTTCAATAAGCACCTCAGTTGACTAATGCAATTGGTCCACCCACCCTTTGAACCGTACTATTCTTGGGCTAATCAAAAACAAACTGGAACTCCATTATCGGTTAGTTTAGTAAGGTCTGTTTACAGTGAAGAGGTGAAATAATTTATAATTTCCACATTGAGTACAGCTTTAACTGGGCATTCATAAATGCCCATTTTTCACCTATGACTGAATCATCATTTTATTCAAAAGGTCAGCCTGCAGGTGTTATTCATAAACTTTATTCAGTGTTTCTTGACACTTACCAAAAAGTTTCTTTCCATGTAAGTTATACAATTTCAATTCAAAATTTCGTGTGCTTTGAATTCTAGCAAAGAATTGATGGAATGTCAGTCGATAATGTTTTTTATTTATTTGAGGACACGATGCAATTCATATTTTTATAGTCAGATCCAAGAATCTGTAGTTAAAAACTCCACAGAAAGACAGCTCTAATGGACATTTGCTGACTGTCACCATGCAATCATTTGCCACCAAGAGAGCATTGTCCTCAAATATAATTGAAATAAAACAGTTACTGTGCTGCTGTAAATCTAAATAGCAGGAAAATAGTAGGCTAGACTCCCCCAGCTTGCTGAGGACACTTTAATGGAAACATAAATACCATAATCATATGCTTTTTGCATGCATTTTACGACTAAAGAGAAAATGCCGATTTTAAAAGAAAAGACCTCTGTGAACTTGTTTTTTCCCCCATTAAAAACCGGAAGCCAGTTGTGTCAAAAGGAAGTCTGGCAAGCACAGAACAAAACTAATTTTCTTAGCTACAGGCTGTTATTAAACAAGTGCTCTTTTTAAAAGGTTGGGTCATATAACAAAGTTGTATTTGCTATTCAAAAAGTCAAATACAATTTTATTTACTTACATTTACTTAGTTATTTTTTTAATCTCGGCTTTTCTTGAGATGTGAGAAAGTAATTTTCAAATGGAATCCATCTCATTGTAACATGTGTTTTGCACATGTTTTGCTGATGAACGAGCTCCACCCTGGCCCCATCTAAGTGTCCCCACTACACATCTCTGACCTTGGCCAGCTCCATCCACCTCCTCTGTCTGTGCCTGGACCACCTCTCTCTCCCTGCTTGCTGAGGATGGGTTTTCCTTCTTCTTGGCCAGCCCTGGGAACACTCTTCTGGCTCCCAGCCCCACCCCTGCAAGGAGCCTGTTCCTCAGGCCCCCTTCCTGGTCCCTTCTTAGCCTGTGCGTCTCTGCTGTCACTTCTGCGTAGCTGATAAACATGATGTCTTGATCATGCTGTTTAAAAAAAATATTGTTTTTTAACCTCTGGCTATTCTCTGCCCTATTTTTCCTCTTCACTTCTAATCCAAACTTCTTGAAAGATTAATCTAGGATTGATAGAGACTGCTGTTTCTTCTTTCCTACATCTTGTTCACTCCATGTAGTAGGCATAATAATGGTCCCCCAAAGATGCCCCTGCCCTAGTCCCTGGAACCTGTAAATATGTTGCTTCATGCAAGAAAAAGGACACTGCAGATCTGATTACGTTAAAGATCTTAAAATGGGGACGTTTCCCTGGATTCTCCAGATGGTCCCAG
Source organism: Physeter macrocephalus (assembly GCF_002837175.3). Classification (NCBI taxonomy): domain Eukaryota; kingdom Metazoa; phylum Chordata; class Mammalia; order Artiodactyla; family Physeteridae; genus Physeter; species Physeter macrocephalus. The sequence goes on along the minus strand of NC_041224.1, from coordinate 23,034,453 downwards.
TGGATCATATAAGTGAAGGAGGTGGGAGAGTCAAGGTTGGAGAGAGACTTGAAGATGTAGGCTGTTAAAAAAGGAAATCCTGCTATAGGCAACAACATAAATGAGCCTTGAGGATGTTATGCTAAATGAAATAAGTCAATCACAGAAGAAAAAATACTGCATAACTCAAATTTATATGAGGTATCTAACATAGTCAAACTTAAAAAAGCAAAGAATAGAATCATAGTTGCCAGGGCTGCGGGAGAGGGAAATGGGGGATTGCTAATATATGGGTATGAAATTTCAGTTATGCAAGATGAAAAGCTTCTTGAGATCTGCTATACAACATTGTGCCCATAGATCAAAAAACTGTATTGAGTGCTTGTTGAAATGTAAATTGAAAATTTATTGAGAAGGAAGATCTCATTGTTAAGTGTTCTTACCACAATAAATTTTTTTTTTTTTTTTTTTACGGTACGCGGGCCTCTCACTGTTGTGGCCTCTCCTGTTGCAGAGCACAGGCTCCGGACGCGCAGGCTCAGCGGCCATGGCTCACGGGCCCAGCCGCTCCGCGGC
>NC_041224.1:23030887-23033832 GCF_002837175.3 Physeter macrocephalus | reverse complement strand
CCTGCATCGGCAGGCGGACTCTCAACCACTGCGCCACCAGCGAAGCCCCACAATAAATTTTTGAAATGTGCAAAAAAAAAAAAAAAAAAAAAAAGCAGCCTTGAGCCGAGGAGGGCAGTGGATTCTAGAAGCTGGTAAAAGCCAGAAAGCAGATTCTCCTCTAGAGCCTCCAGAGGGAACCAGCCTTGCTAGCACCTTGGTTTAAGCCCAGTGAAACCAATTTCAGACTTCTGACCTCCAGCACCCAAATATGATAAATTGTAGTTATCTTAAGGCAGTAGGTTTGTGGGCATTGGTTCCAGCAGCCATGCTGTGTTAGTTTCCCTGGTTTAGTGAACACCTCCGTTCTTTCCCTCTGGGTCACTCTGGCCTCCGTGAAGCTCTTTTCTCTTAGTTTCTATGTACAATACTGCTATCTCTTGCTTCCTCCTTCCTTTCTGACTATTCCTTCACTGTCTCTTTAGAAGTCTCTTCTATTTGTCCCCTAACTTTGGATCCCCTAAGGCAATAGCTCTGGACCAGTGCTATTATTTACACGTTCCTATTGGGATTTTTTTTTTTTTTTAATTAACACCTTTAATAAAAGAAGACAATTTCAGCTCTTAGAAAAACAATATTAATGTCAGTTCTTGTAATGAATAACTCATCCTATTTACATATTATTGATTTTTTAAAATTTTAATCAAAATTTGGAATGAAAAAGAAATTATAAAATTAATAGTGGAAGGCCATTTTCTTTTTAATTTTTGAATTTTATTTAATTTATTTTTTTTATACAGCAGGTCCTTATTAGTCATCAATTTTATACACATCACTGTATACATGTCAATCCCAATCTCCCAATTCATTCCACCACCACCCGCACGCCCTGCTGCTTTCCCCCCTTGGTGTCCATACGTTTGTTCTCTACATCTGTGTCTCAATTTCTGCCCTGCAAACCGGTTCATCTGTACCATTTTTCTAGGTTCCACATATATGCGTTAATATACGATATTTGTCTTTCTCTTTCTGACTTACTTCACTCTGTATGACAGTCTCTAGATCCTGTGGTATCTATATACAATGGAATATTACTCAGCCATAAAAAGGAATGCAATTGGGTCACTTGTAGAGAAGTGGATGGATCTGGACTGGTATTTAAAGAATAGTTTTCTCCATGTGACTCAAAGGCTGGACTGCCTGGGGCTCCCACGGGTTTTTCCAGCCCAGACACTTGAAGTTGCTGTTTCTCCAGAGGAGCCGGGGTACGTTTCCCCCATGACCCCTCAGGGGTGGAGTGAGAAGTAAGAAGTCCGCAGAAGCAAAGTGCTTTCTTCTGCCCTGGAATATGATGGGCCTCAGTCCTGGCTGGACCAGGCAGAGAGCCTGAGACTGGAGGAAAGAAGGACAACAGATGACCCCGGGGCCATTCTTGCTCTGCCCCCACCTCACCGAGCGACCTTGGACAAGTCACTACCCATCACTCATCTGCTTTTCTCAATAGCTGCAGAATAGAGGGCTGGGCTGAGGTTCCTTCCAGGTCTAGGCCCCTGAGATGACATCCCTCGAATGCCCCAGACTCCAGACCTCCTTTCATCACAGCCAAACTGCAAGGTTGGGGGTTATGAGCCGCACTTCACACGTGAGTAAACTGAGACTCAGAGAGGTACAGTGACCCTGCCTGAGGTCATGCAGCAAATCAGCTGTTCTCTTAGGATTCAAGCTGTAAGAGCAAAGATTTTGTCCAAGTGGCTGATCTACGCCTGCACAAAGTGCAGTGCCTTGCACATAGTAGGTGCTCGGCAAGGATCCACTGAGCGGACCTGGGATTTGAACCTAGGCATTGAAGAGACTGTCTTTTCTCCATTTTATATCCTTGCCTCCTTTGTCATAGACTAGTTGACCATAGGTGCGTGAGTTTATCTCTGGGCTTTCTGTCTTGTTCCATTGATCTATGTTTCTGTTTTAGTGCCAGTACCATATTGTCTTGATTACTGTAGCTTTGTAGTATAGTCTGAAGTCAGGGAGTCTGATTCCTCCAGCTCTGTTTATTTCCCTCAAGACTGCTTTGGCTATTCGGGGTCTTTTGTGTCTCCAGACAAATTTTAAGATTTTTTGTTCTAGTTCCATATAAAATGCCATTGGTAATTTGATAGGGACTGCATTGAATCTGTACATTGCTCTGGGTAGTATACTCATTTTCACAATATTGATTCTTCCACTCCAAGAGCATGGTATATCTCTCCATCTGTTGGTATCATCTTTAATTTCTTTCATCAGTGTCTTACACTTTTCTGCATACAGGTCTTTTTTCTCCCTAGGTAGGTTTATTCCTAGGTATTTTATTCTTGTTGCAATGGTAAATGAGAGTGTTTCCTTAATTTCTCTTTCAGATTTTTCATCATTAGTGTATAGGAATGCACGAGATTTCTGTGCATTAATTGTGTATCCTGCAACTTTACCAAATTCATTTTTATAATAAATGGGTGTTGAATTTTGTCAAAAGCTTTTTCTGCATCTATTGAGATGATCATATGACTTTTATTCTTCAGTTTGTTAATATGGTTTATCACATTGATTGATTTACGTAAATTGAAGAGTCCTTGCATCCCTGGGATAAATCCCACTTGATCATGGTGTATGATCCTTTTAATGTGTTGTTGGATTCTGTTTGCTAGTATTTTGTTGACAATTTTTGCATCTATATTCATCAGTGATATTGGTCTGTAATCTTCTTTTTTGTAGTATCCCTGTCTGGTTTTGGTATCAGGGTGATGGTGGCCTCATAGAATGAGTTTGGGAGTGTTCCTTCCTCTACAATTTTTTGGAAGAGTTTGAGAAGGATGGGTGTTAGCTCTTCTCTAAATTTTTCAAAGAATTCACCTGTGAAGCCATCTGGTCCTGGACTTTTCTTTGTTGGAAGATTTTTAATCACAGTTTCAATTTCATTACTTGTGATTGGTCTG
>NC_041224.1:23029180-23029911 GCF_002837175.3 Physeter macrocephalus | reverse complement strand
CTTCTGTTTCCTTATTTATTTTCATTTTGGATGATCTGTCCATTGGTGTAAGTGAGGTGTTAAAGTCCCCCACTATTATTGTGTTACTGTCGATTTCCTCTTTTATAGTTGTTAGCAGTTGCCTTATATAGTGAGGTGCTCCTATGTTTGGTGCATATAGATCTATAATTGTTATATCTTCTTCTTGGATTGATCCCTTGATCATTATGAAGTGTCCTTCCTTGTCTCTTGTAACATTCTTTATATTAAAGTCTATTTTATCAGGTATGAGTATTGCTACTCCAGCTTTCTTTTGATTTCCATTTGCATGGAATATCTTTTTCCATCCCCTCACTTTCAGTCTGTATGTGTCCCTAGGTCTGAAGTGGGTCTCTTGTAGACAGCATATAGATGGGTCTTGTTTTTGTACCCATTCAGCAAGCCTGTGTTTTTTGGTTGGAGCATTTAATCCATTCACATTTAAGGTAACTTATGGGAGTTCCCTTGTATGTCTGTCATTTTTCCCTTGCTGCTTTCCATAATTTTTCTTTGTCTTTAATTTTTGACAGTTTGATTACTATGTGCCTCTGTGTGTTTATCCTTAGGTTTATCCTGTATGGGACTCTGTGCTTCCTGGACTTGGGTGGCTATTTCCTTTCCCATGTTAGGGTAGTTTTTGACTATAATCTCTTCAAATATTTTCTCGGGTCCTTTCTCTCTCTCTTCTCCTTCTGCGACCCCTATAATGCGAA
>NC_041224.1:23011677-23028237 GCF_002837175.3 Physeter macrocephalus | reverse complement strand
CTTGTCTGCTGATGGGTGGGGCTGGGTTCCCTCCCTGTTGGTTGTTTGGCCTGAGGCGACCCAACACTGGAGCCTACCTGGGCTCTTTGGTGGGGCTAATGGCAGACTCTGGGAGGGCTGACACCAAGGAGTACTTCGCAGAACCTCTCCTGCCAGTGTCCTTGTCCCCACGGTAAGCCACAGCCACCCCCCGCCTCTGCAGGAGACCCTCCAACACTAACATGTAGGTCTGGTTCAGTCTCCCCTGGGGTCACTGCTCCTTCCCCTGGGTCCCGATGTGCACACTACTTTGTGTGTGCCCTCCAAGAGTGGAGTCTCTGTTTCCCCCAGTCCTGTCAAAGTCCTGCAATCAAATCCCACTAGCCTTCAAAGTCTGATTCTCTAGGAATTCCTCCTCCCGTTTGCCGGAGCCCCAGGTTGGGAAGCCTGACATGGGTCTCAGAACCTTCACTCCAGTGGGTGAACTTCTGTGATATAAGTGTTCTCCAGTTTGTGAGTCACCCACCCAGAAGTTAAGGGATTTGATTTTATTGTGATTGCACCCCTCCTGCCGTCTCATTGTGGCTTCTCCTTTGTCTTTGGATGTGGGGTATCTTTTTTGGTGAGTTCCAGTGTCTTCCTGTGAATGATTGTTCAGTTCTCGCAAGAGGGAGTGAGAACACGTCCTTCTACTCTGCCATCTTGGTTCCTAATCTCTCCTTTTGGATTTAATTGCTGTGAGGCACTGGTGATGCACAGTCTGCACTAGCCCAGCCCTCTCTGTAAGCCCCAGGTTCTCAGAGCTAGCTACCAACCAGTACATGCTTCCTGTGCCTCCCAGGCACCTGAGCCCAACCCATCCAAAACGAAATTCATTGTTTCTCAGTCCAGACCTCCTCTAGTATCATCAGCCTAATCTCAGAGAATGTTGTCACCACCCACACATTTACTCTAGACCAAGCCTTTCTTCTGCAGCCAGCCTCCCTCCCCAGACATCAGTCAATGACAAAGGCCTACCAATTTTACATCCCAAATAATTCCAAACCCTTTCTCTCCTTCTGTTCCAGTACACATGGAAGCTGGCAGTAGTCTTGTAACTCTTCCCCCAGCCTCCAGTCTTGTTATTCTCAAATCCCTACTTCACCCCATACCTGGAGTTTTCTATCTCAAATTCAAATTTGACATCTCGTTCTCTTGCTTAAAATTATTCTGTGGCTGTTTATCATCTCCAAGATACAGTCCAAGCCCTCAGCATGAGGTTTATGGGCCCTAAGATCTCCTGTTCCAGCCTCATCCCTAATTATGTCAGGCTGTGTCATATTGGCTCACATCATACTTTCCTAATAGAGGATCAGTCTCAAAGTATAAATCCAACTTCATCTAATACATGGATGAATTAAGTGGCTCTTTGGTGTTATGTGTTCTGCAAATGTTAAATTTTGGTGAGTAAAAACAAGCCATCACCATTCATTAAGCTATTCTAATATAGTTAGAGATGCAGCAATTAAAGTAAAGGCTGAGGTGACATAAACAGCCCAACAACTGAAATCTCGAAAGTAATGAAACCATAAATAAGGTCATGGCTAGTTTTAAAGACTTCTTTTTAAATTCTTTTTGTTGATTAACATTGCCTGAAACCACAATTTATTTGGAGAAGTAATGCATAATGGGGGTTGTTTATTTATATATTTATTTTAGCCTTAGAGAAAGTTTAAATATTCTGCAGAAGTATCAGGAGAAGCGGAAACTATTTTAGACCTTGGTACCTATCAGGCAAATAGTCCTCCAGCAGAGCGTGTTTGTTTTGTTTTAATGTCTTTCCCTCTGCAAGGCACTGAACTTTTGGGTCTTTGATGATGAGCTGGCCACACTGGTGGAAATTCCCTTTAGCCGCTTGGTATTTCATTTGATTTTCGCCTTCAAACAGAAGCACTAAGATCCTGCTTTACGTGCAACTCAGCACAATAACTCATCTTTTTATTTTGACCAACTGCTTGGTTCTTCTGTCCTTTAGACAGTCCGAACCTGTGGATTCAAGCGCCAATCTTATTGGTATTTAGTGGTCTTAGGTTGGTGTTTTTATTGAGGTTCAACTCAATATAAATTCATGAGGATTTATGTGGAGCCCTGTTGTGAGATGCATTTTCAACTTCTTGGGAGACTTATCAAGATCTGAATCCAAAATCCATTTTAAAATTAACTTCCCAGATGTTCTAGAGCTTTTCCTTGGGCACCCCTGCCCTCATTGTGGATAACTGTTTGATTATTCTTTATTTGCCGTTTCATTCCTCTCCTTCCTTTAGTGTGCCATTGGTTGACTTTGTGTAACTTTGTGTAAGCAGTAGTTGATTAAAAATGATGTTTGTTGTCTTTTCCAATCAAGGAAGTCCTTAGATTCTTCCACTAAAATAGATGTGTAGATAGAAATGTGAAAGTTCCAAAACTTCTGTATTGTCACAGAACAGAAAATGATTAGATAATTCATATATCCTGTGGATCTGTAGTAATTATTTAATAGGCATTTAAAATTGCATAAAAGGGACTCAATAAATAGAATGAATAAATATTATTATAAATAAACATTTCTGTAAAACAACTTTCTTTTTTTTTTTTTGGCTGTGTCACACGGCTTGCAGGATCTTAGTTCCCTGACCGGGGATCGAACCCATGCCCCCTGCAGTGGAAGCACAGAGTCCTAACCATTCGACCACCAGGGAATTCCCCAAAACAAATATTTTTAAAACTATATTTTCTGTATCACTGTATACCTTTCATTATTATTTCTAGTCGATAAACTATACAGGGATTATATCGTTGAATCCTTAGGGATACAGAGCTTTGAAAATATTTGTCCTTGAAACAAAATGCCTTGGGCCCAGGTAAGCATCTCCAAGGTGGTTCCTTTTGGTAGGGCAGGTGGCTCTTCCAGCTTAGCTTTTTTACAAATGAGCTTAGTATAATTTAAGAAGTTAAGCGGATGTTATCCGGCAAGAAACTAGCCTTAGCCTGGATTTGCATATTTTTATTGCCCATGTTTTGAGGGAAATTTTTGGTTGTCTCCCAGAGAGGCCTGCCTGGCCCAGGCTCCGCAGATGTTAACCTTCCGTGGGTGGAGCCTGACTGAGCCTGGAGCAAACCAAGGAATAACAGGCCAGTGGTCCTGGCTCATATCAAAGCTCAGATTCTCCAAATGAAATGAAGAACATGACATCTTCAGGAGTCTGGAGGATGTCCTGGGTGTGCATGAATCCAAACTAAAACGTGCTTACTTGGAATGGATCGATAATGTCAATCTGAATAGAGGAAATAGCATAAAGCCTGAGTTAAAGGCTCTGTTCAAAGATACCATACTTTGAATTTTAAAGAGCACCCAGCAACTCACATGAAGGGCTACCAGTGCTCCAGTGAGCAAACCTTTAGTTTTTAAACATTATAAATTGTTTTTACTATAGGGGCTGTTATGAATGGAATGTATCCCCCTAAATTCAAATGTTGATATCCTAACCAACAATGTGATGGTACCAGTAGGCGGGACCTTTGGGAGGTAATTAGGTCATGAGGATTAAACCTTCATGAATGGGATTCATGCTCTTATAAGATGAGACAAGAGAGCTTGCTTCCTTTCTCTGCTGTTAGCTATGTGAGGATACAGGAGGGCAGCCATCTGTCAACCAGGAAGAAGGCCTTCACCAGACACTGGATCTGCTGGCACCTTGATCTTGGACTTCCAGCCTCTAGAATTGTGAGAAATAAAAGTGTGCTGTTTAAGCCAAAAAGAAAAAGAAAAAGTAAAAAACAATTGTTTTTATTCTCATTTAGGTATATATCCAGTTTGCTTAAATTTTGTTTAGATGAGACACATTTTTTGATCTCAACACCACTGGAATAGAAAAGGATTATCCTAAATTCCCTTCAAAGAAGTTCTCCTAAAATCCCATTTCTACTATAAATGTGTATTTAAAAAAAATTTACTAGGGGAAAGACAAATTTCTTCGTAGATTTTCAAAAGTTGTAAATGGTGGTCTCTAAAATAATTACAAATTACCTGTCTAAGAAAAATCCTGCTATACTTTCATGCAGACTTCATATAATTCTGGAACTGTGAAAATATATTTAAAAAATAAAAGTATAGTGTTGTCTTTCATGAAGGAAAATGTGACTTTAACGAAAATGTTTGGCATACTAGAATTTACCGATTATCATGACAAGTCTCTCCAGATAATCTGCATGACCACCAAATACCAGATATCTTTTGCTTTTCTTCTCTGGTCTCTGCTTTGATACTTAATGGGTCATTCAATGCCAGGTATGAAGTTTGAAAAGCAGTAGTTGCTTTGTCTTTTGAAGGTTGTATAATAATTGCACCAGCGTCAGGCGTGTAGGCAGAGAAGTGGTAAAGTAAAATGTTCGCTCCAAGTTTGCTTTAAATTCAGATGGCGCTTAGAATTCTAAAGAACACTGGAAGCAGAGATGGACAGGATGCAGAAGGAACCGGGGCTTACTGGGGGACATGGGGTATCTGTGGAACAAGTTACAGACTCCAGAGAGTTCCACGAAACTCCCAGCCATTGTGGATTCGGACAAGGACGGTAAATTCTGGCAGGTGGCACTCCGTGTCTTGAGGAATGAGGGTTTTCTCTAAATTTCACAGTCACATGTGGCCTGTGGAGGAAAGGAGGACCTAGAAATGACTTCGATTCTGTATAATTCTATTTCCGATGCAGGAGAGTTCCGGTTTTGGTTTTGCAAGCTGCATTAGCATGACTTAAAAAATCACCTGCTTTGTGACAGAAACTAAAGCTGAGGATAAATACTTATTTCGAATTATTCTCTTTTTCTTCCATTTCCTTCTTTCCTTTCATCTGGATGTTTAAGCTTTGTGAACTCTTCAAGGGCTAAATCTTTAAGGGCTCTTTGAACAAGCCCCAGATTCTTGTACCTGTTCTTCTTCCAGCCCCCATGGCTGTCCATTCCCCTCCCCAACAATTATTTGGCGGCTGCAGTGTACAGGGACGTGGGAGGTGTCTGGGATACAGAACTGAATAAGAAATTCACCTCCCACTTCCTCCCACTTGGTGTCACGTGACAGACCACGAAACGTATTGTACCCAGAGTGATATGAATTCAGTAGGATGCTAAGGAGATTGGCTCAGGTCAGGGAAGGAGGAGCTTCTAAGAGGTGTTGTGCTTGAGCTCCATCCTAAATGGGTCAGCACTATAACAGGTATGTAATATATGATGTGAGTAATATAATTATATGTGTATTTATAGAGATTTGACTGATGGTGCAGCCTGGTTGGTTTACATGCTGGATTTATGTGCTCCTGGCACATATTCAATATGGTCAACACTTTACTGTATAAATTCCTTGATTCCCTCCTGCCCCTAAGAGCCAGTGGCAGAACTGTTGTAGCTTTTCTCTGAGTGGTCTATGCTTTGAAAAGTGGTATGGGATATCAGCAAGGAAGGCTCGCCCAGCCCCTAGGGCTCTTGGTGTCTCGAACCCTCATGCATGTGGGACACTGAGGGCTGCAGGATAACAAGATGGAGCCGACATGGGAAGAGATGCTGCAGACCTTACCGGGCAGCAGCCAGGTGGTTTCTGTGTGGGCGGCTCGGGTACTGTGAGTGATGTTGACCTCACGGATTAGTTCCAAAGCAGGTTCATGAGAATAGTCATGTCTTCAGTGTAGCATTGGAGGAATCTGAAATTCTTGTTTTGGCCACTTGTGACTCTGAATGACACGGGATTCGCAGTATTGCTACTTCTGCAGGCTTTGCTGGAGCACCGGGGGTACGGTATCTGTTGAGCGTCTTCTAGACACAATCTGCCTTGCACAAACAGTTCAGGAAGATGGACAGATCTCGTGGCGTCATCATCTAGTCAACGTTTTCCTTCTAATGTGATTTCTAAGGAGTTTTTTTTTGCCCCTGGGAGAATCCCATTCATCCCTGTTTGTAGTGAATGAACCCAAAACATACTACCCCGGTTTCTTTGAAAAATCAGCGCATCTCTGATTTGTCTTGGTTTTACTACAAGATTTCCAGCCTTTGTACTAGATCAAGGCCACCTGGATGTAGGTGTAGGGTTGTCCTTGCTGACTGAGGAATTGACAGCCTGCAACAATCCCATCCGCTGATAACTGAAGCAGTGGGTTGATTGATTTGGAAGGGTGGTGACGCCCTGGTGGTTTACTGGGACTTCCTTTACAGCAATTGCATGAGACCATCACTTCTCCACTTTCACATCTAGGCCATTCTTGAAAATGCTTAAAAGTCAAATGCCTGTGCCAGTTCCACCCACATGTGTGTACGCAGGGGTGGAAGAGGCTGTGTTCCTGGAGAGATGAGAAAACATGGTGAGAGTAACGCTGATGCTTCCCGTAGGCACTGGTGATAAACTGTGCTGTCTTGGAAGAACCCAGGACTGAGGAAGATGCAAGCAGGTCCCTGCCGTTCCCCCCATCTCTGTGGGGACATCTCAGTGGGGACAGGCCGGTGGAGCCAGGCTTCACCCTTTCCCGCGGACTGGTGTCCTGCTGGAGCGCTCTCTGGTGGGCTGTGCCCCATGCTGGCACTCGGCCAGCACCATGAGTCTTCTCCTGGGCCATCGCTGCCGACAGTGGGAAGGGGGCCGCTAGGAAGACGGTTAGTCAGGGAGTGGAAGGTAGGCCAGGTGACGACAAGTCGGTTGTCATTCCACGCGAATTCTGGGGCATCGCTGGAGCCTCAGGCCTGAGGAGGGGGGGAGGGAGTCCCAGGTGCTGCCACCCGGAATGCTCTCATGGTCACTTCTATGCCGAGAGCCCACTCCTCTGAGGGACCCAGGCTCTGTTCCCGCAGCGGTGGGGGAGGGGCTTTAGCTGCTTATGGGGACACACAAATAATGTAAAATCACTGATCTCCCCCCGTCCTCCCCTGACCTCCCTCACCACCCTCCCTGCTTTATTTTTCTGACTAGTGCCTATGACATGATGATACGGCATACCCACACTTGAAAAACTGTGTTTGTCATTCATCTCTAGCACCTAGAATGGAGTTCCATTTTAACGTAGGAGTTTGGGTCTGTTTTGTGCACGGCTGTATTCCGAGGCCTGCCACATAGGCATTCAAACGTGTTAAATCAAGGCATGGACGAGGAAACCAGACTCCGCAGCGGCACAGAAAAGGCAGTTGCCGGGGTGTAGCGTATGGCAAGAAAAGCGGAAGCGTGTGTGCCTGCTTTAGAAACAAACGTGGAATTTCTATCAGCAAAATGTAGTTAACCGTTTTAATTGTTGCAGTCTCTTTTGCTTATGCTAAATCCGTGATGCTTACGGGTTTCCTGGAGCTTGTGTGATCTTGAGAGAAAGAGAGAGAGTGGAGACCGCGCAATGTGATCTGCCAAGGGCGCGTAGGATACAGGTGTGGTTGACACAGGTCTGGGGCCAGCCTGAGCTCACCTCCCAGGGCTGCCGGTTCACCTTCTGTGCCTCACTTCCCTGCATGTGTGAGATGGGGATGGCGGTCCTTACCTCGTCGGGTTTGTGTGAGGGTTGAACGAGTGAGCGCCTGTAAGGCCCTTTGAATACCGCCTGGCCCATAGGAGGAGCCCGGGAGGCATTAGTTGCTGTTATCGTGGTGCTGCCACCCCTACCACCGTCAGCAGCATTTGTATTCCGGAGTTCATGGGCCATTTAGACTTTGCTGCATAAATTGTCTTTGCACGGCTATGATATTGGATGATTCTGTATTTTTTAAAGCGTCTTTTGCGTGTAAAACTTTTAGGTTTCTCGACTTTTACTTTGGACGCTACAGCTGATGCCTGCAGCTTTTTACATTCTATACCAGGGGGCCCCGGGCCGCACAGCAGGAGGTGAGCCATGGGCGAGCGAGGGAAGCTTCACCTGCCGCCCCCCCACCGCTCCCATTGCTGTCTGAACCGTCCCCGCCCCGTCCAGGGAACAGCTGTCTTCCAGGAAAGCGGTCCCTGGTGACAAAGAGGTTGGGGACCGCTGCTCTATACTGACGCTAAAGGGTGCCTGGCTGAGGACGTTTGATTGATTTCTGTAATTAGGAAGCCACTTAACCTGCAGAAATTTGGTACATTATTGAAGCTTGAATAGGCACAGATTCATTTATTTCCAAACCAGGAGACTAAGGTGACAAGGGTTATGATGTTTGAGGCCATGAATGAAGGTGGTGCAGGCTTGGGGCTGTAGTCACATCCTCCCACGACTGGCGACGTGACGTGTGGGCGATGCCCGCCTTTGGAGATACTGTTTGTGCCTCTTCCTTCTGAAGGTGTGGGCTGGAATAATAGAGCCGTTTTCAATAGCTCTGCGATATACTTAAATAAAAACTACCATGTCATTACATAATATTGGTATTATAAATGCCTTGTATTCATTATATGATAATTAGTTAAAATAGGGTTCAATATTAATAAGTATGTAGTAGAGCATTATAGATGTTTTATTTATGGTACACAGGAAATGTCCCTTGTGATTTTTTTTTTTATTTCCAGCTTGGAAACGATAAATCAGATGTGAAAAGGAGCTAGATTTTTTTTTTTTTTTATTATACGTCTTTTTCAGGCACGCTCGTCCATGTACCTGGCATCAGCTACATACGTACCTCCCAAAATGAAGTCTGACTATACCCAAGGATAGCTAACTGCCCATCAAGGAGTCAGTGAATGCTTTTGAGTTGTTTTAATTAGCTAGGTGTGATTTAAAGGTTGCCGAAATCAAAAAGGCTTATTCATTTTTCATCAATAATCACTTACCTTAATATTTCATTAGAACCTGCTGATTTGCAGACCTCCTTCTGGGCTTTGATTCGTTATGACTGCAGACATAATTTAACTTTCCCTCTTCTTCTCATTCTGTATGAGACACTGTCATCTCCAAGACACTGTTAAGATGTTTCCAACATTCATGGGGCTGCTAATTGATCCACCCTTTTTTTTAAAAAAAAAAAAAACTGTACTTAAAGCGAAGGGTTCTAGGCTGTGCAAAGCTGTGTGTGTGTGTGTGTGTGTGTGTGTGTGTGTGTTTAGGCATTTTCTTTCATCATTTGAATATCTGATAATAACGTGCAAATTTTCTGTTTCCTAAGTTCTGAGGGTAAGGACTGATTTCCCATATGCAGAAGTCGAGAAGTAAATAGTTCAGGTGCCTTCTTAATGCCATCAATCTTCCTCTTCTGAAATTGTCCACTGACTATGTGATGGATGTCAGCCAGAGACAGCCCATGCAGGGTGTGGGGATCTGATTGGGACCTCTTAAAACCCCAAATTCCAAGCACCTCTCCTTAAATGCATAGAAAATCCTAGGTTTTTTGGAAGTCACTAATCTAAAACATGGAAGAATCCCCAACACAGACTGAGATTCTGACAAGGTATTGCTAGCAATGAAAAAATATGTAAATACATAAATAGATAGATATTTTCATTTTTCCAGATTAATTATGGAATACTCTATGTCTGTCGCCTATAGGCATGTTAAACAATTTGTATACATTACATATTAATAACTTTCGCCGGCTGTACCAGTTTTGAGGCTGAGCAAAAATTGCTTCATGTTAAGAAATAAAAATTTTTGTGCTTCAAAATTTGGTAAATGTATATGTGTTGAAAATTATAAATATTATCATTGGATGGGAACCTTCTTTTACCTTTTTTAATATTTCCCAGAAAACACAGTGCTGACTTTCCTCAGGTCCCAGATTTCTATTACAGAAATATCTGAAAAAACTAATAAGCCACCAATAAACATATAAATATCTACTCATGGAGAATTAAAGTAATGCTTCTGTGTTAGGAGATATTAGCAACCATTAAAAATTAAAAGTCCTTGTTTGCCCAGAGCTACTCTTTACATCTTGCTTAACTGTGGAATGTTTGTTGAAAACCCTTTCGATAAAATAAATACTTTAATATGTTGGAGTTAACATGACTTGCTTTGGGTGAATAGGTAGATTTCAATAATTCTGTTCTTTGCAGGTGACTCTTCACGATTCTGGGGGGAAGTTTTGAGGTAGGGTGGACGATGTCTCTTTTCTAGGCTTCTCCTTTACCTCTGTGATCCTCACAGCCTGCCTGTCCTGCTTTACAGCCTTTGTTCCTTCTGCACGTGAATGCAGGTCTGAGGAAGCACAGCAGGTGACATTGTCCGCTGATGTGGTTTTAGATTCAGATCTTGGCTCTGCCGCTTACTTGGATGTTTGGCAAGTTATTTAACCTCTGTAAGCCTCGTTAAACTCCACTGTATTTAAATTTTTTTGTCCCATTGTTGGACCATATGTCAGCTGTGTCCTGATTTTTATATTTAGAAAATTCATTCTTTATAACCATCCATCATGATCTGTGTTAGCAACTATTGGGGGTAAAAGAGAGCTACAGGTCCAGCCTCTGATAGTAATGCTCTTCTAGTCTTTTGGGAGAATAACAGACAGATTTAAATAACACAACCGGTTTTATGGACCATGCTGTTTATTCTAATAGCTAGACCAGAATGGTTTGATTGACTTTTTAAAAATCTGGTATGTTTTTTACCATATGGCCAAGGCCATATCTAGAGTGCCAAGCTAATAAGCCTTCTTTTCTCTGCCAGTGAACCATGAAAGTTGTTAGCAAAGCGTTTTATTTCGAATTGATCCATTTTCCAAGCTCTTGGTGATATAAACACCCATCTTAAGAGATAAAGTGTGGATTATGAAGCATTAGTCATTGGAAATTTGTTGCACCAAAGAGTCATAGGCAACCAGTATGTAAAATGACCCAGAAAAGAAGGTACATAGTATGGTTGAGGATGCCTGAAATGCTATAAAACTACCCTAAGTCAGTTGGTTGTGGGTGCACAGTACAGGTTGCGTTCTTTCGAATGGTGTTGTAAAACAGGAAGAGTGTAAAACGTGGGAGTTTAGTAATACTTAGCAATAACATGTTTTTTTAGATAGGGTTTAAAGTAGAATGACTTGGTGCTTTCCTCCTCTATATAAAGGGCTCAATGTACAAATTCTTCTGAATCATAACCACTAATTCCTGTGTATAGCAATGCAGTAATATAGCAGGATTAGGCTGTCTTCTAATCTAATCAATCAATTCTTAAAGAATTCGTGGCTTCCCCAGCTTCCTCGGTACCAGCAGAATATTTGTATCTTTCATTTCTCTCCTCCTCGTTTGTGTTTTCCTTTACATCCTTTAGCATATATACCATATTTAAATCAGCTTTTGAAAAGTCCTTTTGCCTCTAATTCCATCATCACAGCCCTTTCTGGATCTGTTTCTATTGACTGATTTTTCTCCTGGTTCTGGGTCACATTTTCCTCCTCCTTCTTATGTCTAATGATTTTTTCATCGGCTGTCAGACATTTTGAATTTTAGGATGTAGAGGACTGTGTTCTGTTCCATCCGGTCAGCATTACTGGAAGTCTAGTCCTAAAGTCTAGTCTGGGTGGCATCACTTCTGCCCCCAAAAACCTGACTGCAGAATCAAGTCCAAACTTCTTAGTGTGGCATTCTCCTCCCAGAGGACCATCACGGTCTTAACCCTCTGTATTTGTCCTCGTCAAAACTCTAGTCACTCCAGGCTGTTTCCCATCCCAGAGTACATCAAGCATTTTCCTACCTCAGTTCCCATTACAGGTACTTTTTTGTTGTTGTTAAACCAGTCTGGAACTGATGCATACAGTCCTCTTTATCTCTATTGTTAAAATCCCAATTCCCCAAATGCCATCTTTCTGCAATTTAGTACAACTAGTTGGACTAGTTGTACATTTGTAGAGAATTTATAAGTGGGTATGTAGGATGAACGCATGAAAAAATTTTGGCTTCAAGTTGTTTAGTGATTTGATTGACTGATTTAAGAAGATTCCTTTACCTAGCTTCAGCATGTAAGCATAATTCAGTTCATAAAAATTAGCTATCTGTAACTTTCCAGTAATGTGTCAATGACATGGAACAGAATAGGATTGCTTTACAAATCCATTCTTACAGTATATTTTTTGGCTAAGACTTTTTTTCCCAAAATAACTATAATTCAGTGTTAATAAAGTTGCATATGTATTTTTTCTTTGTACATTTCTTAAGCCAGTGATAATGATATGTTCTTCTACTGATAATGCTGGATTCAAGACCAGGAAACAAAGAGCTTAGGTTATTTGGGGACCCTTCAGTATCTCTGTGGTGTCTGTTTTCTTCCTGTGCGGCTATTCAGACACTACTGGCCACTGTATTCAACTAGGCACAACATTTTGCTGATTTCCTTTGTTTGCTGAGTAAGAAACATTATTATCCCTTAATCAGCTTCTTTTGAAATGTCTGTTTACACTAAACAAAGTCCTATTCCAATTAATTTCAAATTCTAAGCAAAAACTCTGGTAATTAAACATTGTCTGAAGGAGCATCCTGTTACTGTACTGCAATGTTGAAATTGAGGTGAGGTAGAAACAATATTAAGCTTGTTAGCACATTCATCAATTTCATTGGTCAACTGCACTGAAGGACTATATACTGACGTAAGGAATTTTTTTCTCTCAAACTTAAACACTATGGGACTTTGGGAAACTTAGCACTTCTCTCCCCTCTTCTGTAAAATGAAATAGCTACATACGAATAAATAATAATAATCACTCTTGTAGGGTTGTGTGGGATAAATGAGATAATCTAGGTAAACCATTTGGTACAGTGCCTGCTTGCAGTATTATAAATACATATATTTAATTGTGGTGGAGGTCAAATCTCATGTCAAAACTATATTATGAGATGCAAACTATCATATGTAGGATGGATAAACAACAAGATCCTACTGTAGAGCACAGGGAACTATACTCAATATCCTGTAATAAATCATAATGGAAAAGAATATGGAAAAGAACATATATATCTATATAACTGAGTCACTTTGCTGCACAACAGAAATTAACACAATAATGCAAATCAACTATACTTCCATAAATTAAAAAAAAACTGTATTATGATAAAAAGCCTTCTAATAAGTAGATCTTGAAAATTCAGTGAGAAGCACAGTTACTTGAATAAGCATTCTGTTTTAGGACATTATCAATTTCTGGACAACTTCTTGGACTTAATTTTAAATGGAGTTTAATCTGTATAAACTGCTGGCCAAACTATGGAGTAAATAAAGTGAGATAATCCCTGACTGTGACATAGTGGGGCAGTGTACTTAATATATGTCACATATGCATGATAACAATTTTATATCTCTCTAGTGTGTCCTGAGTATGGTATTATAAATGTTGGCATCAGCTGGAATGAGAGCTTTTCAAACTTGGACTGTCAGTAGATGAACCACTGTAACATTAATTGGCGATATAATTTATTTCATAACGTGTGTGATCTGTTACAGTGGTAAAATAGATTATTTTTAGATTCCCATATAAAATTGTTTTCTCACTAGATAATTATAATTGGCTCTATGTGTAACATAAATTTTAAAAATTTTATGTTTTTAGTAACACCAACATAACACGGGAATTAACAAGATAGAAAGGCAGATACGTTTTCCCGTTTCTTAAACTGTGGCTGCAAACGGAGAATTGGTTCTGTAAATTATTTTTAATGTGCACACTTTTTAACAAGGCTCTTAAAGTGGTAATCATTTCTTGGTTTCCAGCGTCGAGGGGTAGTGATGGTTTGACAGCCATACTGTTGCTTTTGTGGGCGATGAAATATTGGTTTTCATTAAATTTTATGTTAAAAACCCTTATTTAGCATCATAGATTTCTACCATTTTAGAGCAGGAAGGAACTTGATTTAACAGCCTCCTGTTTTACAGAAGTGGGAACAGAGGGGTGGTGATGTTGAAGAAGCTGGGTGCACCTTATCCCCATCTTTCCAGTTAAGAAAGTCTTGGTACCATGGCAGGAATACCTGACACGGGGGCAGGAAACCTGCGGGCTGGGGGCCTGCTGTCCTGTGTAGAGGCCCAGCCTTGGATGAGTGCTGATCATGAGTAGCTTTTTTTCAGATTTATAAAACAGGGATAATCATTCCTGGTTTGCCAGTTACAGAAGAAGTATATATTCATCAAATAAAGTACATATGTGAAAGCATACTTAAAAACACAAATCCCTACCTGTGTGTTGTATCATACTGTTATAATTACCCCTGACTGTTGACCTCTATTGTGACCTGTAGAATTATGTTGAGTAGGTGAATTAGTTCAAAGGTGGATATGATAGCAGCTTTGAAAAGTAGATATACCTCACCATGCCAGAGGGTTATTGGAATAGTCCTGAATTTAGATATAAATATATTTCTTATAAGCACTATCCAAGTAAGACTCTAATTAGACTTCAAGCGAGAAGAGATTGTTTTTTCTTTTCTTTTTTTTTTTTTTTTGCGGTGCACGGGCCTCTCACTGCTGTGGCCCCTCTGCCGTTGCGTAGCACAGGCTCCGGACGCGCAGGCTCAGCGGCCATGGCCCACGGGCCCAGCCGCTCCGCGGCGTGTGGGATCTTCCCGGACCGGGGCACGGAATACCTGACACGGGGGCAGGAAACCTGCGGGCTGGGGGCCTGCTGTCCTGTGTAGAGGCCCAGCCTTGGATGAGTGCTGATCATGAGTAGCTTTTTTTCAGATTTATAAAACAGGGATAATCATTCCTGGTTTGCCAGTTACAGAAGAAGTATATATTCATCAAATAAAGTACATATGTGAAAGCATACTTAAAAACACAAATCCCTACCTGTGTGTTGTATCATACTGTTATAATTACCCCTGACTGTTGACCTCTATTGTGACCTGTAGAATTATGTTGAGTAGGTGAATTAGTTCAAAGGTGGATATGATAGCAGCTTTGAAAAGTAGATATACCTCACCATGCCAGAGGGTTATTGGAATAGTCCTGAATTTAGATATAAATATATTTCTTATAAGCACTATCCAAGTAAGACTCTAATTAGACTTCAAGCGAGAAGAGATTGTTTTTTCTTTTCTTTTTTTTTTTTTTTTGCGGTGCACGGGCCTCTCACTGCTGTGGCCCCTCTGCCGTTGCGTAGCACAGGCTCCGGACGCGCAGGCTCAGCGGCCATGGCCCACGGGCCCAGCCGCTCCGCGGCATGTGGGATCTTCCCGGACCGGGGCACGAACCCGCGTTCCCTGCATCGTGAGGAGAACTCTCAACCACTGCGCCACCAGGGAAGCCCGAGAAGAGATTTTTTAAAAAGAACTCAAAATGCACAATCTTGAGAGTCATAACCAGATTTCCTTCAAAGTTAAATGAAGCAGACACAGCTGTTTGTGAGTAAACAGTGCATGTGTGATTTGCATGTTTACCATCCTTTTTATTGAGAACCTGATAAGATGATCCGGCCTGGGAAGTCCAGGTCTATCTCCTCTGAATCCCACGTCATCCTCGCTACTTCTGGCGGCCGGGGATCGTGGCGCCCTCGGCTCTGTCCATTGCCGTTTTCAGTCTGTTACGGGTTCTCGGTCAGCATCTGGGTGTCCCGTCACTGCACGTGGGCCGAGGCAGGTGACCGGCTCTGTATCAGGTGCTCACCCTACCCCCCTGCGCCCTCCATCCTTCAACCGACTTGGGGCTGCTTCCCACTCTTCTGTGTGGTTCTTTTCTTCATTTCTTCCTTGTTGATGGAGCTCTGGACGCTCTGCTCGACTTCTAGCGAGGCCGGCCTGAACGCATGTGTTCCGGCCAGGCCTCCCAAGCCCACCCCACGGCCTCCTCAGGCCTGTCGTGCGTCCGTAAGCTCCCACACGGTGGCTGGCAAGCAGCAGGTGCTAATGGGTATGCGTATGTGCGTGTGTTTCATGTATGTATGCAGGTACGGGGTATGTTTATGCTTGTTTAGAATGTATTTCTGTGGGTTTCTATGTGTGTATGTTTGCATGTGTGTTTCATGTATGTACTGTGTGTGCTGTGGATGTTTGCATGCATGTCTACTTGTGTGTATGTTTATATGTTTGTATGTCTGTCTGTATGTGGGGTGTGGGCTCCCGGCCCCTTGCTCGGTAAGCACTCTCACCTCCCAAAAATCCTGCTGGGGGTGGGGGTGGGTGACTAACTCGTGGCTGGGCCACCGAGAAGACCATCCCCATCAGGACCAGAGCAAGCCCTCTCCTTATGATGCTTCCTGTTGCCGGTTTTCAAAGGCACCTGCTTGTCACCAAATCTAAAAATCCTACCTTACCTCCAGGTGGCTATATATCAAAGGCTATTTATCAAACATTCTGCTTTAAACCCTTCTTGCATGCCTTCTAAAAATTCTTCTTCAATAGTATATCATGGAGAGCTTCTCGAAGCTGTTAACATGGAATAACACACAGTAATGGTATGATCCCTTTCACTAAACCTGAAAGCTATCTTACTATGAAAGTAGAACTTTTTCATATAAAACTTAGAAAATACAGAAAAATTAAAGATCTCACCCCGAGCCAATAATTTTTAACATTTTGGAGTATACACACACAGACTGCTATCTGCATATGTGTACTTATACACAACTAAAAATAGAGTCATATAACATAGCTCTTTTTTTTTTTTTTTTTTTTTTTTTTTTTTTTTTTTGTGGTATGGGGGCCCCCCTCTGCTGCGGGCTCTCCCGTTGCGGGGAACA
>NC_041224.1:23008588-23011289 GCF_002837175.3 Physeter macrocephalus | reverse complement strand
CGGCATGTGGGATCCTCCCAGACCGGGGCGCGAACCCGGTTCCCCTGCATCGGCAGGCGGACGCGCAACCACTGCGCCACCAGGGAAGCCCCATAACATAGCTCTTTAGAAACCTGCCTTTTTACTTAATATGTCACAAACAAGTAGTCTCTTACAAAAGCATTTTTTTTAATGGCAGCAATATTTTATTTCATGGATTTATCTTGGTCAAATTGCTGAACTGCCCGAGCCTCAGTTTTCTCATGTGTAAAAGGAAGTAATAATAATGCCTTAAACGGTCTCAGGGAATTAAACGAGATAACACACAGGAAGGACTGAGAATAATGCCTGTCACAGAAAGTGCTTGATTGATTATTAGCTGCAGTTTTTATTTATCCATTTCCTACTCTCGTTCAAGAACTTAAAATGTACTGTGATTTGTCCTACTACGATTTCTTTTTTCTTTTTTCTTTTTCTTTTTGGCTGCATTGGGTCTTTGTTGCTGCACGTGGGCTTTCTCTTGTTGAAGTGAGCGGGGGCTACTCTTCGTTGCAGTGTGCGGGCTACTCATCGTGGTGGCTTCTCTTGTTGCAGAGCACAGGCTCTAGGCACGCGGGCTTCAGTAGTTGTGGCACGCAGGCTCAGTAGTTGTGGCTCCCAGGCTCTAGAGCGCAGGCTCAGTAGTTGTGGCGCACGGGCTTAGTTGCTCCATGGCATGTGAGATCTTCCCGGACCAGGGCTCCAACCCATGTCCCTTGCATTGGTAGGCGGATTCTTAACCACTGCACCACCAGGGAAGTCCATAAGGTATTTTTTGTTTTTGTTTTTATTTTTTGGCTGCAGTCTTAACCACTGGACCACCAGGGAAGTCCGGTCCTACTACAGTTTCTTGTGAATGTAAATATGTACTTGTATTTTATCAATCAAATATTTTTAAACTCTAAAAATGTTCTTCATTTTCAAATAGTATTATCAAAAGATGGTAGGACATTTCTATTTAAGGCAAATCTCAAGTTCAAAACACTTTGGTGTTTGCCCTACAGGTTACCATCTGAAGGTACAAGTTCCTCCCACTTCCCTCAGTCTGTCTCATCCTCAGCCTCTGCCACCTCTTCACCCGACCTTTGGCTAAAGGTTGATATTCCCCTAGGCTGTTACAGACAGATGCCCTGGAGTGCCACTCCATTGAATCTGGACAACTCCCCTCCTAGACTCTATTTCCTGTCTCTCTCAGGGCTCATTGGGCTGCTAGCCTCAGAGTGATATTGAACCAAAGAAATTGTCTATCAGAGTTGAGGAATTCACCAATATTCTTTCAGAGTGCACGTGACCTTCAATAAAAAGTTGTTTGATTTAATTTAAACGTTCTTGACCTTCAATAAAGAGTTGTTCTATTTAATTTAAATGTTCTTATTTTGAGTCTTTTCTCTCATTAGGTGAAGTATGTAAGTAAACAAATTTAGAAATGTCGGAATGTTTCTGTTATTTTGGGTTATTTTTTGAAATACCCATCTCTACTTCTAATGCAGATCTAGTCCCCTTTTAAAATATGTCAAAGGGCAGAAAGCAGAAGAAAGAAGAACTACAGTCCTGCAGCCTGTGGAACAAAAACCACATTCACAGAAAGATAGACAAGATGAAAAGGCAGAGGGCTATGTACCAGATGAAGGAACAAGATAAAACCCCAGAAAAACAACTAAATGAAGTGGAGATAGGCAACCTTTCAGAAAAAGAATTCAGAATAATGATAGTGAAGATGATCCAGGACCTCGGGAAAAAAATGGAGGCAAAGATCAAGAAGATGCAATAAATGATTAATAAAGACCTAGAAGAATTAAAGAACAAACAGAGATGAACAATACAATAATTGAAATGAAAAATACACTAGAAAGGGGCTTCCCTGGTGGCGCAGTGGTTGACAGTCCGCCTGCCGATACAGGGGACTTTAAAGTAAAGAACGTTACAAGAGACAAGGAAGGACACTACATAACGATCAAGGGATCAATCCAAGAAGGAGATATAACAATTATAAATCTATATGCACCCAACATAGGAGCACCTCACTATATAAGGCAACTGCTAAAAACTATAAAAGAGGAAATCGACAGTAACACAATAATAGTGGGGGACTTTAGTGGGTTCGTGCCCTGGTCCAGGAAGATGCCACATGCTGTGGAGTGGCTAGGCCCGTGAGCCATGGCCGCTGAGCCTGCGGACTTTAACACCTTTAACACCATTTAGCACTTACACCAATGGACAGATCATCCAAAATGAAAATAAATAAGGAAACTTTAAATGACACAATAGACCAGATAGATTTAATTGATATTTATAGGACATTCCATCCCCAAACAGCAGATTACACTTTCTTCTCAAGTGCGCACCGAACGTTCTTCCGGATAGATCACATCTTGGGTCACAAATCAAGCCTCAGTAAATTTAAGAAAATTGAAATCATATCAAGCATCTTTTCTGACCACAATGCTATGAGATTAGAAATGAATTACAGGAGAAAAAACGTAAAAAACACAAACACATGGAGGCTAAACACTATGTTACGAAATACCAAGAGATCACTGAAGAAATCAAAGAGGAAATCAATAAATACCTAGAGACAAATTACAATGAAAACAAGACGATCCAAAACCTATGGGATGCAGCAAAAGCAGTTCTAAGAGGGAAGTTTATAGCAATACAAGCCTACCTCAAGAAACAAGAAAAA
>NC_041224.1:22989046-23008126 GCF_002837175.3 Physeter macrocephalus | reverse complement strand
TGACATGATACTATACATAGAGAATCCTAACGATGCCACAAGAAAACTACTAGAGCTAATCAATGAATCTGGTAAAGTTGCAGGATACACAATTAATGCACAGAAGTCTTGTGCATTCCTATACACTAATGATGAAAAATCTGAAAAAGAAATTAAGGAAACACTCCCATTTACCACTGCAACAAAAAGAATAAACTACCTAGGAATAAACCTACCTAGGGAGACAAAAGACCTGTATGCAGAAAAGTATAAGACACTGATGAAAGAAATTAAAGATGATACCAACAGATGGAGAGATATACTATGTTCTTGGATTGGAAGAATCAATACTGTGAAAATGACTATACTACCCAAGGCAATCTACAGATTCAGTGCATTCATTCCCTTGAAGACTTAGCTGGATTCTGATTCATTGACTTTCACTCAGCTCCACGTGCTAGTAATTGTGCCCTGATAGCTTCAGAGATATTATATATTAGAGCCATTATATTACTCCTTGTTTTTGCCCTCACACTTCTCTCTCAGCTTAATTAAAACTACCTTAAAGCTCTCAGACTCAATCTGATCTTTGCCCTGAATCACTTTATCCTTCTGCGAGGTTATTCTGGACGTTTGTCATTCAAAGCCTTGTCTGATTTCTTCTCTTACAGTTTGGGCTTCAGAAACAGTTTTCCAGCCGTGCAAGGCCCCAAATTTCCAGACTCTTTTTGTTTCATTCCAATTCACTTCTGCTTGTACACAGGCTAATTTATTCATGTCATCTCTTTCTTGTAACACCTTCCTAAATCCAGAGTAGTAGCTAATATATCACTAATAATAGTTATTTAAAAAAATTTCCCTAGCATATTACAAGCATATTACATCTGTTCTCACTGTTTTCATTGCTAAACATGGATCATCTTTTCAGCCTCCAGTACCACGTTCTTCATAGCTTACTGTTCATGCCCTTATCCAATGCCGCATACATCAAGCTTTTGTAATATGATACTACATTTTTGGAACTGATATTCATTTTAATCCGGATAATTAAGTCTTGCTGTTGAAGCATACCAACCTTAAAATCTCTGTGACTTAACAGAATAAAGGATTACTTCTCATTTAATCCAGGTCTGATACAGATTAAACAGACTTCTGTCTCCAAGCTAAAATTCTGGAATGTGCAACCTTCAAGATCAGCATGGCAGAGGAGGAGAAAAATTTTGTCAATAGTAGCTTCTTGAAAAAGGCACTCTCCTACACTGTTGGTGCGAATGTACATTGGTACAGCCGATATGGAGAATAGTATGGCGGTTCCTTAAAAACTAAAAATAGAATTACCATATGATCCAGCAATCCCACTACTGGGCATATACCCAGAGAGAACCATAATACAAAAAGACACATGCACCCCAATGTTCATTGCAGCACTATTTACAATAGCCAGGTCATGGAAGCAACCTAAATGCCCATCAACCGACAAATGGATAAAGAAGAAGTGGTACATACATACAATGGAATATTACTCAGCCATAAAAAGGAACGAAAGTGGGTCATTTGTTGAGACGTGGATGGATCTAGAGACTGTCATACAGAGTGAAGTAAGTCAGAAAGAGAAAAACAAATATCGTATATTAACACATATGTGTAGAACCTATAAAAATGGTACAGATGAACCGGTTTGCTGGGCAGTAATTGAGACACAGATATAGATAACAAACGTATGGACACCAAGGGAGGAAAGCCCCGGGGTGTGTGTGTGTGTGATGAATTTGGGGACTGGGTTTGACACGTATACACTGATGTGTATAAAATTGATGACTAATAAGAACCAGCTGTATAAAAAAAGGTACTAATAGGGAAGGACTCTAAGACACATCAATAAGTGAGAAAAATAAGGTGTAGAACGGAGAGTTATAATATGCTGCATTTGCATAAAAATAAGAATGATTTTTCTGGTTTTTGAACTATGTGAATAAATTTTATAATTTTGAAAAAAAAAGAAATATTGAGGAGGTGTTTGGATTATATTATCTCTAAAATTACAATAAGATTAAAGTTTTATCAATTAAGTATGTTAAAGTTAAACTTCTCTTCTGAAGTTCCATATATTAAAAAACCTATGTTCATGGTCATATAATGCAGTTATTAAGAGTTGGAAAGAAAATCCTGTTTAGGCTTTAATTAAGTTGACACGGTGTATCTGTTATTTTTTTTCTCCATTTCATGAGTTACTCAGTCTTTCTTATAAGAGGTGGGGAGTGAACATCTCTTGCCTGGACTCCTGTTTCCCAGATAGAGAAGATTGAAAGTGTTTGCATGGCCTCGCTTTTTAAGAGCACTTTTTCTGATTTTGAAAATATTTTCTTATGTTTTCCCTTAAAATTACACATCTTTTTTTCCCCCATATTTCTCTTTCTTAGTCTAAACCGAGTGTTGGCTGCCAGTTTCTTTGTTCTGGGCCCATATGTGTGGGAGATATTTGGGACTGAGGGAGTTTGTCACCCTCCTGACATCTGTATTGTGGAAGTGGGACTGGCCATTGACAAAGGCTAACACAAAGACTCCGCCATTCCTTTACCGATGCATTCGAGATCCTGACCACATTTCAAAACCAGGAGAGCCTTGTGGAGCCTGAATCTGTTAGACTCTGAAATGCACCCTGGGTTTTGAGGAAGAAGTGAGCCCATTTATAGCTTTAATTACTCATTTGGGATACTACAGGCTGTTGCCAAAGCCAGTTATCATCAGCTTTGATTAGAAATCAGGAAAGGCAGCTGCTGAAATGCAGAGTGAAAAGAATTGTATTGGATTAGAAAGGCGTTCTTTTGAATCTGAAAGAGAAGGCAAGCATCTTTGGGAAACATCTGAATATGCATTTATTTTAATAATTGAATAGCTAGAGGTATAGTACAGTACATTGTAGCTTGGAGTGGTTTTCATTATTAAATTAAGTGCCTTTGTTCAGTTCATCTCGATTTTCCTATTGGCTGCTCTAGTCTTTTCCCTCTTTTAGCTCCATTTTGATGCAGTGTTACATCCCAATTTGTGGGTTGAAATGTGTCAATATTCATAAACTAAATTCATGAACCATCCTCCCAATCATTTGGGCTGATGAAATACCATTTACCAGTGTGAAGCCAAGCCAGGAGAGGCATATAAAAAAATGCATTCAAATGCTAAGCTTAAAAAGACAGTGTTCTTTATTCCCAATTCTGTGTGTATGAAATACTACTTTGAGTCCTCTTATTTTAGCAATGTAATTTCGGATCAGAACATATATCAGAATAATTGCATAAGTAAATGCTCATAAGTAAATCAATATTTCAGAGTTAAATTCACATGTATGTGTCCATAGCTTGTAAAATCAAAAGAAGTGTCAGGAAGATTTACTTTCCACTTTTTGAAAGCTCTTTGAGATGCTGTATGGAAACTTAAATAAGGCTTTATCCTCCTATCTTTAGTTAAACTTCGTTAAACAGCAGCATTTCTCCTGTTTCCACAAAAGAGGATCACAGTTGCTTAAGGAAATAGATAAATAAACAATGTATACAGAAGTATGCCTATCCCTTAAATAACTGTGTAAGCACTAAGAATAGTTGGGTTTATATTCATATTTGCTGGAGAGTAAACATTTATGCAAATACACCAAGAAAAATGATCAAACACTTCTCCTGCATGTGCTCTGGCTTCAAAGTAAAGCTGAGAATTTTCACCCAATTATTTAACTCTAGGCAGTATAATGCTTAAACAAAACAAAGATAACATTCTGTACCTACATAATGGATCAAAACAGCTTTCTTCAGCCTCACTTTGGACCATCTGTTTAAAAAAACCCAAAAACCCTCAGGAAGCAAGCCTCTAATCTGTGGTTAAGGGTTTAAAGACTCAGGCTCATTCTGACAACCCGGCGCTCTGTACGGAGCGCTGTAATAGGTCTCGTATTAGCTGTAAAAGGCTGCGTGGTTTGACCTCGGCATCTGTCACTTACAGTTTCTCTGCTCTTAGTAGGAATTCTTCAGTTCCCTTTATGGAGCATCTAAATCTACGTTATTTTAATATCCGCTGTTATAAATGTTGGCAATAATATTTTCCAGGAGTTAAATTATTCTTAAAGTTTCCAAATGCTTTAAGAGTCATAATTCTCAGGGATAAATTGGGAGATTGGGATTGACAGATACACACTACTATATATAAAATAGATAACTAATAAGAACCTGCAGTATAGCAGAGGGAACTCTGCTCAATACCCTGTAATGGCCTCTATGGGAAAAGAATCTAAAAAAAAAAAAGAAAAGAGTGGATATATGTATATGTATGACTGATTGACTTTGCTGTACAGCTGAAACTAACACAACATTGTAAATCAACTATACTCCAATGTACTCCAATTAAGAAAGAAACAAACAAACAAAATCTCCAAAAACCTAATCAACAGCAACAACTAAAAGAAAAATAGGGTAGGGCCATGCTTCTACAATAAACTATCTTGAAGTCATTAAAAAAAATTAAAACAAGAATCGTAGTTCTCAGTCCCTCCCCACCCCCCAGCCCCAGCCAATAACACATCTGTGTAACGGAAGTCACTCAGACTTACTGGAGAACTGACTTGATTGGTGCCAAGAGCATTGTGAAGATCGTTATCCCACATTATTCCTTCTTGAATTCCACTAAAACTTTTGAAAGTTTTACCTTGACTCAAAGATTTGGGCATCTGTTAACATTTTCCAAACTTCAGCATCACAATGGGTTTAGGGCCCTTTCCTTCCTGTGATTGAGGGTTGCAAGACAGTCAAGTTGCAAGACGATTTGTACATAATATAAATGGGAAAACAATAGCAATGAAAAGGCTTCTAGTTTACTAGAGGTGAAAGAACATTTTTCATAATTAAAGCTTTTAATGACTATCATACTCATTATAGGAAAATGCTATAAGGCTATAATATTATTTTTAGTTTTATATCTGACACAGTTAAATGAATGACCTCTTCTTTATTAGAATTGTGGGAAAACTCAATATCCTTAGTCAGAATATCCTTAGTCAGAACTCCATGAGATCTGATTTCATGCCGGTCACACACACACACACACACACACACACGTTTGTTTATGTAAGTCATTAGAGATCAGTAACTAAACGGCAGTGGTAGTTAATGTGGCGTTTTATAAACACATACATGAATCAGAAAAAAGTGAATTGTCCGCAAAGAGTGACCATTTGTAAATAATGCCATGTCCATTGCAAAGATTCCTGTGAGTAGGAAAGAACAGGACAAATGCCACTAATTTGAATGTGGTTATACAAAAAGGTCCAAGTGGGAGACTGGAAGAAGGCCTAGAACCTTCTCAGCCCTTGAAGTCATCTTCATCCTTGCACAGCAGGGGGCTGACTTTGCAAATCTCTTCCCTGCTTCTTCATTGTCTCACCAAACAGTCTTATATTTTCAGGATAACTTTTTGTGACATTCTAACCCTTGGAATTAAAAGGATTTTTATACTTCTATAACAGAATAATCTTACTTTTAAAAAATGAATGCAGAAAGCACAGCAAAACTTAATAAATTCACATTAAGTAGGAGAAAAGCCTAACTAAATTAGTGGTCTGAATTATAGAATCTTAAAAGATTTAATAGTAATTTAATTACTTTCAGATTCATGGAGTTCCTTGGAGAAATTGCTTTGGTAAATAGATAAGAAAAATTTACAAATAGCATATCAGTGAGTAAATAAAGCACTGTTTCTAAAGAATCCACCATGGACTAGGATTTTTAAGTGGTTTTGCTCCCTGAAGTGAATGCATGTTATGAATTTGCCTTGCAAAATCATTCTCTATGAGACATAAGGAGAGATAGTCCTGATTTTTAAACTACTTGTGGTGTTTGGAAGTCCTTCATTTACTCATTCATTCCTGCATTCATTCACTGAGCAAATACACGTTGAGGTCATTGTGCTGGGGACCCAGAGGTGAGTTCAACAAAGCCCCTGCCTTCCACATCCTGTGGGTTGGAGTTAAGGAAATATGGTTTAATGAATAAATGTTTAATTGTAAATTATGTTAAGGACAGAATCAGGGCTCTGAAATACTTTAGGAAGAAAGAGATTTCTTTGAGAAGATGCCATTTGGGCTGAATCCCGAAGAATACAGAGAGGTCAGACGTGAAGGATAGAGCAGTCCAGGCGGAGGGAGTAATACATGAGCCGGTGAGAGGCAGGGAAACAGTCTGCGTGTTCCAGAAATTAGAAGGAAGCCTGTAGGGTCTGGGATGAAATTGGAGAGCGATGTCGAAATCGAACCTGTCCAGGCAAGGCTTACAAAATGAGCTTTATTCAGTGTCGTGGGGGAGCCATTATAGTGTTTTCTAGACTGTAAACACAGTCTGGTTTAGACTTTGTAAATACCCCAATGGCTGCTTTGTGCAAAGTAGATTGTAAGGTGGGTATGTCGACCAGGAAAACAGAAACTACACTAGACATTCAAACAGGTGGGATTTAGTATGGGGGCCTGGTTATACAGGGGGTGGAGAGGAGAAAGATAACACAGAAGTTTCTAGGGATAACAAGTGCAGGAAGCAGCTCTCACAAGACAGAGTGGAGTATAAGGTGGCTTTAGAGCAGGGACCATAGAGAAATACCCAGCAGCGAGCACAGGAAAGCCGTTGTCCCGCTGTGGAGGTAAAGCTGTTGCCCCATCCTGGAGGCTTGGACTAGCTGGTGGGATGGGAAGGGAATCGATTTGAGAACGAATTTGGAGCTGGAACCAGTAGGACCTGCTGTGATGGCGTGGTTTCACTGAGAAGGAAGTCAAGATGCACTCCCAAGCCTCTGACTGATGGAGCTAGGGAACCCAAGAGCGGCAGGTATGGGGAGGAAGATAAGCATTGAGTTTAGAACATGTTAAGTTGGGATGTCAAGTAAACCGTTGGGTTTGTGAGTGTGGTGGTCAGAGTTGTGTTGCCAGAGATACAAATGTGGGAGTCAACTTTCAGACAGTATTAAAAGCTATGGAACTGGATGGTGTCATGTAAGGAGGGGATGGAGAGAGAGAAGGGCTAGATCTGAGCCCTGGGGGTCTCCAGTCTTGAGGGGTCAGCACAGGAATGGGAGAGAGTGAAGGACACAGGATGGAAAGAATAGTAGGAGGGAAATCAAGACAGTGGGATTCTATAGAAACCAAGACCAGAGGGAGGCAGCGGTCACCTGTTCGTAATGGTGCTGAGCGCGTGGAACGAGTTGTGGATGGAAGGATGGCCATGGGTGTAGCCACATGAGGACATTTGGCTACATGCTTGATGGGGTGAAAGATGGAAGATGTCACAGAAGGCCAGGGCCCTCCATTCTGACACAAAGTGTCCTGAGGGTACAGAAAGGCCACACTGTTTTCTCAGCTCAGGGCACCATGCAGAGATGGGCCAAAAAAAAAAAAAAGTTATTCAGATCTGGGACTGATGTATGTGAGTCCTGATAGTTTCCTAGCATTTATTCTCTACCTGCCATGAGATGAAGATCCCATCTACGGCTTCAAGTTGCTTTCTCTACAATATAACTTGGGGACCCGAGTACCCGGTGTATGCATTGCACAGATCCATTACTTAGTGATTTTATAACCAGCTTTCTTCAATCCTACTGCTCCATAAATGAGGAAAACTCCATTCACAGGCTAAAAGTCCTCATGTTTGGAAAAATCTCAGAAAAGATGTTGTTGGGAGTTTATTTCTTTTAAGAGCTAATGAGGGACTTCCCTGGTGGCTCAGTGGTTGAGAATCCGCCTGCTAATGCAGGGGACACGGGTTCGATCCCTGGTCCGGGAAGATGCAGTGGAGCAGCTAAGCCCGTGCACCACAACCACGGAGCTGGTGCGCCTGGAGCCCGTGCTCCGCAACAAGAGAAGCCACGGCCAGGAGAAGCCCACGCACCGCAACAAAGAGTAGCCCCTGCTCGCCGCAACTAGAGAAAGCCCGCATGCAGCAATGAACGCAGCCAAAAAATTTAAAAAATTTTTTTTAAAAAAAGAGCAAATGAAAGGCTTGCCTTTCCCAAGTGCCAAAGTGAAAGCACATTGCAGCATTTTAGCAGGTTTTCTAAACTTTGTAGGTCTGCTCTGGGACGCCAAAGATCAGTATTGTCACCGTAACCTTTTCAAGCTTTGCTGCCTGCCTGTCACACCCAGGTGAAGCCATCTTTACCGAACGGTCAGGGTGATGAAACTGCCATTGATTGGAGTCTTTGGAAACTGACATTTTGTCAGCTTTATCAGGTCCTAAATATCCCATCTGGACTAAAAGAATAATTTCGATGTTGCTCTTGTGTACGTATAAGATGTTTTTTCTAGTAACACCTGCCTCTGCCCTTGGACCAGGATTGGGAAGGGGATTGTTTGCTAAATGATCAATTAATATTTGGACCTTTATCAGAGTCTATAAAATGCCTAACATAGCCCTGAGAGTTTTAGACTGTTATCTCTTCTTACAGAATGTATCTTTCAGTTTGCTTTGCTGCCGTAGCTAGAGGGATAAGAGCAGAAATCCTATTTCTTGGTCAAAGTGCTAGTTTTATAGTAGGACAAAACATGCATTGTTTTACTTTACCTATCAACAGGCCACAGTGCTGTTCACTCAGGTTGTGTTTAATAAGTATGTTCTCTTGGGCCAAATGTCAAATATATCCCTAATGAGTTCAGTGACATCACGGAGCACGCTTATGTTCCCTGCCAAAGTCAGCATTGTTGGGGCAGATCACATTAGCTGGCCTTCGAGCACAGATGCCAAGGTCAGGGCATTAACAAGCAAAAACAGATGAAGATTTAAAGCAAAGTCTGTCCATGTCAGAGAACGGTGGACGGCTGTTTGGAGAGAGTGCTGGAGACTGTCCAGAGGTGGCCTTTGCCTCAGACAAGTTTTCTGTGTGTCTCAGCCTTTTGAAAACCATGTAAGTCAGTGACAGACCTGAAAGATGATCACCCTTAAGCCACAGCTGCCACTTTGAATGCTGAGTTTTGGAATATGCCACGGACAGCCCTGATATTCTAAAATTGATCGAAATTTTATGACCTTCAGGGGTAACTAATATATTTCCAGTTAGTATGACTTCTGGAAATAATGAAGTTCAGCCACCAAAGGATGATTCTTCATGGCAAATAGTTCATGAATAAGTTCTTTATTTGTCTTTTAAGATTGTAGCACTCGAGCACGTGTCCGATGAAAGGGAAAAAAATCTCATGTTGTAACACACATATTTTTTTCCGGTAAGACTGGAGTTTATTATTTCATTTATTTCAAGAAATGTTGCTGTGTGTGTGTGGATATATGGATGTCTGAATCTAATTTGACAAACTTCGGCAGTTTTTTGTGGCTGGGATTAGCCTCTCCTTTGGATGCAGGTGGAAGAAACTAAGAAAGAAAAGCAACGTTAGAGGAGATTTATGTTTTTTAAAGTTATTACTTGTACATTTTCTCCTCTGCTTTCTAAATTTGTTGTCATTTTAGGGAGACTAGAAAAAGGGGTTCTCGTTTTGCAGGTGGCTGGTTTGCATTGAGCAGTTAAAGGGCAAAAGAAGGCAAGACATCCCAGTACCAAGTTGATTAAAAGAAACACAGTTTCTGGTGTACAGCAAAGTGAATTATTTATACATATATATATATATCTCCATGTTTTTCTGATTCTTTTCCCATATAGGTTATTACAGAATATTAAGTATAGTTCCCTGTGCTATACAGTAAGTCTTTATTAGTTATCTTTTTTTTTTTTTTTTTTTTGCGGTACGCGGGCCTCTCACTGTTGCGGCCTCTCTCGTTGCGGAGCACAGGCTCCGGACGCGCAGGCTCGGCGGCCATGGCTCACGGGCCCAGCCGCTCTGCGGCATGTGGGATCTTCCCGGACCGGGGCACGAACCCGTGTCCCCTGCATCGGCAGGCGGACTCTTAACCACTGCGCCACCCGGAAAGCCCTAGTTATCTATTTTATATATAGTAGTGTGTCTATGTTAATCCCAGTCTCCTAATTTATCACTCCCCCCCCCAACATTTCCCCTTTGGTAACCATAGATTTGATTTCAAGATCTGTGAGTCTGTTTCTGTTTTGTAAATAAGTTCCTTTGTATCATTTTTTATTAGATTCCACAACCCTAACACAACATTGTAAATCAACTATACTCCAATAAAAAATTTTGTTTTTCAAATGTAAAAGAAACACAACATGGAGGAGATAAAATCATTCCAGGGCTGCATTCCAGTGTGCGGGAGGGAGTTGCTGGCCGTGGTAAGCTTCCAATCTCTGTCTTCCCTAAGCAAGCAAACACCTAGATACTGGCTATATCGAAGTGTCTTTTTAACTATCGCTTTTTGACACATATAAACAAAATGCTTAGCTTTACCAATGTGAATTTAGAAAGAAATCTGTCTTCATAGAGCGAGCTGGGGTAGAGATACAGGCAAGAATGGGATGGGGGTGCAGCACTTCTGGTACCAGCTGGTGCTGTGGTCTGGACTGGGCTGTGCCTGGTGTATTTCTTTCTATCCAGGAAATCCTGGTGTATTTCTTTCTATCCAGGAAATCGGCAGGTCGAGGCTTTCCTGGTTTCTGTGGCCCGGGTGGTTTATATTCTGTTGTTATGTATTTCTTTATTGGTTGCAGTCTTTGATTTGTGGCTGCTCCATGTATTAAATAGAGCCCAAAGGCCAAATGGTTTCCTCCACTCAGGGCCTCCCAGAGCTGGGTGAGGAGAGGTCATCCATATTTGGCATTTAGGTATTTGAACCTCATAGCTGACCAAATGCCTAATTATGAACTAAAGCCATGGTGTTTTCAAACTGTCCAAACGTAGATAGGAATTAATATGAGAACCATGTGATAAGTATTTGTGGATAAAGAGTTGGCACTTAAAGACTTTTCTCATGTAACCAAAAGTATTCAAATGGGCAAATTGGATGAATCGTTTAAAACGAAAGAAATGTTTTCTTTGGTGCCTCTGCCTTCATTCATTCATTCCTTTGGTCATTTGTTCATGCCTTGCCCAACAACAGAAATAATGAAGATAGATTAGGTGTGTTGGAAGCATCAGAAATACTGGGTAGAACGTGGTTTGAGATCTTGAGCTTTCAATCCGGTTACAGACCCACACACACCCCCAACTAGAGAAGAATGACAAAAGGACATATGAATAAGAGCAAAATAATACCATTAAAGAGACATATTTAAGCTTAATTGTTGTGGGACGTGTTTAAAAAGAAAAATGCTACACCACCTTTGGAGGAACAGACGTGAACTGCCCCGGAGAGAAGGGGAGGTACCCCATGTAGGAAGAGTCCTGTAGCTGATGCTGAGAAGCTGGGCTTGGGAGCCACTGCCCAGGTGCTGTGACATGGAGTAGCTGTTTGGGGGGCTGAGGCTTTAGACCAAAAGTAACAGGGCGCCAGGTACTGGAAGTTTTGAGGCTGAGGAAAATGATAAGGAAACACTGCTGGTAACCCTTGGACTTGGCTAATTTGGATATAAAGGAAGAAAGCACAATCACAGGCAAAGTATGGTGACTATAGAAACAAAAGCAGAGAGGAGGGAGACCTCAGAATAATGCCAGAGTTACCCTCCAGGCTCGAAAGTACCTGTTTTCAACAAAGGAGAAGGTGAAAGAGTTTTACGTGATGGGATATTTATCAGCATATTTTGGGGGCATGATGTTCATTCTTTTATTTTCCTATTCATTTGTTTAAATATTTTTATCACGCTCCAGGCTAATCAACTGTCGTGCTGCCTCAAAATCTTTATCTTTCCCTACTTGTACCCTAACCAATAATTTTTAACAACTTTATTGAGGTATAACTTACAAACCATAAAATTCACCTGTTTTAAGTGTACAATTCATTTATTTTAAATAAATTTATAGAGTTGTGCAACCGTCACTCTAATCCAGTTTTAGAACATTTCCATCATCCCAAGAGGTCCCCCGTGCCTGTTGGCAGGTAATCTCTCTTCTCATCCCCAACCCTAGGCAACCACTTACCTACTTTCTGTCTTTATAGAGTTGCCTTTTTGGACATTTCATATTTCATCTAAATGGAACTATAAATTATAATTTTTTTACATTTGGTTTCTTTAACTTAGCTTAACATTTTCAGGTTCATCCATATGGTAGCATATATTAATAGTTCCTTCCTTTTTATTGCCTCATAAAATTCTGTTTTGTGCATATTCTACATTTTGTTTATTCATTCCCCAGTAGATGAATATTTGGATTTTCTTTGGTGTGAGGCTATTATGAATAATGCCATTATGAACTTCTACTTACAAGTTTTTGTGTGGACACATGTTTTATTTCTCTTAGGCAGATATCCAGGAGTGGAATTGCTGGGTTGTATCCTAAGTTTATGTTTAACTTTTTAAAAGAACTGCCACGCTGTTTTTCAAAGTGGCTCTACCACTTTACATTCCTATCAGCAATATATGAGTTTCAATTATTCACATCCTTGTCAACACTTGTTATTGTCTGGTTTTTTGATTATAGCCGTCCTCGTGGGTGTGAAATAGTATCTTATTATAATTTTAATTTGCATTTCCCTAATGACTAATGACATGGAACATCTTTTCATCTGCTTATTAGCCATTTGTATGTCTTTTTTTTTGGTAAACTATTCATATCTTTTGCCTCTGTTTTAATAAGGTTGGTTGTCTCATTATTGGGTTGTAAGAATCCTTTCTATATTCTGGATATAAATACTTTAAGAGATATATGATTTACCAATATTTCTCACAGTTTGTGGCTTGTCAGTTTTCTTAATGATGTCTTTTGAAATGCAGAAGTTCTTAATTTTGGTTAATCCAATTTATCATTTTTTTTCTTTTCTTGATCATACTTTTGGGGTCATAGCTAAGACCTCTCTCTCTAACTCAAGGCCTTGAAGAGTTTCTCTTACATCTTCTTCCAGAAATTTTACAGGTTTAGCTCTTACAGTCAGGTCTGTGGTCTTTTTTTTTTTTTTTAACGTCTTTATTGGAGTATAATTGCTTTATAATGGTGCGTTAGTTTCTGCTGTATAACAGAGTGAATCAGCTATACGTATACATACATCCCCATATCTCCTCCCTCTTGCGTCTCCCTCCCACCCTCCCTATCCCACCCCTCTAGGTGGTCACAAAGCACCGAGCTGATTTCCCTGTGCTTGTGGGGCTGCTTCCCACTAGCTATCAGTTTTACATTTGGTAGTGTATATGTGTCCATGCTGTGGTCCATTTTGAGATGACTTTTGTGTGTGGTGTGACATAAAGAACTAAAGTAATCTTATTTGCATGTGGATATCCTAACCAGCAATCAGCTCAAGGTAGGCAAGAGTCTGCCTGGCAAGCTCCATTCATTCATTCACCTATTCATCCTTGAGGACCCAGCTTGGATAATTAAGTTATCCAGTGCAGCTCTGATGTATTTGATGTCCACTCTCCTCTACTCTGATAGAACTTGCTTCTCCTCTGTGTCTTTGTGCATTTGCCTCTTGTTGAGAGTAAACCCTGTGTGATGACAGTGTTTTATGTCCGGCTTCCCCATTAGCAGAGGAACCTCTTCATCTCCAGAGCCTCAGTGCCGGAAACCTAGTAGGACCTAAAATACTTGGGGTTGAATTTGACTAAATGTCAACCTCTGCAAACTTTGAACATCTCTTTCTCTCTTGGAAAATTTGAAACACACTAGCATTTGAAACAACAACAATAGTCCAGGGAACCAGCTTGTTCAGGAAAAGGAATAAATCATTCTAGCTGACAGGACCCAGATTTCTGCAGAGCTGCTTTGCAGCTTTTTGAGATAGACATATAAAAAGGGACAGTGATTTGATGGGGCTTGAACAGGGTGATGGATAACTGCTACAGACCTAATGAAACAGCGTATCTACAAAAGCCTGGAAACCCTCAGACGACAACAGACCTGCAACCAGGTCCACCTCTATTATTTACTCACGGTCCTTCTGTGCTCTGTCTTCTGAGGGCCTTCCTTGTCCCTGTTGATAGAGAGACGTGCCCTTTCTCCAGCTTCCTGTCCTGCACACTTCCTGCTGTGGCCCGTGACACACCGTTTTTCTACTCCACAAGGTGAAACAACAACCAGTGCCTTAAGGATTTATTTTAAATTTGCTGCAATAAAGGTTTGTTTATACTTCTTTGTAATCAGGTGAGAGAGAATGTAGCTCACTTTCTCCACAGATATTTATTGAGGATTTAGTATGTATTAAACTCTATGCCCTATACCCTGTGGAAGATACACACACACACACATACACACACACACACACACACACACACACACACACACACATTTGAATGAGACCTGGCCCTTCCGCCACAGGGGGTTTTCAATACATTTAGAACATTGATGAAAGAAGAAGAAATATTCCCCACTTCCCCCATGTGCCTCTGCAAAATCTGGTGAGATTTTCCCAAATCCAGCTGAGAAATAATCTTTCCATATTGTCCATGTAAGCAGGATTCGGACAGCAGTGTATCTGGATATTGATCTTCTTAACTATGTCTTATGAAAAGCTTTTAAGTCAATCTCTTAAGGTTTGTTGTTTTGAGACAGGAATGGAAGGGCAGCAATGATCTAGGATTCTCCCTCCTGAGGCTAACCTGCTTGGGAGGTTGAAACATATCAAACAGTAGGGATCAAATACATTCTCATGGTTTAAGAACGAGCTTTTTAATATCTACCTCTATGTCCTCACCTTTCCTCTAGTTTAAAACGCACAGTGTGGGATACTGATCAGGCTGGGATTTGGAGCCACGAAGATCTGGGTTGGAATTTTGGGGCTGTGTGTCCTTGAGTACATGACACGATCTCTCTGAGCCACAGTTTCAGTTTCCTGTTTCATAGCAATGGTGTTCACACCTATCTCACAGAGAGGTCGTAAAGATTGACTGAGGAGTACGTAGAAGGTGTGCGGATCTAAGCCTGGTGCATAATAAGCTCTTATTAGATGGCCATCGTTATTAACATTTTTGACTACTTTTGTGCTGACTTGAACTTGATTATGTTACACCCCTATGATCTCAGCATAGCATGCTGTGCCTCACAGAGTGTCCCTTGCTCTGATTCTCTTTTTTATGCTATAGCTTTCTTACTAAAGGAATCACGGATTTCAGATACGGTCCAGTGCATCTCCCATTCCATTCACCTTCCCCCTTAAAGACATGAGCAATGTCCTGAAATCGGTCTTCGTCCCCTAACCCCTTCTTTAAAACTCACCTCCTGTATTAATATTGACTCAGTGGTATCTGATGTATAATCCGTGTTCAGCTTCCCCCGATTGGTGCGGTTTGTTTTGATCCAGGATCAGTTCAGTTCTGTGTATTGCATTTGCTTGCACTGTCTTTCTCAGATTCTTCCCATCTAGAACGTTCTCTCCCACGCATTCCCTTTTCATGTCTTTTTTGACGGTGCCATTTGTGCAGTCCAGCTGGTTGTCTTGTATAATGTCCCGGATTGCCACGTGCCTGTGGTTTCCTCGTGGCCCGGGAGCCCCGGGCGGTGATGGGAAAGTGCAGCTGCAGATTCCTCTGCATTTCCTGTACCCTTCCTGCTTTCTCTGTGACACCACATGTGCCACCCCATCTCTCAGAACCTGCTTTGCATCTCCCACGTGGGACTTGGATTTATTGTGCTGGGCTTTGGCGTCCAGAAGGAGCAGGACAGCTGAGGCCTTAGAGCAAGAGACGGAGGCAGCGGATTCCCAAGGGCTGTGAGGGCAGAAAAGCTTCTTTAAAGGTGGAAGTTAGGGAAAGGCATTGCTGGTGGCCTCTGTTCCCAAAGCCAATCTGCTGGTCCAGTCCTGGGCCTCTGGCAGGCCCTTTCTAGACGCCAGGGATGCTCGCGGACCCAGTGGAGCCTTCAGGTAAGTAAGAAGTGCATTCTCTCCCTTCACCACCACCAGGTGGATCCCTCCTTCTCTCCATGTGTTATTATCTTGTGGTGCCAGAAAGCTGCTACTCTACTGTTGCTTCTGTTATCACATTTATTACCAGAGCAGTAGAGTCTGTGGAGGGTTCCTGAATCTTTAAGGCATCTCTTCATTTGGAGCCTGGCGCTCTCAGCCCCCAGTGGGAGGAGCCCTGAGCTCTGCTTTCTGCAGGCAGGGCAGCTCCCGTCCTCCGTGGGCAAGCCTCAGTTTCTCCCAGGTCATGCCGAGGACAAAGACTTGTGCTCAGACACCTGGCTCGTGGTCAGGGCCAGCTGCATGCTTGGTGAGGCCCAATGCAAAATGTAAACATGGGGCCCCTTATCTGAAATGCAAGAAAAAAATGCTGTAAAAGGCACGAAAACTCAAAGCACCTTTCTTCTGTAGTCTCTCTTCTGACTTGTCATGATGTTTTCAGTTTGCTTATTGAATGTTTTTCCAAATAAAGAAACACTGACATTTTAAATTATGAGCATGGATTTTACCGTTCATCTTTATACTGCACGATGCCATCCTTTTTATTGTGGTCAAAACCACAAAACATAAAATTTACCATCGTAACCATTTTTAAGTGTTCAGCTCAGCAGTGCTAAGTACATTCACGTTGTTGTGATCAATGCCAGTAATATAAGAACATTTAACTCATACACAGAATCACTGAAATTACATAATTTGTTTTTCGGAAAGCATACATGCAGGTGTATTGCATAGTTGGTAGAGCAGTGAAACACGGCACAAAACTAACTCAGCTGTTTGTATCTCTTCTTGATGAGTGTGTGTTGTACCCACACGCCCTGCCTTTGACTCGAGTAAGGAAGGATTAAAAGGAAAAGGAACTGTGGTTGCCTTATCTCTCCCTTCCCTTCTGTGCCTCCTTTATATTGTATGTGGTTAATTACAGGAATTAACACGAGTGAGAAAGGATACAGTAGGACTCCTTGGTCATTCCTGTTTCTTAGACTGTTACCTCCTTTCTGCATTTGAAGCAAGTTCTGGTCTGAATGGCAAGCGTGGTCGGGGAGCATTCACAACAGGACATGGAAATGGGGTGAGGAGGACCCTCGGTGGACACAACGTTGCCGGCATCTCCTGTCCTCACACACATGATCCATTGTCCCATCAGAGGTCACTTCCACAACACAAGTTCAAAGATAAAGGATCAAGACAGTCAAAGCAGAGCCCTCTTGCAACACAGGCCCTGAGTGTTTGCTCAGGTCACACACCCGTGGAGCTGGTCCTGCTCTTGGTTGATATTTTCCACATGGTTGCAGGAAGGGAAGATTCTGGGGACTGCGTTGCTCTTGGAAGTTCTTAAATCAGACCCCTTGGAATCTTGAAATCAGTCTCCCAAAGTCTGGCCCTGTCCCCACCTTTTTCCCTTTCCTCATTTCAATAGCTCTTTCCCTCTTATCCCAGATGTCATGTGGCAGCTCCAAGAGGTGGCACTGGATATGCTTTATTAATCAGAATACATTTAATTAATTCAAACTGTTTTGTGAATCACAGAACCACAATTTTCTAAGATGCGTAAAGCATGGGTTAGCCAATGAATATTTTATTAAATATGTGCTGGGAGGTGCCTATTCACAACTATGACCTAAGAAGAAAGTATCATCAGCCCATTTTACAGCTGAGGAAATAGAGGCTGAGGGCAGGTGAGGTGGCATTTGGCATTCCTCATTTACATTACAGATCCCTATATTCTGATTTCAGAGCTTTGTCAATAACCCCCTAACGTGAGGGCCGAAAGAAAACTTCCTTCTCTGCCGAGTCACCAGTCCCCTTGAAGCAGTTCGTGTTTGAGCATTAAAACCTACGGGTAAAATGCACTCTGGGTGTGAGGAACCAGGTGGTATCCAAGTGGAGAAAAGCACTCATTAGTTTGAAGGTTGCAAGTGGACTTCAAAAGTGGGACTGTCCCTTTCGCTTCCTTCTGGAGATGAAAGTGTACAGTTTTCACAACATATTTTTTTCAAAAGCTACATGAGAAGCTTCATATTTTTCTTTAAAATGCAACGTGCCGCTCCCCATCACCCCTGTAGTTCCCCTGTGGTTGAACATTTTAATCAGCTGTTTTTATGCTTTAAAGATTTTTCATTTGATTTACAACTTGTAGGAGTGGAGTGGCCGTGAGTAATCAGGAAGAATGCCACACGGAGGACAAAAGGAAGGTGAAACACTGCGTTAATAATTTAGTTTCAATAACCTTAAAAGGTTTACTGTTCACTTTTAACCTTGTATCCCAAAAAGGAAGCTACTGCAGTGAATCAGAAAAATGTTTCTTTTAATTTGCAAGTCATTTATTTAAGTCCGCTTACAGGGACTGATGTATTCCTTAAACAAAAAGGTTGGGAAGCAACCGCAGCTGCTGGAGTTGATTCTGGCTATTTGAGGTTGCTTTGCCTTTGATGGGAAAGATCTTAGGGTTTAAACTCTGCAGAGATTTGCCTTCAAAATGTATGGATTATTATAGTGTCAAATTATTCGTTTAATAGCATTTTAGTTAGTGCCGGGCAAATCAAAAGAGACTCACACTGGCAGAGAGGCAAGCGGGGAGCAGAAGTGACTGTTGCTGAAGGCAAATTGACTAAGAGGTTTACAGGTGATATTTATTGATTTTTTATTTTATTTTATTATACATCTTTATTGGAGTATAATTGCTTCACAATGTTGTGTTAGTTTCTGTTGTACAGCAAAGTGAATCAGCCATATGCATCCATATATCCGAGGGTGGGAGGGAGGCTCAAGAGGGAGGGGATATGGGGATACAGGTGATATTTAGAATCTGCCGTCAAGACCAGGGACGGGCTGGGGCCAGGTTGGCGAGGAACTTTGAAACACTTGCCAACTAGAATTTTAACATCTCAGGAGGACTGCTAAATTAGCAGAGAGATTTTTCACCCAGATCTCATTACCAGCCCTATTAAAACAATCCCTGTTGAACATTGTACTACGCCATTGCCTAGAAAATCGTCAGGTGCGTAAAAGTGTACTTTGTTTCATAATTAGGGGGAGATGCATAGTCCGGCTACCATGAAAGAGCTAATGGCATATTTCTTTGGGGTTCTTCCTCATCTTTAATTAAGAATATGTGCCCTGGGCTTCCCTGGTGGCGCAGTGGTTGAGGGTCCGCCTGCCGATGCAGGGGACACGGGTTCGTGCCCCGGTCCGGGAG
>NC_041224.1:22973022-22988890 GCF_002837175.3 Physeter macrocephalus | reverse complement strand
CCTGTGCCCCGCAGGGGGAGGGGCCAAAACAGTGAGG
Source organism: Physeter macrocephalus (assembly GCF_002837175.3). Classification (NCBI taxonomy): domain Eukaryota; kingdom Metazoa; phylum Chordata; class Mammalia; order Artiodactyla; family Physeteridae; genus Physeter; species Physeter macrocephalus. The sequence continues at coordinate 22,988,853 of NC_041224.1, read as the reverse complement.
GCCCCGCGTACCGAAAAAAAAAAAAAAAAAAAAGAATATGTGCCATAATAAATGGAACCAGTTTATTACTAGGATTCTTCTTTTGTTTCTGGTTTGTAGGTATTTTGTTTCTCAGTTTCTTGGGAAACATTGTGTGACCCTTCCTCCCTCGCAGTTGGGAGATTAGCCTCCTAGGATCACCTTGTCTGATTCACCCTGAAGAACAGGAGACGCTGAGATTATTTAGAAATCCAGAAGAAAGTTTACTAGATTCTTTCATTTTCCTTTTAATATGTTAAATGGGCAGACCCAGCTGAAAAGGGGAATTAATAATTCCTAACCCTGCCGTGGATTCTGATTTCTAAGGTGAACCTTTAAAGCGGTCTCTTTATCCTTCTCTAGGCCTGTGAATGCTGTATCTGCAGCTCTGCCTCTGCCCTTTGGCCTTCAGTACCATTGCTGAATCTCTCCGCACCCCCAGTCATGACTTATTCCTGGGCTCTTAGTCTGGGCACCAGCCTTGACTTAATTTCTTCGAATTGGACTCTCAGCTCTTTCGACTGGAACTTTCTTGGATGCTTCAGCTCTCGTGTGAGCTTCACTTCCAGCCCATATTTGGCCCGGCTTCCTTACTGTCTTGCCTCAGAAAGTGTTGGGCTGGTTTAAGTTACGTAGAGGAGCCCTTAATTAATTTCCAAACGCAGACCTGATCTTAAAATATCCTTACACTCTGTCATTCTTAGAGGCCACTGATCACAGAATGAATCGGTTTTTTACCCTTCCCCTTCCCCTTTCTCCTCCTGCATCGCTAATGCTCCTTGCCCCCGTCTTCCCCATCCTCCCTGCCCTTCCTCCTCTTCCGCATCCTCCATGCCCTCTCTACCCATAAGGTGGGATCACATCACCTGTTATACTTCTGTTGAAGGTCATTTTAAGGATGACTGTGATAATGAGTTGTCATTTCCAGACTTACAAAAGTATGGAGACTTGTACAAATGGAGCGTTTTTACACGTGTGGAAAGTGGTTTGTGCCCTTCCTGTTCTAATAGTTGAAGGACAGCTTGCACCAGCACTGCGGGCCCTCTCAGGTCCTTAGCACTCACCACCATCTCCCAGGTGATGATGTGGTATCTAGTCTGCCTTCCTGGAGAGCGTGATGAGCACTCAGGGACAGTAGGGTAGTCGGGTGGCCCACCCCAGCCCGAGAGGGTGAGGTCTCAGGCAGGTCTAGAATTGAGGATTTCAGACTCTCATCCTCCATGGCAGAAACGTTCCCTTCCCCCAATGCACCAAATCTTATCACCCACACTGAGGAATAAGAATGATGCTTTGATGGGTAATTACTGGAGGTTTCATAGTGGAAGAAGTCATTTGTCCAAACTATAGTTAAAGAAGACACAAATATGTATTTAAAATGAAGAGTTTCTTTTTCTCAGAAGAATGCCATTGACTGGGGCTGGGGATAGAGTTTAAACGTGACGTTAGCTCAGAACATGTGAACCAGAGCAATTTCCTCTAAAGTGTGATTGGCTGTGATGTTAATCGCGATGGCCACGGTCAAGGAAATCACCATGATAGTTTTCGCATGGGAGGGAAGTCAGAGTGCTTTGTTTACATTACTGCCATTTAAAAAATATTTAAAACAGCTATTCTGCTAAATAAACATTCAAGAGCCTAAAGGATAAGCATATCACTTAAACTTCTTAAGACTAAACTTTCCAAACCATTTCCTGCCAGAGGGACCCAACAGCAAAATTGCAAACTCTGTGCCCCGAGATGAGATAGGCCGAATTAGATTAAGCCGCTTACTGTTGACGTGTCTATTGATCTGGGTTCAGTGCAGTTTCCTGTCTCTGCCAGCAGTCAGATTGCTGTATACAATAACACAGTGGCCTGGTTTATGTGAAATTGGGGACTCCAAGCATCAATTACTCCAGGAAGGCAGTGGCACTGGGAGATAAGGTTAAGCTGCTTGCAGTGTTTAAGACCGCTAAAATCCAAGCAACATATTTGCTGTCTAAAATGTTGCTTATAAATTTGACAGTGTTCCATTTATAACATTTCCAAAGAGATCATCCAGTGTTATTCTCTGCAGGTAGTAGTACAAATAGCATTATGAACCGTTATTGTTAAAGCAGTGTAACCCACTTGCTCAATTTCATGCATGTTTCTTAAATATTTGCATAAAGAGATTGAATTGGGTGGCGGGACATCAAAGGTTTTGTGGCGCCATCTTAGACCACGGCTGTGCCCACATGAGAGAATACAGGTAGTGCCAGAAATAAGTGTCAGCCATTTGACATGGATTTTTTTTCTTCTTCTTCTTTTTGGGGGACCCGTTGAGTCGATTGGGTCAACTAACCTTCTTTGTATTTCTAATACCTACTCATGTTTTCAGAAAGCACTTATTTTCCTAAATACTAAATACTACATCTTTAACGCCAAAAGCATGGAGAATACAGAAAGGCACAGTGTAAAACACAAGTATCACCTTCAGTGATGATTAGTTTGTGGCTTTGGGTAGCATATTTCATGCGTTATTCTTGAATACGTCTCTCTCCCTCTTCCTCTTGCCTCCCCACACATGTACACACATGCAGACATTTCTCTTCTTCACTAAACGCTCATTTAATTGTGCATATGATTTGTTTTCATTTTCTTTCTTTCTTCTCTCTGGTTAAAGGAAATGTGGCTTTTCCTGTCTTCAGACATTATGGAAAGGAGAGTAATTGAGCATATGTTTATGTACTTCTGTAGAGAGTGACAGAAGGGCATTTTTATAATCCATGAAGTTGGGACTCTTCAAAAATTCTTGATGGATCAGCTCTTTGAGGCTGTTCACACAAGTTGTTAAGTATCATACTTAAAATGCAACTCCTTTTTCCTGTAAGAGACATTCACATGGCAAATTCCATGCTTTCTGGTAAGACATATGTGCTAAGAATTGGATAAAAGGATAAGTTTTTTGAAAGTGACATTTCAGTATGCTTATCATGACATTTTATGTATTTTTCAATATGTGTATTTATCTCAGAAATATCTCCCTTACTTTATTACAGGTAGAAACAGAGTTTCGTGTAAAACTTAGGAAACCCCTTAAATGTGGCACTGATGAAAACCAGACCTGGAAATTTGACAAGTCTGGGTACATTTTACTAATTTAATTGTATTTTCCAGGTTGACCTGCTGAGATCGGCACCATCCTCAATAAGGCTGTGCAACATTCACACCATTCTTTTCCATTTTATACCCTCCAAGAATGATGCAAAATGAATGCATTTAAAGTGTGTTTAGCATTTATTGGCATAGTTTTAGGTTTTAGCTTTTAATGAGATTTTAATTGGTTTTACTGCAGGATTTATGCAAGGTGCCTGGAATGCCAGTAGGTGAGGGGGACCCAGTAAGTCAATGGACCTTTAATGCTAATATGACATCCGTCAGCAAAGCTCGTGTGTTAACTTCCTCACTGGGCTGATCCCTAAGGGAAACCAAGCCTGATGGTTTGAGGTTTTTCAAAAAGTAGCGTAGACTCTCTGAAGTGCTGAAAACTCATCTCATAGTTTTCCTTTCCTGAAAAGTCCTGACTTGGTCAAGTTTTTAATTATCTTCGAAATGTCACTTTCTGATATTAGACTTCTCCAGAGGAAGAGTTGTTAAAGGCCCGTCTGTATATGATACTTGCAGGCATTCATTAAAGGAAAACCAGTGTAGACAACCACAGCTTTTTCCCCTTTGGATAATGGTGCTGGCAGCCAGAAGGAAGGGCTAGTGGGAGACCCACGAGCTGGTCTCTCTCGTGTGCACAGAACAGACACGCCTTCCTACCCACCCCACTTTGCTTGAAACTGCACTGCAGACTCCTCTGTGGTCAATTTAACTTGTCACTGACGATGGGGAAGGAAGAATTGCTGAATTCTTTCATACAAATTGCACGTATGGCTAGATTAATAATGCCAGTGACTTCACTATGGCTTCTGAAATCACAAACACCCACCCCACTCCCAATGTGTAGACCCCGAAGAGCTATAAATTAGGGCACTCTACTTAATCAAAAGAGCCCATGTACAAAAATCATCATGAAAAGTCACCCTGTAAAAAAATCACAATAGGTTGGAAAACGTATAACAGAAAAAAGTCAGCAGTTTGTCGTCATCAAATGAAACAGTTCTAGGATGTGGAGTACCAGTGGCTGCTTTCCCTCCTGTCCTCTGAACTGCTGGTTTGTCCTTTGACCTTATCCCTGTTATTTATGTAACCATCTTATCTCTCCCTCGGGATGTGAGCCCTTGAGAGCCTCTCTTGATGTCCTCTACACATAACCAGACAAACAGGAGGCCTGCACTTAGCGTCCTCAGTAAACACGTACTTGAATCAAGTTAGGCCAATAGGTTTTCTAGGTCTGAGTGGAGAGTAGGGAATCAGGATGAAACAGAGGTGGGCTTCATCTGATAGAAGACCCTGGGGCAGTTTTGTGAAGGCCTGAGGTCATGTGAAGAATGAGGAGAAGCCAGGGAAATTTTAGGTTGATTTAAGATGATTTTAGGAGTGGGATAGAAGAGGAGCATTGGAGATGAAAGGGCTTTCAGGAAGAATGTCGCGATGGGTCTGATGCACCTGAGGTTGGAACAGTATTGATGGAGATACATCTCTTTCGTGGACTCTTGCAAGAGCCTCCTAACTGGTTTAGTCATGAGTTTCTGGGCCCTCCAGTCCATCCTCAGTAATCTGGGGGTTTGCTGATTCATGAATAGCCTTTCTTAGCCGTCCCGCCCCGCGCACCAATTAGTTAAAGGATCATATCTAGACATCTCAGCCTCTTACAATGAACTGAGGCCCATCCATGGTCCGTGATCCTCTCCTCCCACCGTTGTACCCCACACCCCCTGTGAACCCTCCCACCCACCTTCCCATCGTTCCCTCCTCCACGAGGGGCTGAAGGACATACAAGACATGTCTTGGTCTTGTTTCCCTTATATATATATTTTTTTCTTCCAGTTTTATTGAGATATAATCGACATACGGCACTGTATGAGTTTAAGGTGTACAGCGTAATGATGTTATTTACATACATCATGAGATGATTATCACAATAAGTTTAGCGAGCATCCATCATCTCGTATGGATACAAAATAAAAGAAATAGGAAAAAAAGTTTTCCTTGTGATGAGAACTCAGGGTTTACTCTCAAGTTTCATATATAACATGCAACAGTGTTCATTGTATTTATTGTATCGTACATAACATCCCTAGTACTTATTTATCTTATAATTAGAAGTTTGTACCTTTTGACCCCCTTCATCCAATCCCCCCTCCCTCAACGCCCTGCCGCTGGTAACCACAAATCTAGTCTATTTTTCTATGGGTTTGTCTGTTTGGGAAGTATAATCGACCTACAGCACCATTAGTTCCTGTTACACAACATAGTGATTCGATATTTCTATACATTTCAAAGTGGTCAGCACGGTAAGTCTAGTTACCATCTGTCACCATGCAAAGATATTACATAGTTATTGACTGTATTCCCCACACCGTACATTTTATACCTGTGACTCATTTATTTTGCATCTGGAAGTCTGTACCTCTCAATCTCCCTCACCTATTTCTTGTCTCCCTTATATTTAACATTTCATGGTTATACCTTGGGAGTTATTTCCCTACCCAAGTGAGGCCCTTGTCTGAATATCCTTCTAGCCCTCACAGCCTAGCAGAGTATTCTCACTTTTAATGATGGAAACAAAAAGCTGGAAAAAAGAAAGCAGAGAACAAAATAATGATGCTCATTTGGGCTAGAAGAGATTTGCCGCCAGGGGTCGGGCTAGAACAATGTGGAAGCTGCAAGGTCACTTAGGGAGGCAGCCACGAGGTCCCGAAGAATGAGCTTAGGTAACAGGACTTCACATCCCGACCTGAGTTTATTAAAGAGGTTCTAAGAATATATATTGGCGAACTGTGGGACTCTAGGGGAATAAAAGCATGGGGGGAGGGATGATCATTTTGAGTGTTGGATTCCCCAGCATGGTTCATCTGACAGTGTCCTAAATTCAGCTAGGATGATGGTGATTTGAGCACCCTGCAGTAGGAAACACAAGAATGGGAGGAGTGGGCAGAAATATACATATGGGAGCAAAATATAGAGCAAAAATATTTGGGAGCAAGAAAGAAAGGTAGTCTAGGGCACTGACAGGTTCTAAAGAAATAGCATCTTACATGGAACACCAAAAAGTGGCCTTTTTGTGATGACGGAAAAGAGGAAAACTCAGCATTCCCAAACTCCTGACAGCAGGACTGGGGAAGGAGCGTCGGGTAAGGGGAGAGGGGCTGCTAATAGAGAAGGGGGCTCTTGGGAAAGGGACCAACGTCTCTACTCGGTTTTCCAACTGGAACTCTGCTTCCTGCTCTTTTTTCTTCTTTCTCCCTCCACCTCCTTCTGCTTTGCCTTTGTCCCCACCCCTCCCCAGATTCTGAGCATTTCTAAGTGCGCAGTCATCTCCTGATATCAGGACTCTGATCTTAAAGAGGATACACATACTTTGGAGGAGCTGACTTGGCAGAGGGAAAAGGGCCTGCTCAGACCTGGGGTCACATGGGCCCAAACTGGGCATAAACCCTTACTCAGTGACTTCCTGTCTTGAGCACCCGGGATTTGTACGGAGATACACATTTCTGTATCTTTGGGTTGGGAGTGATTACACTGACCTCACAGAAGGGTAAGAATTAGGGGTCAAAAGCAGAGAAGGACTGTTTATCTGTGCTTATAATGTGCCAGTCAGGGGCCGAAGGGCTGTGCGTGCATTCTCTCTCTTTCTTTTATTGTTAAAGTAGAGTTGATTTCCAATGTTATGTTAATTTCTGCTGTACAGAAAAGTGATTCAGTTATACATATATATACATCCTTTTAAAAAATATTCTTTTCCATTATGGTTTATCATAGGATATTGAATAGAGTTCCCTGTGCTATACAGCAGAACCTTGTCGTTTATCCATTCTATACGTAATAGTTTGCATCTGCTCATCCCAAACTCCCAATCCACCCCTCCCTCGACCCCCTCCCCCTTGGCAACCACAGTCTGTTCTCTATGTCCATGAGTCTGTTTCTGTTTCATAGCTTCATTTGTGTCATGTTTTAGATTCCACGTATAAGAGGTATCATATGGTATCTGTCTTTCTCCTTCTGACTTAACGTCACTTAGTATGATAATCTCTAGTTGCCTCCAAATGGCATTGTTTCATTCTTTTTTATGGCCGAGTAGTATTCCCTTGTATATATGTACCGCATCTTCTTTATCCATTCACCTATCAGTGGACATTTAGGTTGTTTCCATGTCTTGGATCTTGTGAATAGTGCTGCTATGAACATGGGGTGCATGTGCATTCTCAATCCTCCTGACAACCCCGTGAAGCAGGCATTCAATGAGATCACACACATGACCACCTTGACACAGCAAGTAGAAAGCAGTACACTCTCGCCTTCTCCTAATAGTGGGGAGAGGGGATCACAGCAGGTCTGGCACTACCCCTCACTCCCTCCCTGTGTTGAAAAACTAAGTCAAGAGGAAATGGTCAGTTTGTGAATGGCCATTGTGGACTGAATTCTAGTTTTTTGGGGGATCAGGGGGTTGGGGTCATCCCAGACCATCGCAGGTCCTGGGAAAGGAGTCCAGGCTGTAGCCACAGTGGCACAGAGGTGGGTCACTTCTGTTTCACAGTCAGAGCATCTTCACAGGTAGCAAGTATGTAATAATTAATATCTATTATATCAGTCATGAGAGAATGATAAACTATTTCCATTTTGTACTGCCAGGTAGATCTTTCCTCATTGTGTATGGAGGAGCCATAACAAGTTGAGCTGTTTCAGGTGCTACAGGAGCCCTGGGCTTCCAAGCAGAGGTGGTACCCTACCAGAAATACTTTCTGTCTCCTCTGGTCTCATCAAACGCCTCCTCCAAGATTCACAAGCAAAACATGTGGGGCAACCCACCCATGAAAGAGCCATTCTGATTTATGTTAACATGTCACTGAGGCGTTAAACCACAACCTTCCTGAACAAAGTGAAGAAGCAAAACCCAAATACTCTTAGTAGTGTTCCAGTTTCTCTTCTCTTCACCACCTCCAAACACACACACACGTGGACAACACATATGGGCTCACACACACAACCCATCTTTACATTTATCGTGGTAACAGAAGTGACATGTGAGATATTTTCTTATGTTATATGTTGGGAAATCCTTAGTCCTGGTCCTGCACTGAGCACGTCGCAGACAAAGACAATATCATGCAGATGTTCACAATTTGGTATGAATTCTAAAAAATCCTTCTATCCTTGCAATATGTGGATAATTTTAGAAAGATATATGTTATAACTTCAGTGAATCTAATCTCCACTAGGGAGGATATCTGGTAACTGAGGCTGAAGGTTACGTGTGACTGATAATCAAACTGGGCACCTGTTTTGCATTTCTGTCCATGAATATCTCACCTAATATAGTTTTACCATTACCACAACTTTGTGGGAAAAATGAGAATGTTAATAATAACTAATAATAGCTAACATTTATTAAGTGCTTTCTTGTGCAAGAATTTGCATGCATTTTCTCATTTTGTTTTTGCATCATCCCTGGGAGGTGGGCACTTTTTTTAAACCATTTTACAGCACACAGAGTTTACAGAGACTTGGAGAGGTGACCCAGCCAAGCTCCCATGGCCACTAAGTGGTTGAGGCAGCATTTGAACACGGGTCCCTCTGAATTTGGTTTCTTCACTCTTGGTTAAGAAAACTGAGTTGAGAACTATTTTCCCTATTTATAAAAGATGTTAAATGTTTACTCCCATGGCAGTTCTTCCCCAATACATTAATATTAAACATTAACTTAACTTTGTTTTCGTTTTTTTTAATTGGAGTATAATTGCTTTACAACGTTGTGTTAGTTTCTGCTGTACGATGAAGTGAATCACCTATACGTATACATATATCCCCTCCCTCTTGGACCTCCCTCCCTCGCCCCGACCCCCATTCCACCTATCTAGGTCATCACAGAGCACCGAGCTGAGCTTCCTGTGCTTTATAGCAGGTTCCCACTAGCTATCTAACTAATATCAGTTATCTCACAAAGAACAGAATCGGCCAGGCTTTGCTTCTCAGAACCCTTCTCTTCCAGGTCCAGACTCTAACCCTGGCACTGACAACATCTCCATGTAAATTCCACCCCTCCTTCACCTCTAGACTATTTAATAGCATGGTATTATAAAAGAAGCTAAGTAAGATTGAATCCTTTTGGCTCCTAATAACTACATAATCCTCCAACTAAATATTCTGCTAGACTTTTGATGAGAAGATGTTTCCTGTGAAATGAAGTTTGTTTCTCATGAAAACCAGTGCATTCATATATTCTTCCTCTCTCGACCCAAGAAATGGAATTTAAAGGAATCTGGGATTCTTAGGTTACTGAAGTAGAAAGAAAATCTGAAGTCATTTTTTTTTCCTTCTAGTAAATTTTAAGTGACAGGATTGAAGTTTGCTTTGTTTTACCTCTTTTTTCCGGGAGGGGAGGTGTCCAAATATAATATGTGAACATCTAGTTTGCCTTAAAATGGTCATCCTCAAATATTATTGCTTTTCCCCTTTAAATGTTCCTGTATATCAGACAAGTATATTTCTGAAATATGGTCAGCAAAGGACAGATTGCTGTGTGCACAGCTCCTGTTCACTACCCAGTTGTCCTGAGAGGGGTACCTTGGAACCATCACGTCCTGCCATCTTTGCTGCGTCTCTTCTCTGCTTTGTCTGTTATCTGTAACCTGGTACAAAATGAAACTCACAAGAAATCAGCCTTAGGTGAGCCTATGCCATGAGGTGTGATGTCTTAGTAAACGACCTTGTTAAAGACGTATTTAAAGTCCTGGCAGCCCCTGGTGGTGTTGGCAAGGATTTTGAAGATTTAAGACAAAAGGGTCATCGTTAGTAATGTTAGATGAGAACTCAAAAATATTGCTGTTCTCATCTTGAACAACTGAATAAATAGTCATGCAAAGCCTCTGTAATTTGGTTCGGCGTCCCACACTCGGGCCACCTGCAGGCAATCTTCACTTATGCGTCATCCTTATGGTCAGTTACTTTTCTTGGCCTCTTCTTTAATGAACGCTGTTATTTGCACTTTAGAGAATGGCTCATTAGCCCTGATTTGACTTGTGTCTGTGACAAAGACTGAATTTTTAAAAAATGATACATACACAGAAGAAAAAAAGGAAATCTTATGTTCATGGCTGTGTGTTTCTAAAAAATGCAGTTCTGGTGATTTATAGCTAAAAGCAGCTCATTAATTAGCAAAGGTACTTACGATTGTTTTACACCATAGAGAATATTCAAGCTTTGAAAAATTGGAGCAGTACGTTCTTCGCATGAGAATCCCAAGCATATTTTGTCCAGAGAGAGCTCATTACTTGTTTTCTTTTATGAAAAGTTAGACCACTGCCTCTTTTAACATCAAATTTCTATTTTCTGAAAGAAAGGACTTTTTAAAAAAATCAGATATTTGAACTTTTCTGATTTATATCATCTTAAACACTAAGATCATACTGGTTATTTGTATTTAAAGTTGGAATTGAGAAATTTGAAATGAAACCCTTTTGATAAAATATCAATTGGAAATTCCCATAAGGTTTACCGTGTGTCTTTAATAGTGTGTGCTTTGGGCGATTTGTAAAAACGGGGGAAAATCATCTTTTCTTGGTGAAAGAGGAGGTGGAGCAGGCATTTAACCCTTTGGTGACTCTAGGCCTTATTTATGTAACCAGCTTTGTCCTGAGAGTGAAACTGAATCCGTGGTGTCCCAGCCTATGGTGACCTCTGACACTCACTCCCTCTGAGGACCCCGGGCGTTCTCCACCCGCTCAGGAAATGCTTTTACCAGGAACCCCACGGCTGGGGTTTCACTTTCTCTATGTCCCGACTTGTTTACATTAAATTAGCTTGCGGAAGATCAGTTCCACCTCCCAGCAGTTAATGTAAGGGTTGCTTATTGAAAACACTCACTGCTGCGCTTCTTTTTATTTATTTTATTATTGAATACTTTTCTTTTCACCCAAGAGATGCAAAACAAACAACCATCTGAATGAGAAATAATCAGAAGACTGAATCTTAATGAAGTATGAGTCCCTCTATAAGATAAAGGGGGAATATATTTTAGGAGCGAATTGCTGATGCAAGCTTTAGAAGTCTTGTTTCTCCAGTTAAACTGTAAACAGGGAGACCTTACCTGTCCCAACTCTCCCGCTACACAGACCAGCAAGCACACCTGCGGCCACTCACACACGACGGCAGTTGGTGGTTTCAAACTGGGCGCAGGGCAAGGGACAGCTAGATGCCTGTTGGTTGAGGAAACTGTGTAGACTCCCGCGTTGATCCTCTTGAACTACACGGAGGTACCACAAGTTTTCTCTAATCTCAGGAGGACTTCCTCCAGAAACATACAAATGGGACAGGCCTGGACCTTGACAGGTTCCCAGTAGCAGAAGGAGGGGCGTAACCAGGGCTTTAGGGGCTCACTCAAGGCAAATGTCACCTGTTTCCTGCTTACAGACAGTGCTGGATTTGCTGGAACTCTGTCCCGACAGCCAGTGCCACCTGTGAGCCTTAGTCTAGTTTCACACCCCGGTTACTAAAGATCTGCGATTAACAGCCAGGGGGCAATAGAGCTCTTGACCCGCCAGCGCGCTGTTCTTCCCTCGTGGTCTCTGGGCCATCACGGAGGCACGCGTCTCGGTCCTTTTCAGGCACAGCCACCTCTCACAGCTGCTCCTGGACCACCCCACTTCTCTTCTCTTCCATGAGCCTGAAGTAAGTGTCCCGTGAGATGCTGCATGGGATTGACGATCAAGTTATGTACCTGTGCGCAAGTTCTCTCCATCATCCTTTCCTCCCTCGCGCCCCACCTGCCACCGTGCGTGCGGCTGCCCCTCCTCCCATGCTCAGCATCAGTCCTCAGCCGCAGCCCATCGGGGTTTGGTGACAGTAGCCCTCAGAGGCCCAGCCCCGGGGGGTGGGGGACTCCACCCAGAGCAAGTGCCTCCTCCCAGTCCAGGTAGCCAGAGCAGAAACAAGCCAGAGAATCCTTGGGATCTGCTGCCTTCCCTGGACCCTAGATGAGGTTGCAAAAGCGGGGAGCCCTGAGGAACAGTATCGGGAGGTGAGTCCTTGCATTTCTCCAAGATCTGGTCTCCGCTTCCTTCAGCACTTTACCCAGGCTTTGCCTTCCCTGTCCTGGTGCCCTCTTTCCCTCCCTTTCCCCTTTCTTCCTTAGGGCTCGCCATCCTTCTCCAAAATCCAAGCCTTTGCGTCTGACAGCTCACCAGAGTCCTAAGTGATGACTGTTCATGGTTTTACTTCTGAAAACGGATCAAGAGAATAGAGTTGGAAGAGTTCGTTTTTTTATTAAAAAAATTTTTTAAAACACTATATTAACTTTTTTTCTAATACATTGAAAAGTGTTTCCTCATTATACCTGGCCTATGTAGCATTTCAAGAGAATTTAGGCCAACATAGGAATATTTTAAACTTGAGTTCAGGTATCAATATAACAGACTAAACATAGATTAAGCAGGTTCAACAAGCAAGCGTTATAGCTCTCAGCCCCTGCTGATTCTCAGCTGAAAGTTCCAATGACTTCAGCATCAGATGTCTCTTAGTTGAGAAATACAAAATCAAAGACTTAAAACTACACATAGAACTACCATACGACCCAGCAATCCCACTACTGGGCATATGCCCTGAGAAAACCATAATTCAAAAAGAGTCATGTACCACAGTGTTCACTGCAGCTCTATTTACAATAGCCAGGACGTGGAAGCAACCTAAGTGTCCATCGACAGATGAATGGGTAAAGAAGATGTGGCACATATATACAATGGAATATTACTCAGCCGTAAAAAGAGTTATTTGTAATGAGGTGGATAGACCTGGAGTCTGTCATACAGAGTGAAGTAAGTCAGAAGGAGAAAAACAAATACTGTATGCTAACACATATATATGGAATCTAAGAAAAAAAGCTAGTGGGAAGCAGCCGCATAGCACAGGGAGATCAGCTCCGTGCTTTGTGACCACCTAGAGGGGTGGGATAGGGAGGGTGGGAGGGAGGGAGACTCAAGAGGGAAGAGACATGGGAACATATGTATATGTATAGCTGATTCAATTTGTTGTAAAGCAGAAACTAACACACCATTGTAAAACAGTTTTACTCCAATAAAGATGTAAAAAAAAAAACACAAAGACTTCTTTCCCATTGTTAAATATATAACACAGCTAATTGATTTCACTGGAGCCCTGAGGCTGCTGTTGACGAAATGTGCTTATGATGCAAAAGGTTTACAGTGCGTTTTTTCCAATTTTTTTGAAGATGGCTGTCCCCAGACTCAAATTATGCCTTGCATTTGCCAGTAATGATGCTGGTACAATCATTTTGCTTAATTATGGTCGACTGTCTAAAACTGCCTTTCCCTTGAGTCATTGAAAGTTTTATTGGAGTCCTTTAATATGATTGTAAAAATTAATGGACTTGTAGTTAGATAGAAGAGAAGCACATCCAAAGTTTGCCAAACAATTTTTCTACTTATAAAGTTACATTTCTGACTATATAGATGCCAGAAATATACATGGCATGAGCTGAAAAATCTTATGCTGGCTAAAGTCCACATCAAGAAAGATAATTTGAAAATTAATCCAGATCCTCCTGTAACTCTCATTGTTATCATCATTGAAATCAATACCGTCAATAAATGTTGATATATCAAGTTTTACTTTCCATACCCCTTCCACTTTCTACATGAGATCTAGGCTTAGTCAATACATTTACTATTCAGAAACCTCTAATCAAGGGATAGAACTCTAATTATGAATATGATAACTACAATCTAGCTGCCATTGATTTTTTAAAAATTTATTTATTTTATTTATTTTTGGCTGCATTGGGTCTTCGTTGCTGCGTGCAGGCTTTCTCTAGTTGCAGCGAGCGGGGCTACTCTTCACTGCGGTACGCGGGCTTCTCACTGCAGTGTCGTCTCTTGTTCCGGAGCACGGGCTCTAGGCGTGCGGGCTGCAATAGTTGTGGCACGAGGGCTCAGTAGTTGTGGCTCGCAGACTCTAGAGCGCAGGCTCAGTAGTTGTGGCGCACGGGTTTAGTTGCTCCGAGTCACGTGGGATCTTCCCAGACCAGGGCTCGAACCCGTGTCCCCTGCATTGGCAGGCAGATTCTTAACCACTGTGCCACCAGGGAAGTCCGCTGCCATTGATTTTTAATCATAACATGAGAGGCATCTTTGACGTAGTCAGAACATTCTTTAAAATAGATCAGACATCTCCCCAAATTCTCTTGCATATAAACCAAACATATTCACATCATTCCTATTTCATAACTTGAGTATACTTTCTACTGTAGCAAAACCAGTCATTGCTAGATCAGCAGAACTCAGATGTGTGGATTCCAGGCGGTGATTTCTCTGATGATATTTGGGAATGCTGGCTTCAGAAGCTTTGCAGATGATGAAGAAGGCTATAGGAGTCAGGGGGAGTTTTACCAGCCTCAGAGGTGCCATTCATTTGATCTGAGTCTAGGAGAATTTCTCTGGAGGAGCTGTTGGCGATTAGTCCATTTTGCCTTCATTCTTCAGGTGCTTGGCTCATACATTGAAGCGTTTTGCTGTTCTATCTCTTGGTAGAGTCAGAGGGAAACAGAGCTCCCTTTTGCATTATAACCACCCCCAAAAGGACATTCAAAGTTAGGTTGTCCTGTTGTCTTGACACAGGAGAAACTGGAGATGTGTCCTGTGGGTTTGCAGATGACAGCAGGGCCTGGGCAGTGGGGAGGGCAGTGTTAGAAATCCCTGCCTTGGCTGTTTGTAAATCCAGACCTTGGTGGATTCCAGCTCTGGCCCCTCAGAATGACAGACATTCTGTTTCAGCCAGCTCAGGATGGCCACTGTCACTGAGAGGACTCACTATTTTCTTTTTTTCTGGATCTAAGCCACTTGTCTTTTATGTGTGTTATCACAATAAGAGAAATTGAATCATGTATTATGGCTTAAATATTGCCAGGAAAGTAACATATTAAACACATATTTTCCTTTTTCATCTTCTGTCATTAAATTGGAGATAAACTCATAAATGATGAGTAATGGATTCTCTGATGTAATTGCATCAGTGCATATAAGCAGTGCCACCATATGCAAAATATCATTTGAAATAAAGGGAAGAGAAAGTTTGTCTTGTTGAGTTTTCAGATATGTTGGGAAGGAGTTTGGTCTCCTGCCAAGGCCCTGGTTCTGGATCCACTGTGTGGAGTCACTTAGCTTCTCTGTACCTCTGTTTTAGTCTTCATTATACGACGTGATGTTTGGACAAGAGGTGATGCTTTCTTCTTCCGAAGAGTGGATATCTCAGTCTTTGTAAGCTCTTTCTCACTTCTCATCTGTAACGTGGTAAAGGGATGTGTAATGAATATGCTTGAAAAGTCTTTAAACTAAATACTTTGGAAGCTTTCTGGCCTCTCTCACCAACAACAGCGCTGATGCTCTGGGGTGCGGATCCCCATCCTTCAGCCTCACGTCCCTAGTTACCCTAGTTAATACCCGGCACACCCAGCATGAGTGAGCATTCAGGGAGTGTCTGCTAAACAGACCACACTTCTCCCCTTTGAATTTTTAGGCTGAGAAACCCTGGATCCTGACTGTGGGATCCTTACACGAGTCTCTTGATGATTAAAACGCACCTTTTTTTTTTTTTTTTTTTTTTGCGGTACGCGGGCCTCTCACTGCCGTGGGCTCTCCCGTTGCGGAGCACAGGCTCCGGACGCGCAGGCGCATT
>NC_041224.1:22965925-22971331 GCF_002837175.3 Physeter macrocephalus | reverse complement strand
AAAAAAAAAAAAAAAAAAAAAAAAAAATTAATTCCTTTTACTATAAAAACGGATTCATTTTATTTTAAATTTATTTTTGATGTATGAAAAGGCATTTTATTTCTAAAATTATTTTAATGAATTTTATTTTTAAATTAACTTTTAATATATTTTATTTTTAATTAGTTCATTTTCTCTTTTAATTTTATTTTTATTTAATCTCTTGATGTGTAAAAAATTAATTTTCTTTTCTAAGAGTAGAGTTGACATTTTGGTGTACAGCTCTACGGATTTTAACACAGAGAACCACACAAGTCAATTTTACTTTATGTTGATTTAAAATTTAAAAAACAAAGTCTCCCCTTTTGAAAGCGTCACTGTCAGCACTCTGAAGAGATGAAGCAGCAGCTGGAATTTCTGTCTCCAAAATACGCCAGCCCTCTTAATACATGTGGCTTTTCGTTTCTCTCTAATTTTAAATTATATTCCTCTTTGGTTTTCTAGTAATTTATTTAGATAAAGTTTTACTTATGCTGAGATAAGGGTCTTCCTTTGTTGTAAAATACTGTTTGTAAATAATGAGAGGATACCTGTTTTCTTCCCAGAAGGTTCTCACAGTGGAAATAGAATGTGGTTTATCAGCGTTTCCTGAACAGCGGCTCCTAACAACAGTATTAGTGGTAGCAGTCACTGAGTGCACTGTGCGCGCCGTGACTTGACTTCATCCTCAGAGCTCTCGGCAAGCAGGTGAGCGCATCCTTCTCTGACAGGTGGGAGATGAGAGACGTACGGCATAGTCATTTCTGGGGACAGAGACCAGACTGGAACCCAGTTCTCCCTCTGTCTCCAAACTCACACCTTTCCTATTCCAGGCTGTCTCCCATGAGCAGATACAGGGCTTAGAGATAACTTGGCAGGTGTGTGTGTCTGTTGCACACACAGGCACTCACACATCTATTGGAGGGAGAGAAGGGGAAGTTTGCCAAGAAGCTGCCAAAGAGTTTGTTCAGCGTCTGCCCTGTTCAGGAAAGAGCAGAGACTGATGCAGGGACAGCCACACTCGTCCTGACACCTGCGTTGACCTCGCAGCCAGCTGAAAACCATCTGCTGTTGTGGTCCTGCTGTCTGTCTGGGGCCGTGGTTCCAGGATGCAGCAGGAGCCTCGGGGTGGACAGAGGCAGTAGCCTACCGGCTAATGCTTTGTCCCCTCCTTCCTATTGCCACTGCTCGGGGTCTACTGATACTCAGCCCCCTGGCTAGCCCGTTCTTTATTGCACATCTAGTTGGATGTGCTAGTTGGACTAGCCCCGATGAGCTGTCGATACCTATTGGAATTCAGTAGGTAGCAAGCTGTGTGATGGACGAGCAGAGGGCAGCTAACAATTTCCTTTTTCTGAGACAGGCTGAGGCTTCTCAACTAGAGATGAGCAAATAGCAGATAGGTCCCATGTACTGACACAAATTCCTTTCCTGATGTGTTTCTTCTCTCCAGCGAGGTTTTTAACTCCCTACGTTTTGGGCAGAAGTTCCACAGGGCAGCAGCCATGGTTTTTATTGTTTGCTTTTTGTTTTTAAGTTTATTTTATTGAAGTGCAGTTGATTTACAATGAGGTGTTAATTTATACTGTACAGCAAAGTGATTCAGTTATACATATATATACATTCTTTTTCATATTCTTTTCTATTATGGTTTATCACAGGATATTGAATATATAGTTCCCTGTGCTATACAATAGAAACTTGTTGTTTATCCATTCTGTATATAATAGTTGGCATCTGCTAATCCCAAACTCCCAATCCATCCCTCCCCCATCCCCCTCCTCCTTGGCAACCACAAGTCTATTCTCTATGTCTGTGAGTCTGTTTCTGTTTCATAACTAAGTTCATTTGTGTCATATTTTAGATTCCACGTATAAGCAATATCATATGGTATTTGTCTTTCTCTTTCTGACTGACTTCACTTAGTGTGATAATCTCTGGGTCCATCCATGTTCAGCAGCCATGTTCTTTTTTTTTTTTAATTAATTTTTATCGGAGTATAGTCACTTTACAATGTTGTGTTAGTTTCTACTGTACAGCAAAATGGGAACGAAATCCAAAAAGGGGGAGATATATGTATATGTATATCAGCCGTGTTCTTTTAACTTCCACTCCCAATCAGCGAAAATATCGCCCATCTCTCAGTAAGTTAACTGTCTGCGGGAAATCTATGGTTTGCTTTTCCTGTTGTTAAGAGGTTTGGAAGTCAACACTCTTAGGGGTTCTCTCTTCCTGACCCGAACTTCAGTGGGTGACATTAGACCAGTGACTCAGCCTGTCTAAGCTGTACTCCACGAAAGAAGGTTGATTTGGGGATTAAGTGAGACAATGTATAAACTGCTTAACGTAGACATATGTTTTTACTGTCATCACTATTTGTAACAAAGATCCACACAATCGTAGCCTCAAAGATAGTTCATTTGTAAAATTCCACTTTTCTTGAGCAGGTCTTTACTTATCAATCCCGTTTCATGGCTGTCTTGATTTCCTCGCCTCAGTGAAATTCAGGATATACACATAATGTTCAGGAATCACTAGACCATTTTTCATGGATTTAATATTCTGACTTGTGATGGGGTCTGTCATCGCTACTCACATTTGAAGGGTAGTCTTTGTTGTTAAAGAACCTAGGAGAATACCAGGGTGAACTAGGCTGTAACTAAGAGCTCACACCTTCTTTTGACCCAGCTACTGATTCTCCTGTTACGTAATCAGGGGAACTGGCTCACAAGAGAAAGTTTGCATCCTCTGTTCTCAGAAGTACGAGAGGGGTGCTTTATTCTCGTGTTGTTATTTGGGCTTCCTGAACACGACAGGCAGCCTTTGCTGACGGGTAACTGGAGTTGGGGCTGTTCTCAATGGCTGTGGAGCGGAGCAGACTGCTTGGTCACCAGCGTGAAGCTGTGGCTGTGGCCTCATTAACTCTGAGCTCTGCCTGCCGCTAACCAGCCATAGGGCATGGATGTCAGCTTAGAGCATTCGCGGTTACCTCGTGGTCCTCACACCTGTGCTTCTGGGAAGGCCCTCCTCCCGGGCTATGTGTGGCATGTCCGTGGCTCCGTGGAGCCGGCCTCCATGTCTGTGGCTTCTTCAGGCAGGGGCTGGTCCTCTCTTTAAACAGCCCCACCTGGGGAGCAGGGCATCGCTCACGTTTGTCTGAGCCCAAAGCTCTCAAATCCTGCCCAAGTACTTTCAAGGTCTGGCGTGCAACCTGGCAATTTGGCTTTCCCTTTGTGTTTGCCTATTTTATGACACCTTTTGAAGGAACTAACTGCTTGTGACAGTTTTGTAAGCTGTAAAGGGATATCAGGGTGCATCTGTGGTTCAGTTGACTGGCCTTCCCATTTTGCTGTACAGTGGTTCAGTAGAAAATTTTTCACCATCTGGAATAATTTTTTAATAATAAAAGGTATAGTGTTCATTATATAATTCAAAAATGCAGAAAAGCATAAAGAAAAAAAAAATAAAGATGATCCCATATCCTATCAATATCCTTCTAGGGCCATCCTTCCAGATATTTCCTATGTGTGTATACACATGCCAACTAGTGATTTCAAATGGGCATTCTTCTAGATTTTAAATTAACTTTAGTTAAAATTGGTACCCAGGTGGAGTTTATTGAAATAGGATAAATCTTCATTAAGTCACCCATTGAATGCTGACTTCCTTGGAGGTAGTGTGGGCTGGGTTTCGGACCACTGCAATACAGCAAATATCACAATAAAGCAACTCACAAGAATTTTTTGGTTTCCCAGTGCACATAAAAGTTATGTTTACACTATACTGCAGTCTATTAAGTGTGCAGAAGCATTATGTCTAAAAACCAGTGTACATACCTCAAAAATATCAATACTTTGTTGCTAAAAATTGCTAACCATCATCTGAGCCTTCAGCAGTAATAGTAGTAACACCAAAGATCACCACTGATCACACATCATCAAACAAATGTAATAATAATGAAAAAGTTTGAAAGAGTGTGAAAATTATCAAAATGTGACACGGAGACACAAAGTGAGCAAACGCTGTTGGAAAGATGGTGCCAACAGACTTGCTCCAAGCAGGGTTGCCACAAACCTTCAATCTGTGAAAAAAACGCAAAGTGCAATAAAATGAGGTCTGTCTGTATAAGGAAAAAAGACCCAAACATTAAAATCATAATTGCCGGGATTATGAATGATTACTCTTTTCTTCTTTTTATATAGCTGTATTATCTGAATTTATTAAGGTTCTTTGATAATCAAAAAAGAATTTTAAATGTAAGTTGGCCAGAAAATACGCACATGCTTGGCTTATAGAATTTTTTTTTCACAATTTTAATTACTGCACCATCTTCTAAAAATTTGCTGCTATCATTATTGTTAAGAGCTATATTGTGAATGTCAGGGTCCAAGAGAATTTCTCATTCTTTCATGAAATAATCACAGATTTACATTCTTCTGCAGTAACAGCTAAGGTTTGCATGGTAAACAATAGTGGAGAATTCAAGCAAGTAACTAGTTATGTTTAAAAAATCTTTGATGTGTTAACCTAGAATCCTGGATTTGGTAGTTCACTCCTTATGCACCTGGTCTAAGTAGGAGAGCTGAGCTGAGCAATTTTTATGTCCCAAAGGAATTAAACACAAACTAATGATGTTTACATTGTTCAAGGGATCCATGCCAGGAACTTGGAGGTTGGTAGTGGGGTGTTTCTTTTGTTTGTTTTTTTGTTTTAAGTTTGGTAGAGGCAGGCAGGTGGTCTGCATTTTTTCTTAGAGGAAAACAATACATTGTCCTAAGAGTTGTCTGAACAGAGTGCTGATGGAACAAAAAACAGGAGGTTGAAGGTTTCATTCCAGTTCTGGTCCAATCAGTCCCTCAGACTGAGTAATTAAAACATGAAGACCATCTGTGAATACTCAGAGGCCAACTGAATCTTAAAAACAAATGTTTTCCTAAGAATACATACGTAGTGTTTGGTCACTGCAAGAAATTGTTCAAGATTGTGTGCTAGATGTCTGTGCACCTGTGTGTGTGTGTGTGTGCAAGTGTGCACACACTCTTTAAATTTGGAAAAGAGCACATTATTTCAAGACACTGAAACAATTTTCAAATTCATTGCACTTAGTTTGGAGCTATTTCCCCATCTAGTGAGTGCAGGTGGGAAAGGACAAGGTGATGAAGTATGATGTCTACCTGCTTCCAGGCACAACCAGCCATTTCCTGAGGGGGACTCCCAAAGCTCAGACTGCCAAGTTACATGAAGGACAGAAGTAGGGAGGGCTTCCCTGGTGGCGCAGTGGTTGAGAGTCCGCCTGCCGATGCAGGGGACCCGGGTTCGCGCCCCGGTCCGGGAAGATCCCACGTGCCGCAGAGCGGCTGGGCCCGTGAGCCACGGCCGCTGAGCCTG
>NC_041224.1:22915292-22965727 GCF_002837175.3 Physeter macrocephalus | reverse complement strand
TGCGCGTCCGGAGCCTGTGCTCCGCAACGGGAGAGGCCACAACAGTGAGAGGACCGCGCACCGCAAAAAAAACCCACAAAAAACAAAAAAAACCAATAAAACAGAAGTAGGCAAGGGGGGGCACCTCGCAGGATTTTCCACAGATACTGGTTTTAGCTCTGGTCTCCCTCTTAACATCATTAGTAATCAGAACAGAAAGGGTAACAAAGTATTTGTAACTTAAAAGGTAATACAGGTCAAAAATAAGTAACATGAAATGCTAGTATCATGAAAATCTGTATGACAGAATGAGTTCCAAGCTTCCCCTGTTTATTTCACGCATTGTTCAATTTAAGGCGGGAGGTAGGATCATCCCTGTATTGTATCAAAAATGGTCATAAACACAAGAACCAGTCCACGATATAAGGAGATTCAAAGATCTTAAGAATAACAGTGATAAAAAAGTGACTCTCACCCCAGGGTGCTCTTTAGTTAGATTTGATCGGGGATAGATGGGTGTGACTGCATCCGTGTCCTCTGTCTAAGGCCGTGTGTCGCAGAGCTGAGTCATCCTGTGTAACTCTGCCAAGCACCAACACAGAACTCTGCCTGGATCACTTGTTTCTAGAAAGTGTAGACAAGGGGCTCCCAGGCCAGCTGCAAGACTGAGGATGAGAACAAATCAGATGACATAAGAGTGAATAATTGGGCTAACAGGGGTGAGGTAAGTTTAATGTAAATCAGTTCCGTTATAGCTAATGTTTCTTGAAAGCGTGGTCCATGTACCAGCACTGTGTAAGTGCTTTATATGGATTCAGGTGGCTTTTTCTACATTTCGCTTTCACAACAACTCTGTGAGTTACTACTGTGATCCACATTGACTAGATCAGGAAACTAAGGTTGAGAGAGACGGTGCATGAGCTTGCCCAAGTTTTCATAGCTCGCGAGTGGCCAGCTTTTCTGTTTGTGAGGACGCGAGGATGTTTGTGTGTATACATAGAGCCTGTCCGATTTTGTTTGCTGACATCACACACCTCTTCCTTAGATTCTGTTTGGGATATTTGTGCCTATCTGCATGACTCTAAATACATTTTTAAGCATTGCTTCTTCTGGCACCTTCTGTCCCTTCTCTTTTGCGTGTAACATATGATGCATTATATTCTTAGTAATATAAATAGATCTTGTCTCCCAAACTGGAACTGGTTTCTTGAGGATGGTGAATGTGTCTCCTGCCCCAGTACATAAACACTCCATAAATGTTTGTTTATGATGCGTAAACTTATGATTTGTCTCTTTTAAAGAAATTTTCTCTGACGGGCACCAAGCGTGTTGCTGTGTATCATCAGTTAATACTCATTTTAGTACCTTGAGGTGTGTGTGTGTGTGTGTGTGTGTGTGTGTATTCATAGCAAGCTTTCTGTGAATGTGCATATTATACATTTTATTCATGGAATGCCTGTTCTAAGGGCCAGACACTGCTAGAACAGCACAGAAAAGAGCAGATACCTTGCTCAGTGTGGTGAAAAAAGTCCACCATCAGCAGTGAGGATTTTATTATTTGTCTAAGTCTGAAAATGACACATAAAAAATCAATTTTGTTTTGAGGTTGGAATTAGATAAGATGAAAATTGAAGGAAGAAGCCACAAACATTGGGTTAATTGTATTCAATTCATTTTCAGCTTATCCTATTTAATTGATTATCAATATGCTTTTCTGTAAGAGACATTGGCATATTTATTTGTAAAATAAAACGACTTGGATTCTCCCATTTACTAAGCATGGAGAAATCACTTTGGCGCACCTTGAGGTATTTGAACAGACAATTCAGGAAGTTATGAAATCAGGACTGGGGATTTGGACTGCTAGACCAAAACCAGCAAATCTGTTTTATAAATAAGCATAAATTGACATTTTTACTTAATAGATAAGTTCATCAAATTTTACTTTCTCAGATGTATGTAATCACACCTGCTATAAAATTTAAGTTTACAAAGTTTTCTTAAGCACTTAGATAAAAATGGTGTTTTTTTTTTCCTCTGCTACAATTCCACTGGTACCCTTCTGGGGCTATGGTGATACCTTAGACCTTTAATCCACAATCCGTCTCCCATCATCCACCTAACAGTGCCTTGAGAAGGGAGGGAGAAAAGCTTTTTTCTTTTCTTTTTTTTTTTTTTTTTAAAGAAAAACAACAACATAGCTTTGGCATGTTGCAGGATATTCACAGTGATTTCTCGAATTATTTTAGGAAACTCAGTTCTTGCTGATTTCCAGAGACCACAGCTGACATAAATTCCCTAATTTGTTTACTTTAGAGAGATCATCTGAAGTGCAGCATCTGTTTTTGCTTTCTCTGTGAGATCTTGGTTTTACATCAGGAGGACTGAGGCACAGGGGAGTCATGTGACCAGTGGAGCCCACACAGGAAGCGGCTGGAGCCTGCTGTGGCTGGAGCCGGCTCCAGTCGTGGGCCCCCGGCCTCCCTTACTGCTCTACAGAGGCAACTTCCACCCTAACTTTTTGATTGTCTTTCAGGGATAAACTACATCTGCCAGTTCAGGTTATTTTACAACTAGAAGATTGTCAAAACTCTCATTCTGCTTAGGTATGTCTTCTTTCGGACAGACAGGTTTCTTTCCTGAAGCTCAGAGCAGTAACCTAGAATTACTTTCAATATGTAGAGGGGAGAGCCTTCTGGAAGCACAGTGGTTATTTATGAAGCTTGGGTTGGGGCGGCTCCCTGCCATGTTCCAATGAAATTAGAGAGAGAAAATTCTAATGTGGAAGGCACTTATATTTTTAAGTGTGTGCTACCATTTTGCTTCCTCTGCAGCCCTGCAGAGGTGGCTGCCTCAGGAAATCTCTTCCCAGAGCCCTGGCAGACCCCATGCTCAAGGTCACAGGGAGAGGAGCACCCCGTATTTTGTGATGTTAGTGGAAATACAAGGCATTGAAAACCAGGGAGGTATCAACAGCTTCCATCTCTGCAAAATAACCAACTTGAATTTTCTCACATAAAGAGTGGCCCGAACTGTACCTCCAGCTTCTTGTAAGGATGGGGGAGTTATTGTGAATATAAATTTAAGCTCAAGAGGAGAGAGAGATGTGGAGAAAAATCCAATTAACTGGAGTGAAAGTCATACAGAATAAACTACCCATCGCTAAAAGAAATAGTTTTAAAATTGGATGACTCTTGAGAGGAAAATTGATAAACTATGTCCTTATTGTATGAGAAGATGCACTTTGCAAATATTTTTCAGGAGACATTATCCGCTCGAGGATGTTTCATGTTCATATTAAGAAGGCGATTAGAAGTTTGGAGGCTTTTTCATCATTCTGATTAACTTGCAGGAGAAACTCTTCCTATTGCAGCATACATTAAATGGATCTCTTTGTGTGTACAAATATTAAAAGTAGTCTTGAAAGTACTATAGGTAAGCAAGGAAAAAATGCACTGTTTGTTTCCTCATTGAGTTGACATTTTTATTTAGGGAAAAAACCCATGAACTTAACAATCTCTCCCTTTCTAGGTTTTTCAACATTTCTTGCAAATTGTATGTAAATGAATGCAAATAAGCAGTCCTCACTAGCAAGCTGCTTAGAAGTGTAAAATGCATAAAATTAAGATGCTGAGAGAAACGTGCATCTAATTAAGGTAGCATGTAAAGAAATGTTTAAATTCAAATTAGATACTTCAGTGGGAAGAATTACTTGTTTAATTCAAAAGATGTTTTGTATAATTAAGGGAAGGCTTCCTCTTAGCAGTGTTCCCATTTCCTTCAAAAATCAGTTTTAGGAGCTGTAACTGTCTCAGCCAAACTTTAAAACTGAGTTTAACCGAAGAGTGAGAATGCCATCAAAGTGCATGCTGGTTGTAATGCCTTTACCCCTAACAGACTGGAGAGTGAGGGTGGCAGTGTGGAGATCACTGTTTCTACCCAGTCACATGAAGCTCTCAAAGCCTTGAAATGCAGACCACAGCCAGCCAGCTATCCCTAGATCCTAAGGTTTTTTACACAAGCCAGGAAGGATGCCAGCCCAAGCCATCAACAGGCATCTTCCAGCCTCACCAGGGACAGAAGAAGAGGGGAGGAATTTGATCTCCAGTTGGTAGCCCTTAAATAAATGGAAGACATTTTTGCAAAGCATGAAGCAATAAGGAAATTATTGAGAAATGTGAGATCTGTGTTGAGAAGATATGAACTATCTTCTAAGATTAGTGCTGTTTCTGCCTCAGACACATCCACCCAAAGGGCAGACAGGAAAGTCATTGATGCTTGATTTTGAAGCGTTCCGCAATGTTCCACTTCCCATGGTGAAGTTCTAGCTTTCTACCGGCTTGTGTGTTCAGACCAAGTCCTCTGATTTCAAAGGAGCCCATGTGTTAGCCCAGAGTATCTATTTCCTGGCTTCTGAAATAAAAATAGTTCCTTGTTATGAAACAGTTTGGATCACAGGTCATGTACAAAAATCTCTCTTGGACTTGGGTTCCCTCATCTGGAATCCTCCGTGTCTGACACAGGGAATTAGCAGGTGATGCTGATACTGTCATTCTTCATTTAGGGGCTTGGCTCTGTTCCCTCTTTTCAGCAGGGGCAGAAATCCTTCTGACTCAATGCCAGCCTCTTTGATCCTTCCCTCCCGCTTCTGCCCCAGACCCATCTTCACCCCACCCACACCCACAGTACTGAGGCACATACTACATACATAGTAGTATGTGTACATACATACACATACTACACCGAGCCTTTGGGATTGTGAGTTGGAAAACATCTGGTTGGTAATGTCCATCTTCGATCCAACAAGTCAATTTAGGTTTAATCAGAAGGGTCATGGTTGTTGCTGTTCCCTCCTAGGACCAGGGGATATTTGTGATATGGAGCTTGGAGTATGCCTTCCTGTGTGTTAGCCCTTGTCTTTCTCTCGCTCTGATTCCTTAGTACTTTCAGTGACTGCCTCTCCATCAATTGGTTGGTTCAGTGATTGGTACAGTCAAGCCCAGAGTCCATCTAGCTGCCCACCTTTCCTGCAGGTCCCACATTCAACACAGTCAACATACCCCAATTCAACTCGGTAACTTTCCTGCAATCTGGCCCCTTCCCTACCCAATCTCTCCTGGCTATTGGTGCCGTCATCTGCTCTCCTCTCCCTCGGAATTGTCCATGCCATCACTTGGGCTGCTTTATTTCTTACCTAAACTTTTTTTTTTTTTGGAGTGTAGTTGCTTTACAATGTTGTGTTAGTTTCCCCAGGTGTACAGCAAAGCAAATCAGTTACATATATATGTATGTATACACATATATATGCATACACATATATGTATGTATACATATATATGCATATACATTTATGTATGTATCTATTCTTTTTCAGGTTCTTTTCGATTATAGGTTATTAGAAGATATTGAACAGAGTTCCCTGTGCTATACAGTAGGTCCTTGTTAATTATCTACTTTACATATAGTAGTGGGTATCTGTTAATCCCAAACTCCTAATTTATCCCTCCCTCCCCTTTGGTAACCACAAGTCTGTTCTCTATGTCTGTGAGTCTGTTTCTGTTTTGTAGATAAGTTCATTTGTGTCATATTTGAGATTCTACATATAAGTGATATCATATGGGGTTTTTCTTTCTTTCTCTGTCTGTCTGATTTACTTCACTTAGTATGAAAATCTCTAGGTCCATCCATGTTGCTGCAAATGGCATTATTTCATTCTTTTTCGTGCTCTCTTCTGTTGCATCCCAGGCCTCTGGTCACATGCTCATTGCACGGCGCTCTAAGCCGCCACCTCCTGGTCTGCCTCCCCATTAGGCTGTGAGTTCCTGGGGGCAGGAATAGTGCCCAAGGATAAGACTGGAACAGTGGTTCTTACGCTTTTTGGTCTCAGCCTCCCGTTATACTCTTAAAAATTATTGAGGCTGTCAAAGAGCCTTTTGTTTCTTATGTGAGTAAACAGGTATTGTTAGTTACCATATTTGAAATTTAAACTGAGACATTTAAAAATTATTTATTTATTCATTCCTTTAAAATCAATAGTAATAAACTCATTACGTGGTATTACAAATGCTACATTTTTATATAAGATAACTATTCTTCAAAATAAAATGTACTAAGAAGATGGACATTGTTTTACATTTTTTTCAAAGCTCTTTATGTTTTTAGAATGTCTGGCTTATTAAGAGAAGACAGCTGGATTCTCGTAACTGTTTCTACATTCAACCTTGTTTAGTGGGTGGTTTTGTTTAAAGTACATGAAGACAGTGCACGTTGACTGTGGGTAGCTGTCTCCACCAAAGCTGACAAGTGGTAGTTTCCTTCGTGCGACTGTGATGTGAAACCTGAAACCACAGGGATGAACTTTTCTCTGTTACCTTGAAACTTTTGATCTCTCCTGCTCTTAAAAATCATTTTTTTTTGACCCCTGCATGATTTAGTTACACCAGGCATTGGTCACTTTGAAAATATGGGTCCATTAAGTTCTAAAGATCTTCCAAATG
Organism: Physeter macrocephalus; assembly: GCF_002837175.3. Taxonomy (NCBI): domain Eukaryota; kingdom Metazoa; phylum Chordata; class Mammalia; order Artiodactyla; family Physeteridae; genus Physeter; species Physeter macrocephalus. Next base: position 22,959,251 of record NC_041224.1, on the reverse strand, counting down.
ATGATACATTTTATTACATTTCATTCAACTTTTTTTCAAAAAGCCGAAAGTATTAGGAAGCTATCAAACTCATGGTGAGTTTTCCAAAGTTTGAATTTTTACTGAAAAACCCAGATTTTATCATTGGCCATAAATATTGTCAGTTAATTTGCCTCAAAGGGACAAATCCATACTTCGTTTATTTTCAGGAAAATGCCTTTTAAATACCTAAGTCTGAGTAACGGGTTTTTGTCACTTGTTCTTTTTAATTAAAAATGGCGTTCTGTCGGGGGAGGGGGGGCGGGCAAGACTAGTTCAGCTTTCAACTCCATGCCATAAGTGCTTTTACTTGAGACAAACATCGTGCTTTTACTTGAGACAAACCTCATACTTTGGTATGTATGTGACACAGCTGCTTTATGCATACTTGCTTTCTCAGGAAAGAATATTAAAAAGAGGTGTACTCGATGTCCAGAGTTACTAACGTTAATATTTACTGCTTCATCAGGATTATGCCTGAGTGAAACTGGCACTCATTTTCCTTCAAGTGCTTGGAGGGGAAGAACTCAACGACCACCAGTATAGTTTGGTGTCTTTGCCTCGATCTGTGCGGATCGCCAGCTGTTTCACCAGCTCTCTGGCTCACTGTCTTTGCACCATCAGTGCAAATGTTAATCCGGTGAAGAAAGCAAGTGAGGTCTTAGTATTATAAAACAGTTCTGACCTTGTGGACCCTTTGAAAGGGCCTGGGAGACCCATGAGTGCACAGACCACACTTTGAGCACCATGGGGCCAGAGGGTGAGGCCGAGGCCCTTGGCAGGGGCTGCAGAATTAGTCAGTGCTGTGCCGGGAAGGACGGGAGGGGAGGAGCCACATGGTCAGATTTGTACTTTAGAGTGACCGTGGTGGCCGCAGGGTGGAGCATCTTCTGGGGAGTTGGGAAATTGGAACCGGACATCACTGCCAAAATTAGCCATGTTTTTTTGAGTTGCCAAATGAATGTATAAGATTAAGTAAGCTCCCCATTTTTCGACACTTTGGAGTGGTGTCTTTATTCAGATCACATTCAACTGCATGAATAAATTAGGTGGCAGGTATTTCTGGGTGTTCTTGTGTCTACTTTGTGCGGGTTACTTGGTGGATGAATCCTAGGCATATATTCACGTGTCCGTGTGTATAAACTTGGATGTACAGGCACCGTTGGCTGGTCAGCCTCCCAGCCCATTACCTTCTGGCCCAGTTTGTTTTATCATCAGCAGTACATTCCTTGGACTATACACATTCATCCTGTATCATATGTGGAAAACATTTGTTTACCATGGAGACCTCCCACTCAGGGGAAGTGTGGGAGACTCATTACTTAGTTAAAAGGTCCAGGTCAATGTATATTCAGAAGTAATCGCCCATCATTCGCTCAGGCCAGCAGTGCTCGCCTAGGATTCCATTCAGAAGCCCTGCCTCTCTGTGGGTCTCTTTAAAAATACTAAGCAAAGGACAATGGATCTTCAAACTCAGCTGATTCCATTGTGATTGATCTCAGCCAATTTTTAAGGTAATTGATGACATTGCCTTAGTTGAGTCTGTTAGTGCAAATAATTATTAATCAATATGCTCTCAGCTCTTACTTGAGAGGATAATTGGAACACATGATTTATTCTGAATCATTTCAATTGAGCTACCTTTACAAGAGGAAAATCAATGGGCGAGTGGTCTAAAGCACTTTAATTATCTGCTGTTCCAGCCTCCTTTCCCAGCCATATCTACCCGGTGGTTTGCTGCCCCGCTCTGGCAAGGCTGACAGGAAGGTTTTCATTGCCATGGGAGAAAGATAATATATAGCTCATCTTTGATTGACTAGGTTGATTAAAGTGAATTAGTTAAATGCCTTAAAAACAAAGCCTGGTGGCTTCACTTTTGGAGAGTGTAGTTAGTGCTGCCCTAGAAAAAGAAGGAGCACATTGCTGATTTCCCTCCAGTTGGAAAGCAGTTTACTGTTGTGGGTATGAATGTCGTGTAAGTCAGTTTACCCTGAAAACACAGGGAGACCAGGATCACAGAAGGAGATTCAGGGGGGAACATTTGGGGCTGCGCTTATATTGCCACCCCCCCGGCCACGTGACTGCTTCAATCAGTTGTTGAAGATGCTTTGTGACTTCCTTATGCTAAGACTCTCCGACCTGGGATTCCTCGTTTTGCCCTTTCAGGCAGTGTCTTGATGAATGTTGTGGTCTGATACTTTTTTCTGTGAGACAAGATGCAGAAGAAAATGATCCACGCCAGAACTGATCCTGCCTTCGTCCCTGGAAGAGCTTCCAAGCATCTGTTTTGGTTGTGCTTGGGAAGGGTACAGGAATGTGTGGGTCTTGGCCGGGGACTTTCAAACGTGATTCTAACAGATGGGAATTTTCAACGACACTTCCCTGCATTTTCCTTGTAGAAGCATCAAGATGTTCTATTACAGTTCTTGCCCAGTACCATGCCTCTTGCTGCTTTTATGGCGTCTCTAAATGGCCAACTGTGAAGGCGTCCAGCAGCCTTCGAGACCAGTCCTTGAAGCCTCCGCTCCCTCCCCCTGCCCCATGTCCTCCTGGGACCAAGACTCCACACACCAATAAACTGAAATCCAACTCTTTGGTAGCTGCTGGCGCAGGGTCCTTTCTCCAGAAGGAGATGTTCTTACGCATTGAATAGAGTTCATTTTATCAATTAAACAGTGGGAGAGAGCAAAGGTGGGTTCTGAAAGGACTTGGGGTTTTTCAGGAGCTAATGCAGTAGACAATTCTGGAATGTCCGGCTTGGAATTAGTACGCAGGGAAGACCAAGAAAAACAAAGGCCTGCTTCTGGCCACAGGAAGTCACAGTCCTGTTGGGAAGGGTTGGAGCAGAGAGGGGAGACGTCAGATGTTAAGGATACAGGAGACAGGGGCTGACCCCAGAGGGGCAGTGGGGAGGCAGACGTCTGCACCCTCAACACCCAGCGAAGAGGAAGGAGAGGCTGGTGGGTCACATGGACCCTTGGTGGGTCACATGCTCTGTGCCCCTCCCCACCCCTGCCCCAGCTGTTCCACTCAGTGTTCTCTGGGGATAGCAACTCACTCCAGGCTGATCAGAGGGCAACATAGGCATAAAATCTGGGGCCAGCCATGGTCTCTGAGATGACTTCTTCCATAATGACTCTCAGAGTCGCCAGTGGAGGCCAGGGGACCAGAGTGAGCTGCGACTGAGGGTCAGACCTCATATTCCAACTCGTATAAGCAGATCCACGTTGGAAAGTCTTTCTGACGGGGGCGCTGGTGGGAAGCTGGCGGGTGTCTGGAAAGGTTGAGTCTCCTTTCCTCAAACATTCCCCGCCCCGCTCCGCCTGTATTTCTTCTCTCTTAACGTTGTCTTCCTCCGTGCGCATCAGATGAGTTAAAGTGCGAAAGGCTGACCCCTCTCCACTGCTCCCTGGAGAAGGAGCTCCCTGGTCCAAGTTCGGGACATGCACCTTGACGACTGGCTCTGTGCTCTTAGGCACGGCACCCACTCCCCGGAGGCAGAGTTTTCCTATCTCTCAAACGGGTGTAATACCTCACTTGGGGGGTTGTTATGAGAGTTAAACGGGGCACATCTTAATGCACCTTCTAAACTATCAAACTCTACAATATAATATACAGTATGTACACATGCGTGTGTATGTAATACAATATGTAAAGTGTTATTTTACTTTTTCAATCTTACTATTCCTCCTTACCTACTCTGGGGCCCGTCAAGGTTCCCGGTAACTGTTCCGGTTCCGAGATGAAGCCCTGAGTGGGAGCTGTGGTCACTGCTTGCCCTGTCACCTTGTCACCAAAGTTATTTAAATGTCCTAGAGCTGAAAAGTGAGAGAGAAAAGTATCCTAAAATAAATGCCATGTCTGGTTCCATAGAGAAGTTCAATAAATGTCCAGCAAATGAAGGCATTACTTACAGTGATTCCTTTTTTTCCCTTTGTTTTTTGTTTTTGTTTCTGTTTTTAACATACAAGAAGACTCATTTAAAGCCTTTTCTCCTTCCTCTAGTGTGTTTGGAGACCTATATGACAGTGTCCCCTAATGTGTAATAGTAATGACATGATCCAAAAGAGTGTTTTTCAGTACAAAGGAATGGATTTCTCAAAGACCAATAAAAGTTGCCAAAGATATTTGTGGATCAGGGCTCTGGGTAATGCTTACGAAACCTCCCAACTGTATTCCCAGGTTTAAAGTGAAAATAACAGAGATAAAGGCAGAAAGTACACGTGTAAAGATGATCTATGAATGGCTCCTCCAATCGACATAACAAAATAAACCAGGGGTCTAGGCCCTAAAAGTGATGGCCGTGGTGGCCGCCCTTATTCCAGAGGAAGGGCTGTAGTAGGTGACCAGCAGCACTTGTTTAAGCAGAACAGAGGAAGGCTGCAAAACACTCAAGGTAGGAAGTGGCAATAAATACTACCTGCAGTTGGAGCGGCAGGAGACATTGGGGTGAGCAGAACGTAATTGCTCAAAGTGGAATTCGGCCAGGGCCTCCACCAAGGGACACAGCGAACTTTCCAAAAAGCCAAGACCTCTGTCTCATCTCCTCCCAATGATGAGAAAGTGAGATGTGAAATTCCTTTCTGGAGGTGGGATTTGCTTTTCATGGTAAGTTCTGATCTCTTTTGCAGCCTTTGAGTCTGATAACCAAGGGTCCCAAAATAGATCCTTGAGAAAAAAGTTAAAAATCCGAAGGCCTGCACAGCCTGATGTGCAGGAGTTGGTGATCTGGACTGTATGTAAATTCACAACCCATTTAACAGAGGAAGACCTAGTTAGGGAGACTTGGTTTTCTTATAAGGCATGAATAAGTGCTCTGGGTAGTCTGCCCCCGTGGAAAACAGAATAATGCTAATAATTTGCATTTATATAATACCCCTTGGCTTGTGGATCTACAAGCACTTTGCAAACATTAATTAATTCTCTAAACCCCCTGTGAGCCAGGGGTGCCTTCAGTAGCTAATCACGAAGAGGGGGCCAGAGATTCTTGCCAGAGTGGAGATCCAAGTTAGTCGAACACAGCAGGCCTTGGGAGCCAAGGAGGTCGCGTGGAATTTTTATGAGAAAGAACTACAGAGGTAGCATGTGTATCAGCCTGTGTGGGAAATAAACCTGGGTTTTATGACCAGGTTGAATGAAGGTCTATCCGCTAAGAATTTGGTTTCTCTCCTGTGATTCCAGGCGTTTGCCGTGCAGTGTGCTGTGTGACTGTTTTGTACTTGGTCTGAAACCCCAGAGATCTGGGTTCAGTTCACCTCTGCCCAGTATAGGAGGACGGGCAGCAACTGGGCCATACTGGAAATCAGTATTTCCTTAGCGGTTTGTTTGTTTTTTTTAAGACCAAGTGAGTCATGGGCTCTTGAGGTATTGGAGGAATGGGGGGGATTTCAAATAGGCCTGCACTGTTTTTTTTTTTAATATAAATTTATCTATTTATTTACTTATTTTTGGCTGTGTTGGGTCTACGTTGCTGCGCGAGGGCTTTCTCTAGCTGTGGCAAGCGGGGGCCACTCTTCATCGCAGTGCGCGGGCCTCTCACTATCGCGGCCTCTCTTGTTGCGGAGCACAGGCTCCGGACGCGCAGGCTCGGTAGTTGTGGCTCATGGGCTTAGTTGCTCCGCGGCATGTGGCATCTTCCCAGACCAGGGCTCGAACCCGTGTCCCCTGCATCGGCAGGCAGATTCTCAACCACTGCGCCACCAGGGAAGCCCTTCCTTAGCGGTTTTAAGAGTCAGTTCAGAGAATCATTCATTCAATGATTTACTCCCTCAATCACTGCTTTATTTGGCAAAGACAAGTTTTTGAACTTTCACTTCCTATTAGACATTGGATTTATCCCCAAGGACTTAAATATGAGGAAAGCAATTCCTCCCTCATGATCTGCCGGCTCCCTGCTATTTTCTTTTTTCTCCTCATGTCAGGTGAGTATTTTCGTTTCCCCAGCTTGCTTATCTGACAGAGACGTTAGGATCATGGAAATGTTTTTGCAATTTGGATGTAATTTACCAATAAACATTATGGACTTGAATTTCTCATGAGAAAGACACACTTTTCATGGAAGATAGCAATGGTGTGGCATAAAAGATCCCATTTACGTGTGTAGTGAAATCTCACTTATTCTAGCCTCTTAGAAGGAGTGTTGGAAATTGTGAAGTTCAAGTTTTAACTTGTTTTTTAAAGAAATATAATGTTTTTAAAAAAGAAGCGCATCAATAGTCTGAAGCTAGGCCAACAAAGTGTTGCTTATTAGGGGGACTGGGAGTTTGCTTGTACTGAATAGATAAGATTTGTTCGTGAGCTTTTGGCCTGCATCGCCTGGAACAGATGGGTACTTTTGAAGTGCTTTTCCTTTTTTTTTTTATTGACTCTTCTTTTTTTTACTGGAGTATAGTTGCTTTACAATGTTGTGTTAGTTTATACTGTACAGCAAAGTGAATCAGCTATACGTATACATATACCCCCGCTTTTTTGGATTTCCTTCCCATTTGGGTCAAGGCAGAGCATTGAGTAGAGTTCCCTGTGCTATACAGTAGGTTCTCATTAGTTATCTATTTTATACATAGTATCGATATATTGGGAGGTGTCAACCCCCATCTCCCAATTCATCCTACCCACCCCCTTCCCCCTTGGTATCCATACGTGGGTTCTCTACGTCTGTGCTTGAGAGCTGGTTATAGCAGTTGTTTCCTATGATAGATTCCCATTGTGTTTGATTTTTTTTTAAATACAAGTAATTGCACAACAACTCTTTATAGATTAGTGCACAAGCCAACTTCAATCTGGCTCTTCCCAAGTTTTAAGAACGAGCGATATATGAATTGCTGAAATAGATCCTGTGTTCACACACGTGTATATCTGTACTGTGGTGCAAATCAGATGAAATGGTTAAATCATTGTGGGAGAGTTAAATCATTTTTATGTTACTTTCAAGTTAGCTAGCATATAAGGAGAGATCTACGTGGGGGGAAAATGTGTATATTTTTTCAAGTATTTTTGAGCTCTAGGAAAAAGGATGAGGTTATGCTATTGTTCCCAAAGTCTTTGCTGAGCTGGCTGCCAAGACAGTGACACAGGCGTGGACTGAGGAAGAGGAGAGCTCTGTTTGGTGTGTGTAAAAGATCACGCAGGCCAGGGCCCGGACTCCTCCAAGAAAGACACACAGTCTCTTTCAGGATGTTGCCAGCTGGTTTTGCTGTGCAGTGGTGTTAAGCTTTACAGATTGAAAACATCTGGCTTTTCACCAGCCGTGTGTACTCAGAAGGAGAGCAGTGTTAGCCGAAGTAAATTCACCAAATTCTTATCTGACACATTTAGTTGACCCTGATATGATAAGTTGGGGCAATTTCTGAGGATGAATCGTGTTTCCAGCTGTGCAACTTTTCTCGTCGATCCTCCCCTGCCTTTGGAAGAATCTGGGTTTTAAAATTTGGAGCTACGCCTTTACTGGGGCCTTTCAAATGCTACGTCAGGTCAGTAGCCAGGTCTGAAAGTACCAATGTTATTTGCATAGAGGTCAAACACAACGTTTCCTGTAGGGACGTCCTGAATTATGAAGCTGCAAAGCAATCGCACATAACCAGATGTCAGCAGGTTTCAGGAAGATGGCTTGTTACCCATGGCTGTTAAGATTTCTGGCGTTAACTGATTTTGGAGAAAAGAAAGCAAATTTGTAGATGGTAGAACAGTTTGTATGCATCTATCAGACACATACTGAGAAACAAGAACAAACTGTAGTGATGGGACTCTTGGTTGTGTTTACCTTCCGAAAGCATCCTTTATGGTTTGGAGGCTCTTTCCTTCTTCAGCACTTTACAGAAGTGGTGGGGAGATGTTGAGGCTGAAACTTCCTCTAAGTCTCTCTCCTCATTTTAGCATGTGAATGTGTTTTAACTTGCAAAATGGACATTATACAGATTTGTATTTTTGAACAGCGATCCACAAACCAAATGTTGGTTAATTGGATCATAGCTTCCTACTGAGTTAAGGCTTCAGAGCTGACTGATCCATGTTTATAATTGGTCTGCCCTTGTCATTGGTCTTGGCACTTTAGCTTGAAGTGTCTCCAGAAGTTAATGACCTGTTAAAACAAAATCCACTAGAGAAGGTTCTTAAAAGAGACTGGTCAAGCCAGGATTATTTATATTGTGTCAGCAGTAATTTTGCACACGTATTGTGTGCCAGGCATGTATCCGCACAATAATCCCATCAAGATGGTAGCAAATATCTTCATTTTACATTGAGGCTCAGAGAGGTGAAGTAGCTGGCCCCAGGTCACACAGCTAGTAAGTTCCTGTGTTAGTTGCCTCCCTGGTGACCAAAAATATGTTGGAGTTTAGGTAATCATCTTGGATTACTTAGCCTAGCCCCTTTTCCAATTTTAAAGAGCTCAGAAGATGAAAAGGAAGCCCTTGAGTATGTAGGGTGAGTACCAAGCACTGAGCTGAATACTCTTCCCCTTGCTAATGAGGCTTTTCTTGTTCCACAGGCACATTTCTTGTTGCCCCAGGGCCTTTGCACTTGCTGTTTCTTCTATCTGCAATTCTGTTTCCCCAGATCACCATGTAACATAGATGTACTTTTCTCCTTCTTGGAGAGCCCATCGGACCACACTGCCTCAACAAAACTTCAGCTCAAACCACTCCAGAGCCTGTACTCCCTGTGGATGCTGAGAACTGGCTTCTCCTGTTTCTCTACCTGCCTAGGTTATTGGCATTCTGTACTAGTAAGGAGTTTTAGCCACAGACTGGCCTAAGCATACCTGCCCCCACTGCACGCATGCCCATTCTTCTTTTTAACATGTTCCTAAAGGAGGCAGTTAAGAAACAGGCTCTATTAAAAATATGGCATGGTTCTGTTTGATGGATATTGTGATTATTTTCATTGATTTTCATCCTGGACTTCGTTTTCCCTATTCATAAGCCTGAATATGTGTTTTGTGTAGGTTTGCTGGATTAGAATCAGATAACAACTGGAAGATGATTTCATTTAGGACAGATGTAGCCAAGCATGTGGTATTCGCATGAGTTATATGAAGAAAGTCAAGTCATGTTATGAACAAATGAGTTCTGAGTTTCTTTTGAGTCTGGGGACATTTATTTATCTTGGATTGTTACAGAGATTTTCTGGACTATTTTTCTGTAATTACCTTGATTAATATTTAAGTGGTATGTTTACATTTTGAGTTGATTTATGTGACGCTTTGCTTTTCCTCCACTGAAACACCCAGGTTTCTCACGTTACCACATGATAGAAACCATCTCCCCACTCCATGTCTCCAGTTGAAGGTTGGTAGCACACCCACGCGGATATGCTGAAGCAGCAGCCGTCCCACAGCCGGAATGTTCCACCAGAGGGCTGCCCTTCCAGATCCCCATGCTATTTATAGATACCTCCACTCAGGGCCTCTGTGACCTGCAGTAAATTTTAAAATACACTCTCTAACCTCGGTGTGTGTGTGCGTGCCTGTGTATGCGTGCTATAAACGAATCACCAGTGTGTTATTTTTCTGTTAGGAGGGCAGGGGAAATATTGGCATCTCCCCCCTCCTCCACCCTGGTGTTTTCCTGGTTTTGCTCTCCCTCAGTTTCTGTGGGAGGGGGGCCTTGGGGCAGGGGCAGTGTGCTTGCCTGGCTGGCTGGGTGACCTTGCAGAGGCCACCAGCCACTGACAGCTCCAGGAACCTGGTATCCAGTCCTGATTCCAATACTTCTTTCATATCACATTCTAAAGAAACCATCTCTCATTCCATCATTAGTGAAACAGTTCTAATCATACACCGTGTTCTTGTTGAAGTTACGAAAGCGCTGTGTTAGCTGACCGCCATGCAGATTATGGGAAGTGAAAATGATCATATCTGTGATCCCCCAATTGTTCTTTCCCTTCCTTCTGTCCCAAAGCATTCTTTTTTGGAGCTGGCAAATGTTCATCCCTTTATATACTCCAACCCCTCTGCCTCAAGGTCCAGCGTTTCATGACGAATTTAGTTGGAGGCAGGTCCATCCATTTCTACATGGTGATTGCAGATAATTCCATAAAAGCCGCTCAGTAAGAAGGATCTGTGAGGGTTACTTTCTTATCCCTGTTTTTCCTTAGGAGATTTTCGTACGCTAAAGGTCAGTGTTTGTGAAGCATTCTGATTCGTGGGTTTCTTTTTTCACAGAAACATGAAAACTCATTATCTTGTCTTAAAAAGAAAAAAAATGTTGGCATCCACGTCTCTGTGGTCTGGTAGAAAGTGGGCTGTGGGCTGAGCTGACCTGTCCGCTGGACACCTTGACTTTCATAATCTCTGTTTTCGCCGCTGAAATCTTAGGTTTTTCCATTTGCTGAACTTGGATGTGAATAAAGAAACCAACTTTGCTGTAGGTAATTATCTTAGAGGAGAGTTGATTGGTGTCATGTTATTTTGTTAGAGAAATCTCAGCCTATTCACGATGCGTCTTTTATCCCCTTGTTTCTATAAATGCACAATTTACAGAGATCTGCAACCCAGAAGGTATTGTTCTAATTAAATCAGTTTGATCAAACATAAGAATTTTATATATGTTACTTTTTACAGCAAAGACAATAGAAGATACTTCTGCAGAAGTGTTCTTCTGGATACTTTAGGTTATGTTTTATTATTACAGTACATTCTCAGGACCAATGATAGTAGTTTGTGGAAATAACTTTATAAGGTTGGAAGCACTTGAAGACCTTAGTGTGGCCAAGGGCTGCAAGCCCCCATCGGGGAAGAGCTGCCGCAGCAGATGAAGGGGCGAGAACCAGGGAAGCGAGGACTCCCTGTTCCTGGGGTCGCTCTGTTAACTGTGAGGGCGGACGTTGCAGCATCTTGAAAGCGGCTGTGATGTTCCCCAGCTCCGTGCGGGGCTTCCTTTCACGGGAACTCCTTGATCAGGCGTTCAACTAAAACGCGGCGGCTGGAAAGCAGGGCTTGTGTTCTAATTGCCCAGTGGGTTGAGGTTTGGGGACAATAAGTGGATATCAAGGAAGGGTCAGGCTTGAAAGCTGGCAGCCCAGTGAGCAGACCAAATCGGAGAGAAGAAAGGATGACCTTTTTTTTTTTTTTTTTTTAATTTATTTTGTCTAAGATAGAGGTTTTCTTAAACATTTTGAAATCTGCTTGACGAAGACTCGTCAAATTGATTTGGGGGGGGTCTTTGTCTTATTTTTTATCTTCTTCCAGGAGCTGCCTTGGGGGGCGGGGAGGTGGGGGGAAGGCGCAGGTCAGAGCAGTGCCCGTCGCTAGGTTATTTCCTGCTCCCGCTTCAACATCTGCTGTGCCAGAGTGCAGTGTTAAATACTTGGTGTATTTTTAAATGACTGCATGTCCTTTTGCTACTTTTTTGCCTTCCGTGTGCATATATATGATATAATGTATATATACATATGTGTTTACACATATTAATATACATAATGTCTATGTATATGTGTGTATATGTGTAGATCCATACTAGCCTTAGATTTTAAGATCAAGACATTTATAATAAAAGCAAATAATGGCACAGATTCCTCCAACCCCAATCCTTCTAGGAAGGATTTTTAAAGAAAAAGACCAATTTGTGCACAATCGCAAATCACTTCCCACTGACAGTCTTGTACCCAGGAAGGCCCAGTGACTTCAGTTGCTTTGTCATTTAGGGTTTTATGATTGGCCGGCTTTCATCCCTATAGCGGGGCTTAGCCCTTGCAAGCTTTTTTTTTCTTTTTAATTGTCGTCATTTTTCGGACCTGATTGCACCAGGCTTTGCAACACCGAAGTCCCTCACCCCGGAAGTCCAGGCCTCTTCCAGCCCAGGGTGGACTTGGGGGTGGGGTCGGCAGTGACCCCACCAGGGTACAGGTGGCAGGAGCTGCCCTAGAGACTAAACACAACACCACTGGGCCCATTATTTTGGTTGGAAATAGGTAAGAAAACCTTTCCTCAAAGTGGAAACAATAAACAAATTATCCACTTCCACCATCAGCTAATTGAGGCTCTCTCTCAGTAAACAAGTGGATTTTCTGCTAAGGAGCACGGTTCCGAATTTAATCTCCAGTGCTCTGCTGCCCTTCCCCCCGTTTAATGTATGCTCACTAAAATTTTTCGTAATAACATTACACATTAGTGATACTGACTGTCCCGATTTTTGCATCTTCATGGCTTAAAAGTCTGTGACTGTCATTTAATTGCCAGACACTTATTTTTAATTGGAATTAAAATTAAATTGATTCAACTCTTTTATATTTTCTTGAGTCTAATAAATCAAGAAAGGGAAGTGGCAGCTCCGGCAGTCCGCATGCAGACAAGCCCCAGTCATTTCAGGAGCATGGTGACAACCCCCTGTTTTATAATAACCTCTTGTTTTAAAATCCTGTCAAAGAGATGACTTTTAGTCCCAAAATTTGAAATAAAATTTTAGAGAAATGTGTTTGTTGACTATCCGAATAAGAGAATTACCTTCTCTTTGTCTGTTTGTGGGTTGTTTTCAATCACCCTTGTATGAAGGATGATTTCAGCAACTAAAGTCACTATTTGAAAATTATCTTAATATAGTGAGAGGAAAAGAGTGGTGTACGTGTGAAAAATGTAGCATAAGAACTTAAACACCTCTTTTCTGTTTAGCAGTGTAAGGGGATTTGAATGAACTGACACATGGGGATTTAACACTTAAATTGTTAATATAATTTTGCTTTAAAACTCTCAATCACCCCATAAAATTGATTGTTTTAAATTCCCTTTCTTATATCTCCTATATTCTTCACTCTATATTACCTTCTAATGCAAGGGAAAGTAGTAGCTTTATTAGACTTTTTAAAATCCAGAATGTTCATTTATTAGAAATTGTCTGATACTTGAACATCTAAATAAAATACCCCATTGCTTGTCTGAGGAATATTTTTCCCCAAGTGGAAATTTGTTTTATGTGGTTGCGATGATGAAATTGCTTAGTACACTTTTTGAATCAAAAATTCATGGAGACCATTTAAATGTGCAAGTTTACGATCAAGTCTCTGGGGCCCTGGCACTGGCATATGGAAGCGTATTTAAGTTTATTTTTAATTTCCTTTATGGCTGGCATGGTTTCTTTGGGTACACACACACACACACACACACACACACACACTAGCAGAATGCATAAACAGGGCTTTTCCAAGTTATCAAGGCAATTTTCTGAATGAGCTGCAAAGCTGAAATTAATATCTTTCTGTAGAGTCATCAGGACAAAAGCCCATCATCTGCCAGCACTGCCTGATGCTTAACTCACCGTGAAGTTAATGTGGATTTTGTGTATATAAGGAAGTGTGATCAGGGGAAACAGGCGATTCTTTTAGACTGTGTGCAGTTAAACCCCATTATGGTACATATTCCGTCTTAATTAGTTCTTATCATATAATGTGATGTGGCCAGATTGATACCATTAATAACGATCATGCTGTAATAACTTTGCCATTATAGGTACCGGGAACTCCAAGTGTCAAATGAAGCGTTTGTATTATTTTAAAAATACAATGAATTTTAAATTAACTTTGAAGTGATTTTGTATTATAAATAAAATAGAATCCTTGAAATTAACAAATGCTGTTCTTTCCTGTGATAACTAAAAAAGGCAGCTCTCCCTTATCAGTTATTCTTTTTTCTCAATGAAACTGTACATAGAAACTTAGTCTATAAAACTAATCAAAGCAATCGTATTTTATTAACATAACCTTTGTTTTAAGGTCAAAGGTATTACATTTCTTTATTCTTAATGTAAGTCATTGAGAATTTTGAGTCACCTCTGCAGAATCTTAGAATTCTGAGAAACATTTTTTGGAAAGCGTCCACTTACTGGCTGGAATCCACGCTCTTTGATTTGATGATTTTCTTACTTTCACCACAACCTAAATTTCTACCTGATGTGTCCCTTTTGCACCAGCCAGACAGGTGAGCATCAGGGTTCCAGGACTGCACACCCTCAGTCTGGAATGCTTTTCCCTCCTCTTTCTTTCCACATTTTTCCGGACCTTCAAGAATAACTCAGAACCTTCTTTCTTGTAATTCTTACCATGTCATGACATCTCTTGCATTAATATCCTTGGCTCTGTAAAGCTGCTTAACTGCTTACATGTATGTATCTTGTCTTCCCACCTAGATTGCAAACTTCCACAGTTCAAAAATAAGAAGAAAAATTAGCACTGTTCCCAAACTCAGCCTAGCATTGTGCTGTGCATATAGTTGCGGTTCAGCTGATACTGGAAGGGTGAATTTGACCGTCGTATCTTCGAAAAGTCCATTTTGAACCGTCCTACTCAAATAGGTAGCACTTAGTTTATTTCCGTTTGGCCGTGTGTAAGTTGGGGTACATTTTCCTCGAGAGCATCATTATGCTTCAGGACCCATGCTTGGGTCAACCACCCGACCAGCACAAAGGACATTGTTTCCATGACCAAGCAGCCAACCGTGTAACATGTTGGAAGGAGGAAATGCTTCCTATCCCTGCCCGAGGGATGGGAGGCTGTGGCCTTGGGGCCTCAGCTGCAGAAGAAAGAACTCAGAGCAGGGATGGGAGCCCATAGCTAGGACTCTGAGGGCCACTCTGAGGGCTGCCCTTCTTCACTTGCTGTAAGAAGAGGACCTTCTTTCTTGGAGCCCAGGTGCTTTCATGTGGAAAATGAAGGGCAGTGACTGGATGGCTCCTTCAGTGGCAGGGTGTGTGCGTGGGTTTTCCAGAATCTGGGGTGACCTCGCCCTTGGAGATGCAGTCAGATAGCATGGTTTGGAAGTTGGAGGGCTTGCTGAGTCCTTTTCCTGGCGTTGCCCTTGTGGTGGGACTCTCAGAAAGCTGCTTCTCTTCTTTCGTTTACCCGAGAGGAGAAAGGTGGCATTCTTCATCTTAACGAGGTTCCTGTAAAGCTGCATGTATGAAAAATGGGCCCATTCACCCCCTAGGGGAGGAAAGAAGGTACACATTTTTCATCAAACCTTGTGGGTAAGTAGCAAATGTTTTCTCAGAGCATGTGTGTTTCCTTACCCAGCTCCAACTTCAGCCTCTGCCCTCAGCCCCTCCCTCCAGGTGACAAATAGAATCAGCGTTACTGCATGCTGAGCAGCATGAATTCTGACATTGTATAGAAGCGGCTATGGCTGTTGGTACAACCTTGAAAAATTATCAGCTGAGATTTACCAGGACCCTTACAATATGGTTATACAGGACGTGCAGGTGGTTTCATGGTCAACTCAGAAAGCATGCTGAGGGTTCTGAAGAATTCAGGAAGGAAGGAGACAGTCCACACCCTCACAGAGGTTAAAATCTAGTTGTGAAAATAAGACATCCATATGTGCAAAACTCATGCGTGCAAAAGACCAGCCGATGTCTTACTAATTAGTCATGTGGTAAACAAAAAGTGCTTGGATTCAAAACAGGCCGTCTCTCCGATGTCCGAAGTGATTTGGAAGATTTTGTGAAAGAATTCCCAGTCAGATTAGGATGTAAAGTGGTAGCAGAGCTGGTGATGAGGAATATTTACTGTTTCTTATTTGTTTTCTCATTGTTCATGTGTCATAATGAATACATTACTTCTAATCAGTGAATACTGTTATGTAAATTTCAGGGCAATCATCTATACCTTTTTAGCAGGGTCTTTTAATTCTCATTTATGTAATTTTGCTTGCTTTTTTTTGTTGTTTTTGTTTTTTTGTCACCAAACAAGTAGGAATCTCAGGCAGCCCCGAGATCTGTAAACATGGTATTAAATGACTTATGTGACGAGCAGCAGGGGTGGTTACATCCTTGCTGCTCTGATGGGGTCCATGGACCAGTGGCATTAGCATTACCTGGGAGCTTGTTATAAACGCAGAATTTCAGGCCCTACCTGAGACCTGCTGAATCAGAGTCTGAATTTTCACAAGGTTCCCGAATAACACACGTACAGTTTACTCACTTCCATTCTCACCGATTCTGTGGGAGCTTTTTACAAAATTGTGAAGGTGGGTGCTTCTCCATATACATATAATCACTATATATGTAATTTTCCCTGAGCATGACGCATCATTGAAAAGAACGAAGTTTTAGAGGGTTCTGGATGACTGATTTCTGGCTATAGTTAAAAGTTAAGTGGGTACCTAAACTATTTCCCCAGCACTTGAAATTTTTCAAAACTCAAACCATCCTTTGGAAAACATTGTTTTCCCTTTTATATCTGAGTCCATATGAATTCAATTTTTGTGGGAAATTTAAGCCACATGTTTCTGATTCATTTGCACTTAACCCTTGAGAAGGTTGTGTTACAACAGCAATTGCCTGTCCAAAAAATCTCAGTCTTGGAGTAAATCCTTCGTAAGGGCAGAGAGAAATGGGGGAAAGTCACTGGAAAGACCCCAGAGAAGTTGGGGTTTGGGTTCCAGGCTCTGAGCCCGGAGACAGATCTGTGCACCCTCCCTGTGTGGACAGCTTCTGTTTTACACATCCTTGGTGGGGTGACGTCAGAGGATTGTACAGGCTTAGGTGCTGAAAAGGAACAGGACGCGTGTAGGTCAGGCAGCCTAGCCCAGATCCATACTTTTACTAACCGTACATTGACATTTCTCTCCCTTTCTTCTACAAATTGAATTTATATCATTTTGTGAGATTTCTGTGTTTTGAACCCCCGGCAGGAACCTTATCCATATTTCCTATTAGCGACCTCTTAGCCATGCTGACAAAGTGGACAAAGGCTGCTGGGGAAGCCCCAGTGGGCGATGAACCTACGAAAAGCAACCTTGGTTATCTTTACTCTGAGTATTATAGTTTGAGCTGATGTATACCAGAAAAATTTTAAGATGCATTAAAGCTTCTTTTTGCCTCTTGGTAAAGCTTGAGTTCTAGCTTGCCGAATCATATATTCAATGTGACACCTTTTTTCCCCCTGACTGATGGATAGTATGTATAAACACATGGGTCCACATATGAGAATATATGTCATGAATAAAAAGTTGAGTGTTTACAGTGGGAGAAAACAATGATCAGCAAATCATGTTTTCTGTTTAGGCATCTACCCTTACATTTAGTGAGTTTTGTTTAGATAAGAGGACTTGGCTTGAGTACAATTCTTAGTAGCCATTGATAAATGAAAGGGCATTTGAATTCCATGTCTAACACATTATTCTAAGGAGCCAGCAAATACATATTCATATGACAGATGCTCTAATCAAAGCTGAAGGTCTTACTTAAATATTTTAAAAAGCAACCTCGGCTCTGGAAGGCAGAGAGAATGCTAGCTGAGATCGTGATGGTGATTTTGCCAGGTTTCCCCATGCTGTAGGCTTTCGCACAATCGTCCTTTGTGGCGGCACCTAATACCTTCAAACATGCCCTGCCCGTTATCTGGAAAGAAACCTTTTTCTGCTCTGTTGTCAGCTGCCTGACTCTTCCTCCCGGGATCGCTGCATGTCCGCCTGTGAGTCCTCCCTGTACCGTCTGCCTCGGGTCAGTGTCCCCCTTCTGTGCTCCCCACACATTCTGGGCTTCCCTCTGTCCTAACATGTGTCGCTCTGGTGTATAATTAACTGTTTACGTGCCTGTCTTCCCCAGGGTAGTGACTCTGTGTTGCCCTGTGCCTACCACCTATACACATCAGAGTTGTTGGATGGATAAACCTGTGACCTCAATAGTAATAGTATATATATATATATATTTTTTTTTTTGGCGGAGGGGGGCTGTGTTGGGTCTTCGTCGCTGCCCGCGGGCTTTCTCTAGTTGCTGCGAGCGGGGGCTACTCTTCCTTGCGGTGCGCGGGCTTCTCATTGCGGTGGCTTCTCTTGTTGCGGAGCGCGGGCTTCAGTAGTTGTGGTACGCGGCGGGCTCAGTAGTTGCGGAGCACGGGCTTAGTTGCTCCGTGGCATGTGAGATCTTCCCGGACCAGGGCTTGAACCCGTGTCCCCTGATTGGCAGGTGGGTTTTCAACCACCGCGCCACCAGGGAAGTCCCTTCAATAGTATCTTAAACCAGCTCCTAAAAGCTAAACCTCTTCTAAGGATGCCGGACTTAAAGTTTGAGCCTGTGGATTAAGTTTGTGGAGGATTCTGCAAGCAAATTGTCGAATTGTTGTCGGTTCATGTCACACGGAAGCTGAACCTTGATTCTCTGCGTCTGATCTGGGCTCTTCTTGGCTGGTGACCTCTCAGAAGCCCTCTCTGGGTCGTAGGTCACTGTGAAGGAATGTGGCGGCTCACTTGGACCATCAAGACTAGAGAAGGAATCCAAGCAGAGGTGGCCAAGGAGCCTTTGTTCTGTCCTTGGAAGTTAATGCTATGTGGTTTCCATTCGGTTAGTCCACTCCATACCTCCCTGCTCCATTCTTTAGGTTGTTGAAAATATATCCCAATTTTAAAGACTTTCACAGATGACATTTTCACAGTTTCCTTCTCTAATCTCTTCCATTATTCACTTAATAAGTCTCACTGTCGGAAATGTATTCTCTTGTTCTAATCTAAATCCCTCAATGCCCATTGTCCTCCATTCAGTCGCCAACAGAGAGGTGGAAACAGCTGGCCACCTCCAAGTGGTCTTCCCTGGCCATCCCTTGGATCATGTACCATCTCCTTAGGGTTTCCAAAAGTTTCTCATTATATTTGTGAGTAAAAACAAAACTTGAACTTTCAGCTCTAAGTTTATCACCAAAATATCCAGCTTGCTTTGTCGTCTCCTGCTCTCCTATGAGTCTTCTCCCAGGCTGTTTTCCTGTCTCCTTTTGTCACCATCTCGGGACACCAAACTTACTCCTGTGCTGTGTCCTGCATCTGGTCTTCCCCTGCAATTGTAAGCTTCTAGAAAGCAAAGATTGCATGCCTCCTCTTTATGTTTCCTGCTACACATAGTACGTTGAAATTGAATTTTCAGCAGCTGTTCCTTTCTTTGACATGCGTAGCATCAGTTCATCAGAAGTTAATTACAAAATGTAGCTGGCAAACTTAATTCCTACTCACAGGGAAAAGTCTGTATAGAGAAGAGGTATTTTAGAAAAAGAAGTTCAGCACCAAAATTTAATGTGAAAAGCGCAATGTGGAACAGATAAGATTCTGTGGTATGCATTTCAGAATTCTTTATTTGTCAACAAGGCAGCAGACATTTCTAGATAGCATTAAAGCATATTCCATTAAGTGTATTTCCATGGTGCAATCCAATATAGAAAGTGGATTTGTCGGTATTATGGATAATTAGGATACCAGTAACACCAATAATTACTGTGAAAGGATTTTGTATGGCATAATTAATGCCCTCAAACTATTAGAAATTCTTGGATGAAAGAAGTGGGAGTTGGGGTATTGAAAAGACAAAAGCAAACCGTGTTTGAAATATGTTACCAAACATCATGTTTTGTGAGCACAGATTGGCAGAACATCAGGACACAGCTGTTGATTATAGATGCTCTTTTTAGTAACTACCTCAGGGAGAGCCCGTCAGGACAATCAGAGCAAAGCACATCACCCTTGCGATGACTTACCAAATCCTATACCTGTCCTGGAGATTTCCCCCCATCTCTCGGAAAAGTATTTGGCTAAATGGAACCACATAGCAATGTGTGGGCTTGAATATTTAACATCAAAACCAAGCTTTGGCAAGATGTGTTGGCATAGCCCAAAAACATGCTCTCGGTCCTCTGGATTAAAGAAAAAAATAAAAAAATTAGAAACTCATTTTTAAATGAGTGTTTACTAACACATCTTTTATGCTAACGTAATTTTGCAGAAAAAGCCTACCATTTTAAGTAAGAATGTACATCAAGGGAATTAACTACTAAGCTTTCATACCAAATACAAAAATATTACTAAATAACTATTTCTGAAACATAGTGTATAGTCTGTCATGTATTAAATTATCATTTCTATTGGAGGAGGCATTTTTCACAAAATATTTAAGCTACAGATCTCAGAGCTCTATTTTGGCAACTAATACCAGAGCTATAAAGTGAAGATAGCTCACATGGTTACAGTTCTGTCAGATATTCAGCCTTTTCATTAAGAAGAAAAGAAAAACCGAACACCAAGCCATTGCTAGTGACGTGACCTTTGCTCCAAAAGATCCATGTTTCAACATCATACTCTTGCACCCCTGGGAGCAGTGAAGGCCAGAGGGCAGCCCTTTCTGTTGATGGTGGTACATGATTTTAGGACACAGGGTCAGTGGATATGTCAGTACCAAGAGTCTATTATTGTACCAAAGGACACAAATGTGTAGCTATTAAAATAAATTAGAAAACAAATTAGAAATTCATGTCTTATAAAACTACCTTCCATTACTAGAGTAGAAACATGTTCAAGCATAAACAAGTTATTCTGTTTGAAATTGACAGAATATGTTCCGAATATATCACAGATAAATTATACCCTTAAGGAAGACGCCTCTATTTTCCTTAGTTCTGCTCTCTCTGTGCTTGCTGGGTTTTTTTTCATTTCAGAAGATGTTCTTTTTTCCATTTACCTGAATAGTGCTCTTTTCCATTTTCTACTACTAACCATAGACGTAGTTTCTCGACTTGAGAGGTTCTTTGTTTTGTTTTTTTAAAATATTTTTTTAAAGAATGAAGAAGCCTTGTCACTTATGGAGCACCTTTTCTTGAAATACGCTCAGTACTGCTCCTAGTATGGAGCGTATAATGAAAAGGCTTTCCTGGGAGCCTAATTGTGCGTGGCACGGCATGCATTCAGGCGCTACAGCCCATCACACCAACACGCACGTGCCGGTGGAAGCCAGCAACGCTGGTGGACTTTCTCAGGGACCCGAAGGTGCTCAATGTAATTTTGCGCTAGGGATACTCTATCATAGTCAGACTTTCGGTAAGTAAGATCTGGATGAATAATTGTTAGTGAGCAATATTTAATATGCCCCTGTGGAAAAGTGGGAGCTTTCCGTAGCCAAGCTCAGCTCCTCCCCTGCTTGAGGTCGCTGCCTCAGACAGATGTAGCCCGCCAGCAGCCGACGTGAAGGCGGCCGAAAAACTGAGCTGACACCGCAGCAGGTGTAAATCTTTAGCGGCGACCAGGTTTGTATCATTGCTGCCCAGACAAATTGGCCAGGCTTATTTTATTTGTTCTCACAAATCACTCTTTTAGTTGGCATGATAGTTTTTTTGTTTTTTTTTTTGCAAATAGTGACCCCAACATAGTGCATTGTTTCAGATGGAGTGTTCAGAATGTCGATACTGAATTACAGCAGCCACCCTTCCTTAACTAGAGATGGAGGGAAACACAGGTCGCAAAGATCTTCAAGGTTTACTTTTAGTTTATGTCTTTAAACTTCCAGTTACAAGATATATAAGCTCTGGGGATGTAATGTACAATATGATCTGTATAAAAGTTGTGAACAGAGTAAACCCTAAGAGTTCTCATCACAAGGGAAAATCTTTTTTGATTTTTTTCCTTTTTTTCTTTCTTTTCATTGTGTCTGTATGAGAAGATGGATGTTTGCGGAACCTATTGTGGTAATCATCTCACAATATATATAAGCCAGACCATCATGCTGTGTCCCTTCAACTTATACAGTGATGTATGTCAATTGTTTCTCAATAAATCTGGGGAAAAATTAAAAGAAGTGTTTAAGGAGAATTATAGGTTAGGTAGTGTGTGTGTGTGTGTGTGTGTGTGTGTGTGTGTGTGTGTGTGTGTGTGTGTGTGTTGTGGCTGTGTTTATCCAGTGTTCTGTGACTGTCCTCTCTTCTAGAGGGATGAAGAGGCTTCAAGCTCCCATACTTGGGCTCAGAGTCTTTGAGACTTTCTGAGCTCTTCTTCATGCAAGTGAAATTTCTGGTGTTTCCATTCATCAAGGTCAAAATAGAATTTTCCTTGAGACTCAGGAGAAGGATTAACATCCACCAGTACTTCTTAAGAAAGAACATAGTCCATGCTTTGGAAAACACCAAGCTTTATTACTAAATTTAACTTTGTTTTCCAATTAATTTTACCCAGTAGAGCAACTGTTTTTCATAGCTTAATGTTTTATCAGCAATAAAGTAAAATCCCTTATTCCTACTTCATGTCTTTGAGTGTAGCTCATCGAGTTTGTGGGAGGGATTAGGGAAAGAAATTTTAAAATGGCTGATTTTAAAGACAGAATATAGGGATAATAGAAGGAAGGGAAGCTCTGGGGAGAAAGATTTCATTTTTGTATGGTTGTCCCTCGGTAGCCATTGGGGATTGGTTCCAGGACCCACCACTACAGATACCATAATCCGCAGATGCTGAAGTCCCTGATATAAAATGGCATAGTGTTTGCATATAACCTACGCACATCCTCTGTGTACTTTAAATCATGTCTAGATGACTTACAATACCCAGTACCATATTAACGCTATGTAAATAGTTGCCTGTGCATAGCAAATTCAAGTTTTGTTTTTTAGAATGTTGTGGAATTTTTTTTTCCCAATTTTTTTTGATCCTCAGTTGGTTGAGTCCGCGGACGTGGAACCCGTGGATATGGAGGGCCGGCTCTGTGTAACAGGTTCGAAATGTTGTCAGCGTGTGCAGGTGAGATACCCAGCAAGCAGGCAGTTCATTAGAATAATGGATGTGGGTTTTAGGAGAGAGGTCAGAGCTGCATGAAATGCATGGGCCAGCCTATGGATGCAGCAAATAAAGATAAAAGATGAGTAATAGGGACTTCCCTGGCGGTCCAGTGGTTAAGATGCTATGCTCCCAGTGCAGGGGGCACGAGTTCGATCCCTGGTCGGGGAACTAAGGCTGCATGGCGTGGCCAAAATAATTAATTAATTAATGTTAAAAAGAGATGAGTAATAATTTCCTCAACAAACATGGGGAATTCATGTTTTTGCCAAAGGAAGAGAGTCAGCGGCATCAAATTTTGCAAGAAATAAGCCCCCGAAGAGCCCACTCGCTGCCATAACTATGAGAATGTCATGGGAGGATGCAGTGGGCAGGGCCGAAGCCATCCCGCTGGGCGCTGAGAAGACAGTGTGAAGTGAGGGAGTGGGGGGTAAGTGGCTCTTGGGCAACGCTGGGCACGAAAGGGTAGAGAGGGAACTGGGCACCTATAACAATTGAATAGGAAGGTCAAGGAAACGCTATTAAGCTGAGTTAAAGCAACCAGCAACGAAGGAGGCGTTGATGATGTAAGAGGAAAATAACTCAGGAAGGGACGTCCTAATTGCTCATCCAGAATGAGCAGGGGTGGAGAGGGCAGTGTGCGGGCAGGTGGGTGGAGGAGGGTATAAAATAGAGACACAAAAGCGAATTACTTTGGAGAAAAAAAT
The DNA here is from genome assembly GCF_002837175.3 of Physeter macrocephalus. NCBI lineage: Eukaryota > Metazoa > Chordata > Mammalia > Artiodactyla > Physeteridae > Physeter > Physeter macrocephalus. The sequence continues at coordinate 22,936,028 of NC_041224.1, read as the reverse complement.
CAAAGACGATTTTTCCTTTGAGCCATGATTAAGTTTGTCTCCAGACAGCGTCTCTCAACATGTGAGATAATCTGTACGCTTCCAGGAAACACAGAGTCTGGCTTTTTACGTTTCTGATTTTACTGATTATAATAGAAGGATGTTCTGGCATGCTGGAGATGTGATGGAAGGCCAGAGTGAAATTTGATGTCCGCTTATCGAAAGCGACTAGGAGGACCTGGCAGGTTTCACCGGCAGGGCTGAAGGAGTGGAGGAGAGGCTTCGTGTCAAAGCTGGAGAACTGAGATTTACTCAGCTTATAAAAGAGAAAACTGGATGGAGATCTAGCTCTTATTCTCAGAAACACAGAGTTTTGTGAGGGTGAGTCTGACCAGTTTCTTCCTACTCTTCTGGAGGCCATAATAAGGGTGAAATGACTTTAAATGAAAGGAGATTTTTTTCTTTGTCTTAAAACTTGATGAAAATGTTAGGATGGGATTTTTTTTTTTTTGTAAAGAAAAAAGACTCATCTGTTTTAAATAACTGCTATTCAATTGGCTGAAGTCAAGGGTCAAGGCCAGGTGATTTCTTGAAAACTTTCCGTTTAGTGACTTGATAACATCTATGGATGTTTTCAGTCAGTTTGTTTCAGAAATGCTCCCATGTGCCTTTTTTTTTTAACCCAAACAAAGGACTATGAAATTAAAATACTGTGTGTGTGTGAGTGTGTGTGTGTGTGTGTGTGTGTCTCCATCCAAGGAGGAGAGAAACTAGAAGTAGTACTTTGTGAATTTTGAAAAAGTACAATTTCTTTATATGTAACTCAGCTTTAGATTGTTTGTCCACAGTAAAACTACAAGTCCTCTTCAGCAGTGGCTGCAAAACATCTGCAAAACTTGTTGCTGGAATTGGCTTAATGTTCCTCAAAGTTCAAAAAAAAGGACTGGTCTCCAGTTCTCTCTGCTTCAGACTGTGATTCTTTGTCTTGCATTGTCCTGTATTTTTGGTGAGAATAATTCAACAGCTGCTATTCCTCGATGAAAGCTTTGGCATATTCCTTTCTAGAACATTCCGATATGTTACAGAATATATTTATTATAAGTGTATTCTTATGGTATCGAATGACCTGAAAGTATCCCTGTTGCGTTAATTCCTGGAAATTACAAGCATTACGGCGGTTCACGCGGAAGCTGTTCGCGCTTGCCCACTGCAGCAGTAAACCGCCATCACGCTTGAATGTGTTCAGCGATGTTAACGGCTCAGTGGAAAAACTGCCCATTTGAGATAAACAGAAACTTTTCCACTCATCTCTCACAAGCTAGTCAAAAACAGAAGGAATGGCTTTTATGGCCATCTCCTCCTTTTCTTCGTTGTTTGGTAGCTCTCTGTTTGGAATACAAAGCCTTCTACAAGCTACTTACTTCTCTGCTTTACGGAAGGTCTGTAGCAGTGATTTCTATACATTGCCTTTCACAAGTCGACCAAGGTGTGTGGTGTTCTATTTAACCATTTCTGGGTCTATGTTTATTCTTTATATATTAAAAATATAATAACCAGGCAAAGTAACATGGAGTAATCATCCACTTTGGTTCCTTTGCTCCTTGTTACCTCTTTCCCTCGGATATTTATTGTTTGGGGAACCCTTTGGTATATGTAATGACAAGAATCCTTACTTCAGAGTGTCACCGTTACTCAGTGGACACCCCCCCCCTCCGGGTCTTACTGCAGAATATCCCTGATTCTGATCTGCTGTCCCAGTGGCCCTCCCAAAGCTGTGCTGAGCAGATCTTATCTCTCTGAAATCCTCTAACCCAGGGTCTGCCAACTATGGCCCCAGACCAAGTGTGCCGCCTGCCATTTGGGGGGATGTCGTCTGTTTGTCTGTGGTACTTTGTCTCCCACAAAGGCAGAGCTGAATAACTGAAACAGACTGTTTGGCTGAAAATATTTGCTATGTGGCCCTTTATAGAAAAAGTTTGCTAGTGGTTCTCAATCCCACTGTACGTGATTTGACCCCTGTGTCTTCCCACTTTTATCTCCCACTCTCCTCTCTCTCCATTTGGGCCTCATGTGTCTCAGGCTTATTTTTGACCGACATTCCTTTTTTTATCCAACCACATCATCCTATGTTATCTTTTCATCTCATGTCCTTTCCTAATCTTTTCAAATTCTCCTTCTAAGATCCAACACGCATGCTACCTCACCTAAGAAGTCTTCTCTGATTCCACCAGCAAGGATTACTCCACTTTTAATCGAATTCTCTATCCTGCACTTTGTGGCACTTCCTTTCCCAGCCCATAGAGTGTCCAGGAGCTCAGGCCTCTCCCCCAGACTTAACTTCCAAGATAAGGGCTCAGCCCTTCCCGGGGGCGCATGCTCTGAGTCCCAGCCTGGGTGGTTGGGCTTAAACCCCTATCATCTGTAGTCTAGTGGGTGACACATCACTTGCTTCTGAAGTCAGACGTAACAGATTTGATCACCTGATAATCACAGAAGCATTTAAATTAATTTACAGTGATGTGAAAAGCTACCCTTCATGGGCGTCATAAAGTAAGAATACGGAGTTGTTTCTGCTCTGATGGTTCATATGTGCCCTGCGTCCCCTTAGAACTCAACTTGCCAGTTTGGGGACGCATTTCCAGCTCTGAAATTATGGGGTTTCAGATTTCCACATGGTGGTGGCCTCTATCCGAGCAGCTCACTCCAGGGTCGGGGGGAATGAGTCTGAATTCTCACAGTCCTGTCAAAAGTGTATGGCCAGTAGCTTTAAACGCCCATCTGAGGGCACTTCCATTGCTGAGGGGTCCTTCTAGCCTATCAGCGCAACATTTAGTGGAGTTTTTTTTAACTGATCATTTCCACCCATTTCATGAATTTGGAATTCGGGTGAAGCTGGAATGCCGGCTCACCTCAGTGCAGGTGTGTCTTGTTTTCCTCCTTCCTGGCACATAACACAATTCTAGTTAAAATTTATTATGGGCACGGTTACTCCATTAAGGACAGGAAACATACCTGTTCTAGGCATCACTTTATGCTCAGCACGTAGCACGCTAGGTTCTGCTGAGAGGCATGTAATGACATGCATAGGTTCACACACCCAAGTGTGGACCTTTCCTACTCTAGCGACTGTGTCTTATTCATCTTTTTATTCCCCATGGGTGTAACACAGTGCCTTTCACTCACCATATTACCGCAGAAATGGGGGAGTGAATCCCATTCCTTAGCCTCTTGGCATTGAATTTCAGGTGAGTACCACCCCCCAATTCTCTCTAGTTTGCACTGGCCTAAAAAGGAAACTCACATGGGGTGATAAGCCTTCTCCATGTGCTCTCTCAGCTGGGCCTGCGTCCCAGAAACAGGCCCCAAAGGCACGTCGCTCCTTTTCCCAAGAGCACTGCAGTAGGTCCTTCCGTCCAGCTGGTCAGTTAACTGCACACGGAGGGGGCAGTTTCCATCTTGGCAAGAGGTCTGGGGGATGTACACCCTCGTCCTCTTGCTTTCTTCCTCCACTGGAAAGCAGTGGTGTTGAACACCCAAAAACGATGACAGAAGATGATGCCTTTGAAAGGCCATAGCTGCACCTTGTTCAGTGTGAGAACACAGCCGGGGAAGTGGAGTGTGATTAGCACAGCAATTACTCACCTCGTTAGATCTAATTTCAGAATGCCTCCGTGGCCCATTATTTTAGCACATTTTTTAAAATGTACCCAACAGCAGTGTTGAAACTGCAATTCTCTTGAAGGCTGTTGTGTTGGTGCCTACTGATTGCACCAGGCTGTAGACTCTTTTTGAATGTAAGCACTTAGAGGACATTGAATCCAGGCTATTTTGTTTATTTTGTTTTGTATAACTATCTCCTGTGTTCGTGGGTTTCATGTGTATAGCGAATCTTTCAAATAACCAAAGCTTACCATTTTTCAGTACTAAAAATGTTCCCTGTATTATCTGCAGTATTGAATGGGAATTCTCTTCAAGTAAATGTGATGATTTCCTAACTTCCCCCAGCAGTTATTCAAATGATAATTGAACCTTACTTAATGGTTCTAGGTCATCTATTTGCAATAATTTTTTCATTGGATTTCTAAGATATAAAGAACTGATTGCTCCTATATTAAATCACTTCAGATTGTTAAAATATTTTAACCTGTTTTTATAAGACTTCTTCTATAGTCATCTACGATTTCTCACTTCTACCCTTGTGCCCTTGATGCAGTTAAGATGCTCGCTTATTTTAAATACAACTTCCTGGGTGAAAATGTTAAGATGACTATACTCCATAAAAACCCACTCTTCGTGTAAAGGCAGTTTTGTGTGATGATTAAGAGTCCACACCCTACCTTTTAATTCCTGTTCTGCTATCAGCTAGGTGTTGATCTTGGGCAAGTTACTTAATTTTTCCATTTCTTTTCTCACTATCTCATCTGTTAAATGTGCAGAACTGTTCTCACTTCCTAGAACTGTGAGGATTAGGGGCCTAGGACAGGCCTCATGTGTGGAAAGAGCTATACAGCTGTGTTCGCTGTTTTTGCTGTGGATACACTAATGGATAAGGTAGTGCAGAGAGCTGATTTTGGCCAGCTGTATTCTAGGTTAAGGGATTTGCTAATAGTGTAAGATTGTAAATTGAGGGATTTCTCTTCAGATTATCCTATGTCCTGCAATTTTTAGATGACCCTCCTTTTTTCTAGGAGTTGCACAGATGTCGGATAAAGTCAGCCTTCTTTCCACCTGTGATTGGATGGGTAATTATCCTGAAATTGACTAAGAATTATTACTCACCTGCCTGTGTGCACACACTGTGGAGTTTTGTGCTGTAAACCACAGCGTTGTGCTTCCCTCACACCGACTTTCTTCCTGCTCCCAGCAGCCCCTCGGCATCCATGGGGCTAAAAAGAGCATTCAGAACATGCTCTGGGTCTTAGAGCCAGTAAGTGACAGCAGAATCTAGACTTAGGTCCTTCTGAAACCTTACTGTGAACTAGATGCTTGCCTCCTCTGCCCCTAGAAGCACATGCAACTATTCCTGCAAACACCCTTCACCACAGGTGTAGTTGGAAGGAACTGCTTATTACTGATGACAAAATCCCAACTTTGAAACTCTGTGGTCATTTGGTTCCATAGACTCTGTTTCTCTTTCAAGATTTGAGACTGCAAATGCCACAGTTCAACGCTCAATCTTGGAAATATCTGATGGAATGATTGGGATCAGTATCTCAAATTCTTACCCGCCCCTAGGCCTTCTGACATCACCTCTCAACCCATGTTTAATAGGTTCCAGGGTCTCACTGTCCAGTATGGAAGCCACCAGCCACATTTGGCTCTTTAACTTCCAAACAATTAAAATTAAATGAAGTTAAAAACACAATTTCTCCACTGAATTACCCAGCGTCAAGAGTTCAGTAGACCCACGTAGCTAGTGGTGACCATACAGTCCAGCACGGATGAACAACCCTTCTGTTACGCTGGAGCTGTGTTGCATGGTGTTGTAGAGGGATAGTCACAGAGGCACGTGGCACATACACACTCTAGTTCCAGCTGAGGTCTGGCCCCTGTGCTGTGGAACACAGGACAGGTCTCAGGTGAGCTCTCAGGCTTCCTCTGGCCTTTGAGATTAAAGCCTGGAGTGTCCAGAGTCAGGCCTGAGCACAGGCTGCTCTTCTATTTCCCCTGGGCTCGCCTACTTCCTGCTTCGTCTTAACCACCTGAGCAACATGAAATGGAAGAGTAAAGAGAATCAGAAATTATCCAAGAACCACATGAGGCATGAAGATACCAAAGGGAGAAGAAGCATGAGAGAGATTTCTCCAGAAGATTCTAGGTTCTTTAACTTCTTCCATGAAAGTTATTTCCTACCTCCTGGGTCTTAAAGACTCTCTGTTGCCTTTGAATCATATCAGACCTTCTCTCTTGAGATGAAATGAGAGATGGACAACTTTAGTTTTTAAACCATAAGTCACTTCCCATGGTCAGGTTATGAAATCATCTTTGTAGGTTGTTATCAGTGGTTTTTAAAGAGAAAGTGGTAGAAGAGAATAGAAAATATTAGAGTATATTAGCAATAGAAATGGTTTTGTTTCATAATCTCTATTTCAGTTGTAGATTTACGTACATTTATTGTACTGGTGGCTATGTAAAACGTACTTTTTATTGTGGGTTGTGGTCAAACCTGAATAATACTGGGTTTGAATTGTAGCTCACACAGTAAATAGAATTCTTTTTCTCATTTTCCATTTCTGTAATATTGTTAGACTTGCTTTGTCATGTTTTATGTCATCCTTTTCTGGGTATCAGAACCATGAATAATAAGGGCTTCATTCTGGGGGGGTGTGGTTGGATTGAGGAACCCTGTGCAGGAAGCACGTGATGGTCTCAAATCTTTAAACATGGGTCACGAGTTTGGAAATCTTGGAAATATAGGATGGAAAGAGTTTTGTTGTGAAATTTGCAGATATGAGTAGAGGGAGTCCTTTCTGGTTGGTTTCATGGGGGAAACACTGTGTATGTACTCATGATGTTCTATGTTAGGAGGTACAGACGTGGAATATAACTGCTTATCAAGAAAATGGGAGAAAAGGGGAGCATATCACTGGAAAGCATAGATCAGAGGTTCTCATTCATTCAGCAGATTCAGGCAGCACGTATTTCCCTGGCATTGGGATCGGGGCTGACGGAATGAAAATGAAAATGACAAGGTCCCTCCACTCAAAAAGCTCACTGCCTAGTTCCAGAGAGAGCCAGTCCAGTAAGACAGCTAGGCATGGGGGGCTAGGGGCATGGAAGGGTATTTTCACCCTCGGGGCCTTGCTGGTTCAAGTAGGATCTTCTGCCCCACGTCAATCTCATCGTCTCAACCAAGTTTGAGAATCCCTGCCCTTGATGATGCATGTTCTAGTGTAAAGTTCACTGGGCTCCATGCACAGCCATTCAGAGGATTTATAAGTAGCTATAAAATGAGATTTAAAAATTCAGCTTGAATCTTTTCATATCATAATCACGCTCATGATTCAGCAGAGATTTTTTTTTTCATGTTGCATTCATACTCAAGGGCTGGTGGGTTTTTTTTTCCTCCTTTTTTCTACTGTAAGAATGCTAACAGGAATAAATTGAGTAGGATGAGCCTTCATTGTCACCTTTTTTCTTCACTGAGGTATTTATAGTAAGAAGATTAAATGTGCCGAAGCTGTTCTTCCCATTCATGTAAACCAAAGAGAGGAGTTTAGTGAGTGCCTGGGTGGCAGTTTGGTCTAATGAGAAGAGCATGCCCACGGCAGCCCGGCGACTTAGAGCCCAGCTGAGCTCTGTCCCCGCGGCTCCGGGAGGCTGCTCCCTCCAGAAGTGGAATCTAGCAGCTGTGCTCCTGCCCAGAGCTCGGGTGGGGCTAGAAGCAGGACCTCCTCACGCAGAACCTTGACTGCAACTCACCTGTCCCTCCTGAGTTCTCTTGAGGGAGCACTTGCCTTACCCCAGGCTGACCAGCTAGGTCCACCTGAGAAATTGGGGCGTGTAGTTTGACCCTGAGCAGTCTGTTTATGGGCAGAGTATTTGAAATTGTGCCTGTCCAGCAAAATCTGACCTGGGGCTGCTCTATTGAAAATAGGAAGTTGAACCATGCAGCGTAATACTGACCTCCTGCCTGCGGACCACGTGCCTTGCATCCCCTTGCTGTCTTCCTGCTCAAGGACCGTCATCAGAGTGAGGTAGCTTCCATGTCAGACGTGTGAGCCACGGCCCTTTGGAGTCTGCTGAGCAGCTGGGTGTTGCCCTGCTTGGGCAGAGCAGCAAGTTGTGCACAGGCAACGTCATGCCTCTAAGCATGACGGTCCATGCAGATGGTCCCCGTGCAGATGCCCAGTTCCCAGAGGACCTGTCTGTCCACCAGTGGCCACATTTCTCCATGGAGCTCCTTTCATCGGCCTTGTTGCTGCTGCCACGGGAGGTGAAAAAATTAATATAAATATATACATATATATGTGTGTATACTCATACACACGTACACGCACACACAATCTTTTTTTATATATATAAATTTATTTACTTATTTTTGGCCGCGTTGGGTCTTCGTTGCTGCGCGCGGGCTTTTCTCTAGCTGCGGGGAGCAGGGGCTACTCTTCGTTGCGGTGCAAGAGCTTCTCATTGCGGTGGCTTTTCTTGTTGCAGAGCACAGGCTTTAGGAGCATGGGCTCAGTAGTTGTGGCTCTTGGGCTCCAGAGCGCAGGCTCAGTAGTTGTGGCACATGGCCTTAGTTGCTCTGTGGCATGTGTGATCTTCCCGGACCAAGGCTCGAACCCGTATCCCCTGTGTTGGCAGGCGGATTCTCAACCGCTGCGCCACCAGGGAAGCCCCTTACACACATATTCTTAAAGGGCTTTTGGTTTTTGAGAATGGAGAAGGGGAAAAACTGTGTAAAGCAAAAATGCCCAAAGGGTCATCTTCTGCTCTGGCTGACCACTCATCTTCAGAGGTTCCTGGGCCTCCATTCCTGAGTCTCTCTGGGGTCCTGCAGAACCAACGTTTTGCCTCTTGGTGTCTTCCCCCAATGAAGGCTCCGCTTTCCACCTTTTCCTATGCGCTAAGTCCCGTCCCTTAGCCTTTCAGCTGCTAAAATCTTATCGTTCATTTATGTATTTCAGTCTCTTCTATCGTTATTTTTTTTTTCTCCTTGTGGTCTTTAAGACTTTTTATTCCTCTGTTATTTTAGTGGAGTTTTGGAAGAGAGCTGAGCTGCCTGTCTCTGCTCAGCCTGTCCTGTTTGGTTGGTGTCTCAGTAGCCTCTCTGTAAGCATTGTCAGCATCCAGTCAGGGAGCCCTGAACCACTTTCTTCTCAACCCTGACTCACCTTCCCGTGGTCTGTCTCTTTGCTGGCCCACACCTGTTCCTCACTCCAGTCCATCCCAGATCCAGGGAGCCTGTGAAAATGCACCTGGCCCAGTCTCTACTTTTCCTGAAGAACTGGTCACTCCCTCCTCTTATTTTCACACAAAAAAGTATACATTTACTTAAGGCCTTATTTATTATTATGTTACTTGACTGGTGTAGGAACCATTTTTCACCCCTTGGTATTCTCAGCAATTGGCAAGGGACCTGGCAAATGATAGGTGATCAGTAAATTACAATGGGAATTGTTGCTACAAATTACAAATTACAGAAGTATGTTATAGCAGTTTTAAGTCTCAGCTGATCTTCCCATATGAACTGGGAAAAACATTCTCCACCAAAAGCAATGAGGCAGCTATGGCCCTGCAGGTGTGGTGTTGGGGAAGCGGCTGGAGGGTGCAAAGAAATAAACCATAGGTTACTGCCACCTCTCTCCCTCCCTCTTTCCCTCTCTCTCTGGCTCAGGCATTCAGCGATTAGAAATCTTTGTGGCTGCTCATCTGTCTGCGGTTGCCCCTTACTGATGGGGAAGATCAGGTGATGCCGGTCTGGGACTGTCTGTGTCGTCCTTTGCTCAGAATCCAGGCAATCTCAGTTCCAGGCATCCTGAAGTCAGTCCATTGCCAGGAAAGCTGTGGGTGCCAAGGGGATTCACCAACGGCTGTAAAATTCGCAGTACTTCTTTTCATTCAAACTCGCTGAGGAGAGAGCTTCACTTGTATTTGCCCAACACATATTATTATTATTTTATGTTTCCTCAGAGAGTTTTCCGCTGAAGCCTCACGTTCTGTTTCCCGTCCCCACCGCTGTACACACTGTCATTTCAATGGCGAGTCTGTTTGTCAGAAAACTCTAATTGCTTTATGTGTGAGAACATTAAACTGCAATAAATTTATGTACGCAGCTGCTCCATTACTGCAGAACAAGTTTTATCTCCTAATAAATTGATGTTTCTTTTTAGTGTCAACTAAAACCAAAATTTACACACAAGGAAGTGAACCTTAACATTAAATAATTACTTCAATGCCACGCGTGGTAAGAAAGGGTCCACACTACCCAACTCTAAAAAGGCTGGAGCCAGGGAAATGGTTTTTTCCTCTGTTAATTGTTTCTTGAAAGCATAATTGCACAATGGCTTTAATTGAAATAGGAATGGAAGCTATGCCCTTTTAAAGCAGATACTGTAAATAGTGGCATCATTTGGTATGAGTTACACCATCAGGGAAAAGACTAAAAGGCTTATTTATGTTGAAGGGTTAGGGGGAAGGAGAGAGATTTGCTTTGGTGGTTTGTCTGGAGTTGCATTTAAGATAATGGGGTAGATGCTTAAAATTTGCTGCACTTTGATTAATATTTAATTCATCTTTTCTACAAGACTTTGAATTCAACCAACCACTAATAAAAGACAGAGCTTGGACAAAGGACTTCTATAAATTTGACTGACTTTTAGAGGACCTGAATTAAAATGGCCAGAGGTTGGTTTTCTTCTTATTTTTGTGTTTATCATACCTCAAACATGGTGCTCTTTTAGGAATGATATACATTAAAGACTTTACTTGGCTGGCTGATTCCATGTGGAATAAATAAGAAATAGTATTATGTTTTTTTGGGTTTTTTTTTGGATTCAAGTCTTTACAGCGGATTTTTTTTAAGTTGAAGTATAGTTGATTTACAATATCATGTTAGCTTCAGGTGTACAGCAAAGTGATTCACTTATACATACATGTATATATGCATATATATATTCTTTTTCAGATTCTTTTTCCTTATAGGTTATTACAAAATATTGAGTATAGCTCCTTGTGCTATGCAGTAGGTCTTTGTTGGTTATCTATTTTATATATAGTAGTGTGTATCTGCTAATCCCAACCTCTTTAGGGTGGATTTCTGCAGAGGGAAAAAACTGTTAAGAGAGCATTTACAAATGCTGGGCTGTTCTTTCTATTTTTCTTTATTTAATCCCCACAGTGAGCCTGCAAGGAAATTCCCACTTCACAAACGAGTTCAGAGAGTTTGCCATTTGACTCAATTCACAAAGCTGATCAGAGATGGAAGAACCATGATGGAACCCAGCTCTCTGCTTTCACACCCCAGGCTACACCTGCCTCTAAAAAGCTCCCTTTCCCTGGATCTGACATTCTTTCCAGATCCCACTGGGGGCTGCTTTTGCCACAGCCAGATGGTGGGTGGTGTGTGGAGGTCTCAGTGTCTGAAGGGCCGGCAAACACCCTCAGTGGGTGAGACCCCTGCGGATACATATGTTTACTTTGAAGTCATATTATGAACTGAAAGTTTACTATATATATGTGTGTGTGTGTGTGTGTGTGTGTGTGTGAGAGAGAGAGAGAGTGAGAGAGAGAGAGAGAGATCCCCTAATTCAAGTATGGCACAGATTAGAAAGCTTTTTCTCCAATTTCTATGCATCAGGAAGACAATAGCAAGAGAGTGTTAAAATGTGGGCCAACCTGGCATAGCCCTGGGCTGAGAATCTGTATATTTGCATCTTCCTGAGTCTGCCATCTCCTAGTTTATTAATAACCTTGGCATGTCATTTTCTCTCTCTGGGCCTCAATTTTCTCATTGATAAAGAGAAGTTGGTCCCAGTGATCTCAGTGCTACCCTATGATTTGAGTGTTCTTCAGTTCTTTTTTGGGGGGGCTCAGTACTGATTAGCTATATTTATTGTCATTTTTTAAAATTTAATTTTATTTATTTTTTATACAGCAGGTCCTATTTTTAGTTATCTATTTTATACATATTAGTGTATATATGTCAATCCCAATCTCCCAGTTCATACCACCACCACCAGGGCACCCCCCAAGATTGTTCTTCAGTTCTAAAAGCAATGGTCCTATGATCGTGGAGTAGAGACTGCAGCGTAAGAGTTATTTGAGTGCTGGCTGTTTATTCCCTACTGTGTAAGAAACAGTTACAGTTTCCTTTTCTTTGCCTTTAACCTTCCCAGCCCAGGTCTGACCTAGAAGACAGAAAGCAGACAATCCGAGGACAGCCTGGATGTTGTTCTATGCCAGTTCTATCAATTATCTGGGAAATGATTGAATATTCCTTTTTTTAAAGCCAGCTTTGTTTTTTAAATGGCATTTGAATAAAATGTTAAATGCCACGATGGAGATCAACACACACCCAAACACTTAATTGGACAATCTGTGATGTCCTGGCTCTAGCATTTTGGAAGAGTTATGAAGTTGATGGTATGGTTTTTTTGAAAGTCTCTGTTAGCTACAGGGAAATTTTTTCAAAGTAACAGAAAGATCCTGTGAAAAATCACATAAAAAGCATGTTGGGTCTACAGGGTAAAATTGAAGGATTTAACTAGAAGACGTCCCTCTTTGTCTTCAAAAAATCTGGTCTTAGTCCTCTGTAAAGCCATTTTAGGTTAAAAAAAAAAAAAGCAGAAGTATTATGATATTTAGTTGGGATGTTCATTTCATGCTGATTTCTAAAAATTTCTTAGTACTATAGATAGATAGATAGGTAAAGCTTGCTAGCTAGCTATATATATATATATTCTGTAGAATCTTGTGTTCTCTTGTATAAGGAGTACATAGACTGTACTTAAACTCATTTTACAGTATTTGCAGTCTACTTTTACTATTTAACTATAAAGATTTAGAATTATTATATCCTTCCTTATGTGATCCATTGTTACTATATCATGGCCTTATCTGGCGCCAACTCCTTGGTCAGAAACATAACCACCAATTATAACACTGCTCCTATGGGAAAATGTGATTCACTTTATGATGTGGTTTCTAGGAACACATGGGGAAAAGTCGAGAATGCCTGCCTTTTTTTAAATATAGGCTTTTCAACCCTTTATACTATCAGTTACACCTTGGCAAGATGTGAACAATGTGTCTTAGATTGGAGGCTGTTCATGGATGGATTTGAGTGGGGTCTCAGAGCACCACCCCGCCAAGTGCATACAAAGGGGATAACAAATGTATATGTCAAGCTTAAGTTTCAGTTGGAAAGTTTGCTACAAATATATACACTCATGTTTTTGAAATGAGAGTTTTATTTAAAATGTTATAAAATAAAAGATCTCTCTTCTCTGTGATGCCAAACATCTTGATCTTCCAAACATAGGCTATAGTCATAGTTACCTCTCAAAAATGCAAAAGCTCGTTGTCCTTTTGTGCTCCTTTTCATCAGTAATTAGAATTACATTATTGGCAAAAAATCTTTAACATACTATTTTAATTACTTCTAAGATCCGGATATCTTAGTTACGAGATTCTCAGTTACAAGGACAAAAAATAAAGCTTATTAAGTTTTGGGTTGGTTTTTGTTGTTGTTGTTGTTTTGGAAAGTGCTTAAATTAATTGAATATGTCCAATCAACTTTTAAAAAAATCTCTGTCATAATAATAGCCATTGGGACTTAGAAGTTACACAAACTAAATAACTCATCAGAAATACTGAGAATATAGTGAATGGTAGCATTGGTCCTGAGAGGGCACATACTATACTCTTTCTTTTATTCTTTTCATGAGGAGAGTTAGTCAAACTCTCAATGGAACAAGGAACGTATATGATAACAGATATTAACCTAACATCAAGGAAATGAGAAGGTTAATCTTACAGGCTTGGATTTAGGATAATCCTGACAACAGTACATCAGAGCTGTCACGTTTAGTTCATTCAAACAAAATTTTAATTTTCTTTAAAGTTTCTTTCAGTTAGTGAAACCTTAGCTCTCATGAAAGGAACTAGATCGACAGCCCCTGAGGACACTCTTTTTTGTCACCAGCACAGCAGCATACCTGCCAGCATCCCAGGTATAACAAGCCCAAGTCCCAGCTGGAGGGAGCAGAGAGGTTGGTGTTTGGACCCACAGGGATTCCTTGCAATGAGCCTTTAGCAGCAGAGCCTGGCAGGTTACTTGAGTTGCTGCTCAAACAGAGCACATTGTTATATCCCATTAGAGCCCCACTTCATAAGCACTTCCAGCCTTCTTTTTTGCTTCTCTATTGCTGTGAAAAGTAAAAACAGTCCTTTCCTAACAATACTGGTTGGATTTGTCATATATATTCACCCCTCTTCTCTTTCAACATGTTCTTTCTGTATCTGATCCACTGTTATGGCTTAAATTACACCTGTGCATGTGTTGGTGGCAGCTGAAGCTCTCTCTGCAATTTCACTTCTCTCCTGAGCTGCAGGCCCAGATGTATAACCTACTCTGTGCCTCTCTCTAGAAGTCATTGTCTTCAGTGTTTATGACGTGCCTGGGTTAGATGCTTTCTTAGACATCATCTCACATTATTCACATACACACAAGCCAAATATTATTTCTGTTAGAAGAGTCAGAAGAAATAACTACTCAGAATAGGGAAAGAAATTCTAGGCTTTATATTCCATACTCAATAGAGTGGTCATTGTGACCCTCTAGGAACTGTGGTTAATGAAATAAAATTTATTCTTGTAGGAGTACTGACCACTGAATTTCCAAAAATTATTGTAAGCAGTTCTTAAAAATAGTTATTAAAATGAAGCTTAAAAGGACCCAAAAAGGTAAAAAAATATTAGAAAATTGAGCTAGTAATTATAATTGAACATTAAGTTTATCTCAGTTTCCTGGTAGCCAAGGCAAAAAGGACAACATGAAAACTTTACTCTGTGACAAAAGGAAATGCATGAGTTTATCTGGAGAAATGCTCTCATTAGCAATGAATTCCAGGAGTCATTTTTAACATACCTACTGGTAAAAGGGAAATTGCATAACAAAATGACCATTTTCAAGTGAAGGGTTATAGAAGATTCATGAATGCTCTTATTATGATCAACTGTGCAATAAATGGAAATAGATGAGATCATGTATAGAATATCTTCTCTGGTGTTATATATTAGGAGTAATTCTCACATATACACTTTCTAAAATAAAAATTGTATAACGAATTGGATTACGTTTGTAAATATAGGGTTGCGAAGAACACAGAAATGTTCACATTATGACCATTTGTCATATTGACTTTTGACCAAAATTGAAGATATAACATTACATTGTAAAGATATTTTCCTGAGAATTTAAGGTAATATAACCTAGAAGTATTTAGCTTTCTGGATAAATATCCTTCGTCTTATTATGAACAGTAAAATGTTCATAGATAATTTTGTAAATCCAAAAGAAGGGGGAAACTACTAGGGAAGGGAGAATCCTTTGTCAGGAATTTCACCAACAATGTCTACCTAAAACTTCAAAATCAGCTTAAGATTTATGTTTTTATCCCATGATTTTTAAGAAAAAATGTTCAAACTATCATAAGTTTTTTTTTATAAGTTTTTCTTTAAATCACCATTTTTGGTAATTGATTTTATCAAATGCCATACCACTGTACTTTTCATCAATTATAAGATTCACATTTTTCACAATTTAAAATCTCCAATACTAAGATACTTCTTACAACCAACGTTAATTGGCAGCATTTTCTTTCTGTCTCAGAGATATATAAAATGTGTCATGATTTGACGGTTTCTTTTTTTTTCCTTTTTTGTGTAGTTGAAGTATAGTTGATTTACAATGTTGTGTTAGTTTCTGGTGTCCAGCAAAGTGATTCAGTTATACATATATATATTCTTTTCCATTATGGTTTATTACAGGACATTGAATATAGTTTCCTGTGCTATACAGTAGGGCCTTGTTGTTTATCTATTTTATATATAGTAGTTTGTATCTGCTAATTCCAAATTCTTAATTTATCCCTCCCCACCCCCTTTCCCCTTTGGTAACCATAAGTTTGTTTTCTATGTCTCTGTGTCTGTTTCTGTTTTGTAAACAGTTCATATGTATCATATTTTAGATCCTGCATATAAGTGATATCATATGTTATTTGTCTTTCTCTTTAATCTCTAGGTCCATCCATGTTGCTACAAATGGTGATTTAATGGTTTCCTAAATTCAGCGAAATATAGTTATAATTGTATACTTCATACATACTTCTTACATCTTAGTTCAGTTTGCAACACAAAAAATCAGACTATATTGATTAAAAGAAAAGAAAAAAAACTAGATTCTGGCAACAAAAGGGTAGTGGATTACTTCTCCAAAATTGTTGACATGTTATTGGAAAGATAGAGAATCAACTCCTTAACTGAATCCATGTTGTAATAAACCCTAGTGACTTGATGGAAACAATTTTGCAAAATTTGCAGTAAGTATCATATAAATTTGTGTTTATCAAAAACACCCTCAAGTTTATTAAATGTTTGGCATTTTACCCATCTATTCCATGGACTCCATACGACTTCATAAAGTTCTCTAGATAATGTCATGCCAAGACCATGGAGATGACATTTTGATGTCAAAACAAAATAATATAGCAGAAACCTATAGAAACAATGTTGCAGTGACAAAATGAAATGTCAGTGGAGGTCTGTTGTAGCATAATGTCAAAACAAAATGTCAGCCAAAATCCATGGAGACACTATTATGATACCAAAATCAAACAATATCAGTGCCAGTCTGTAGAGACATTACAATATGAGAAAAGACAAAACAGAATGATATCATTGAGATCTGTGACTTCTGAGTCTCAATGTAGCTTTATGTCGGATAATTGGCTTGTGACAAACATGGGTAATAGTTCAGTATATGTTTTCTAAATCCTTCTTTTGCAACGCAAGAAAATATCCCAGGGCTTCCCTGGTGGCACAGTGGTTGAGAGTCTGCCTGCCGATGCAGGGGACGCGGGTTCGTGCCCCGGTCGGTCCGGGAAGATCCCACATGCCGCGGAGCGGCTGGGCCCGTGAGCCATGGCCGCTGGGCCTGCGCGTCCGGAGCCTGTGCTCCGCAACGGGAGAGGCCACAGCAGAGGGAGGCCCGCATACCACAAAAAAAAAAAAAAGAAAGAAAGAAAATATCCCAAACTGGTTCTTTAATATAAATGCCTGTGTTAGAAAATTGCTGATGTTTACATCTAAATCTGTGTCAAAGTCTGTGTCTATGTTCTGGACTTCTGTTGCTACCACACACATAATTAGTTCTATTTGGTCTTGGCTTAGCTTCCCTGCACACTAGTACTTGGACATCAGTTGAACATAAAAATATGGGAAAGGCGGTGTTACAATCTGCTTGTAAGGGATCATACTGGGTTTTAGCAGATACTTTGCTCCATTTCTTTCTCCTCTGTCCTCAGGTATAGCTGGCACTACCCCTGCCTTGGGGAGCCTTCAGGCATCAGGCTGGTTTTGAAATGTACATCTGAATTCCCATGACCTTTGCCCCTTCCGCTCATGGTTCAGTAGAACCTTGGCTGGGTAGTTACTCTATCTGTTTTCCAGCTCTTCAATATTAATTGAAAGATCAAAAATTCTCTGTTTATTGCAGAAAAGCAAATCTTTTAAAAATCTGTAATCCTGCTAAATAAGGATTTTGTCCCAAAAGAAAGTTATTTAAATTAGTAAAGTATCAGATTAAAGTCTTTGAACAATATTTTAGACACAGAGAAGTGAAAATTTCACCATATGAATCACCTTATAAAGGTCAAAAGTTTTTTGTTTTTTGGGTTTTTTTTGCAGTACGCGGGCCTGTCACTGCCGTGGCCCCTCCCGTTGCGGAGCACAGGCTCCGGACGCGCAGGCCCAGCGGCCATGGCTCACGGGCCCAGCCGCCCTGCGGTATGTGGGATCCTCCCAGACCGGGGCACGAACCCGTATCCCTTGCATTGGCAGGCGGACTCTTAACCACTGCGCCACCAGGGAAGCCCGGTCAAAAGGTTTTTATCCACACGTATCCCCTGCATTGGCAGGCGGACTCTTAACCACTGCGCCACCAGGGAAGCCCGGTCAAAAGGTTTTTATCCACATTTTAAATGATTTGTGTCTGGAATTCAATATTACCAATTTTTTTTTTTTTTGGAAATTTGAAAATCCCTGAAACTGAGAAAAAGAAACTATTGAGAAAAGAACCTCTTCTATGAATACTGTGCCCAGAAAAGAAATTATATTTTTTTCTCATTTTATTCAGCTAAAGTATAATTTTAAAATTAAATATTTAAGCAAAATGATACAATAAAGTCTTGATTAACTAGAAGCCAACCAAGCAAACCCACAATTAGCCAATGTGTTTGCAAATTGCACTTTTAAGGAGAAAGAGGTAGATGCCTACAGAAGTGCTACTCTTGGGAGTTTGTAAAAAAAAATTGTCAAAAAAAAGTGAAAGGGATTTGGGATAATACCTATAGTCAGTAGAGTAACATTCAACTCAATTTCTTCCTTTTGTTTCCTACTCAGAGTAGTCAGTAATAAGAACTAAAGGTCAGGACTTCCCTGGTGGCACAGTGGTTAAGAATCCCCCTGCTAATGCAGGGGACACGGGTTCAAGCCCTGGTCCGGGAAGATCCTATATGCCACAGAGCCACTAAACCCATGCGCCACAACTGCTGAACCTGCACTCTAGAGCCCGAGAGCCACAACTGCTGAAGCCTGTGTGCCTAGAGCCCATGCTCCACAAGAGAAGCCGCTGCAATGAGAAGCCTGCACACCACAATGAAGAGTAGCCCCTGCTCGCCTCAACTAGAGAAAGCCTGCGCACAGCAACAAGGACCCAACACAGCCAAAAATAAATTAATTAAATAAATAAATTTATTAAAAACCAAAAAGAACTAAAGGTCATGAGAATCTTGAAACTTTTTAAAAAGTTAAATGATATTCATCATTCCTTCTTTCCAAGATGGAAGAGAATTTAGTTCTTTCGATTTTCAAATACGAGGATTGAAACAAACAAAAAGGGCTTCTGATAAACTTTTAGTTCTTCTGAGTATCAATTGGTTCTTCTAAGACTATGATGGTTCGGGATCTTATACTAGGTTTAATTTGCTTGTATTAATTCACATGTAGTAGCCACAAAACTATGCTAGCTCCTGAAAAATGACATCAGCTTTGTGTGTGGTGGGGTCTCTGGAGTCTGGAACTGTATTCTCAAAGCATGCTCTGTAGCTGAAGCAGGACTGTACTGTGGGAAAAGTCAGGACACAGTCTTTATCATGAGCACCAGTGGAGTGATTTTAAGAGATCCCAATGGGAGCTGGTCACTCTTTGGCAGGACAATTAAGAGTGGAGGCCAGAAAATATTGAAACAGAGAATTAAAAATTACAAATCATAGCCACCACATTGACCAGTGGGAGTAAACTTGTGTAATAAACATAAACCCAAGCTGTGAATTTCATCACATGTCAAAGAAGGAAAACTGTTTTGAATATTAATGTCAGAACGTGCGTTTGGGGGGAGAAAGTTAGGAGGACTTGGGTAAATCATTAAAATATGATTTACTTGTATTTGGAGCTTTGTAGATTACAATTGCAATGCTTTAAAAATTTAGTCTCCAAGTTTATATATAAGTATATATATATTTAACGCATAAAAATATAAACATATAGCATAAAATCATATACTCTTAAAAAGTTATATGTGTATATACGTGTGTGTATGTGTGTGTGTGTGTGTGTGTGTGTGTGTGTATATATAATGATCCTAAAAAGTAATATAGAAATAATCCTAAATTATATTGAGGAGTGGTAGATATTATCCTGTTATGAAAAACAACAACTATATTATAATTTCAGAACAGTCACATCCGTGCCTTTCATATACTAGAAAAAAACCAATGTAAGTATGCATATACCTTGAAATTTTAAATATTCTTGAAAAGATATTTGATCTACTTGAAAATAATTGAGAATTAAAAATAATACAAACTAGAAAGTCCAGAACTTGACAGAGAATAAAGATCTGTTTTCCTCTTTTCTTCTCGAAAATCACTCCAAAACAGCAAAAGGAATAAGAAACAGAAATACTATCTCTATTTTTTATGAAAATAGGTATATCTTTTTATTACCATATATGATGACAGAATAACCCCAGGATGTCAAGACACAAGCTGGTGCCCCTCAGACCTAAGATTGGCGGGTTCTCCTCTGAAGAAACTGAACGGCCCCAGTAGGAACGCTCATACACTGACATGTGGGAATCCCCAACCATAAAAGTGGCTCCCTGCCTAGCCTTTCTGGAGTAATAGCTGCTGTTTCATAAGCCCCACCCATGCAGGCACACAGTGACTAATCTGCTTTTTAATGCCTCTTTTTCTTTTTTTTTTTTTTTTTTTGGTTGTGTGGCATGCAGGATCTTAGTTCCCTGACCATAGATCCAACCCGTGCCCCCTGCAGTGGAGGCACAGAGTCTTAACCACTGGACCGCCAGGGAAGTCCCAATGCCTCATTCTTAAACAGAAAGGACAGGCAAGCTTATCAAACATCTGAGGAATGCCTTAATTATGGAAGACAGATGAAAGCAATAACAATAAACTTAAGAACTTGGAAGAAAAAAAAATTACAGGGAAGAGAAGAGAAAATACTTAAAAACTGTAAGTAATACCCACCATGAAATAAGAGAAGATACTGCAACCATCAAAACATGACCAGGAAGCCATTGGAAAGGATTATTAAGAAAATATGAACGAACTCTTGGAAAATAATAAATATGATAGCAGTATGAAGAAACACAATAGAAAGCTTGGTAGGTAAGATAGAAGAAATTTCCCCCCAAATAATAAAATAAGAGACATAAGACAAACATGGCAGGAAAGAAAGAGAAAAAAAATCAAAGTTCACCTTGGGAGGTCAGGCATTTAACATATATGCTTTCTAGAAAGAGAGATGATGATGGAGAGAGTGTTAGAGAAATAACATAAGAAATTTTCCTGCAGCTGGAGAATTTAAGATTCTAGATCAAAGAATCACCTAGTGCTCAGAAAAATCGATTTTAAAAAGGGAGCAGTGGGAAGTTTCAGAATACTGGAAATAAAGAGATGAGGCTTTAAAAAAGTATACAATAGGGCTTCCCTGGTGGCGCAGTGGTTGAGAGTC
>NC_041224.1:22903305-22915179 GCF_002837175.3 Physeter macrocephalus | reverse complement strand
GCCGCTGAGCCTGCGCGTCCGGAGCCTGTGCTCCGCAACGGGAGAGGCCACAACAGTGAGAGGCCCGCGTACCGCGCAAAAAAAAAAAAAAAAAAAAAAAAGTATACAATAAAGAGTTGGGAGTCAGAATGTTAGCTGACTCAACAGCAGCATTGGGAGCAAGAAGACAGTGGGGCTCTACCTTCAAATACTGCAGGGTAATGTTTTCTAACCTGCAGCTCCATCCCTCACCAAACTGCCCATGAGTGGTGATGGTAGAATAAATATATTTTAAGCATGCAAAGGTACAACATTTTTTGTTGCCAACACATCCCCTTTTAGGCAGCTATAGAATGCGTGCTCTAACAAATGCCAGGCTGTTGATGAAGAGAGACGCTGGGAACTAGGGAGCCAGCGCAAACTGGGGCCTGTGGGACAAGCATGGGGGCTGGAGAACTCCAAGAAAATAACGAGTTGATAAGCTGTGGTAAGTTTGATCTTGTGGAAATTTGTATTAAAAAGCTGTAGAGAGGGAGAAAATATTTGCAAAAAACCCCACATATCTGATAAAAAAAAAACACACAAAGAACGTTTATAAAATCGTGTAAAACAATAAGAAAACCAACGATCTGATTTTAAAAAGGAGCCAGGGCTTCCTTGGTGGCGTAGTGGTTAAGAATCTGCCTGCCGATGCAGGGGACACAGGTTCAAGCCCTGGTCCGGGAAGATCCCACGTGCTGCAGAGCAACTAAGCCCGTGTGCCACAACTACTGAGCATGTGCTGTAGAGCCTGCGAGCCACAACTACTGAGCCCGCTTGTCACAACTACTAAAGCCCACGTGCCTAGAGCCTGTGCTCTGCAACAAGAGAATCCACTGCAATGAAAAGCCCGCGCACCGCAATGAAGAGTAGGATCCGCTCACCACAACTGGAGAAAGCCTGCGCACAGCAACAAAGACCCAATGCAGCCAAAAATAATAAATTTTTTTAAATTAATTAATTAATTAATTTAAAAAGAGCCAAAGACCTTCACAGGTATCTCACCAAAAAAGATACAGAGATGGTTGATAAGCATCTGATAAGATGTTCCATACCATATGTCATCAGGGAAAAATGCACATTGTGAGATACCGCTACATACCTATTAGAATGGCTAAAATCCAAAACGCCAACAATGCAGTGAAACCACTCTTTATGATACTGTAATGATGGATCCGTGTCTTTATATATTTGTTCAAACCCATAGTATGTGCTGGTGAAGATGCGGAGCAACAGGAACTCATTCACTGTTGGTGGGATACAAAATGGTACCAGTACTTTGGAAGACTGTTTAGCAATTTCTTACAAAACTAAACATACTCTTACCATACAATCCGGCAATTGTGCTCCTTGGTATTTACCCCATAGAATCAAAAACGTATGTCCACACAAAAACCTGCCCACAAATGTTTGTAGCAGCTTTATTCATACTTGCCAAAACTTGGAAGCCACCAAGATGTCCTTCAGTAGGTGAATGGATAAATAAACTGTGATATATCCAGACAATGGAATATTATTCAGGGCTAAAAAGAAAGGAGCTTTCAAGCTATGAAAAGACATAGAGGAAACCTAAAGGTGTACTACTAAGTAAAAGAAGACAGTCTGAAAAGGCTACATACTGTATTATTCCAACTTTATGACGTTCTGGAAAAGGCAAAACTGTGGAGACATAAAAAGATCAGGGGTTGCCAGGGGAGGGGTGGTGGGAAGGGATGACTAGGCAGAGCATAGAGGATTTTTAGGGCAATGAAATCACTCTATATGATACTGCAGTGATGGATCCATGTCTTTATATATTTGTCCAAACCCCTGGAATATGCAACACCAAGAGTGAACGCTACTCTAAACTGTGGACTTAGGGTGATAAGGATGTGTTAGTGTAGCTCCATGAGCTGTAACAAATACCCCACTTTGGTGGAGGATGTGGATAGTGGGGAAGGCCATGTCTGCATGGGGGTAGGGTGTACATGGGATAGCTCTGTACCTGCCTCTCAATTTTGCTGTGAACTGAAAACTACTCTAAAAAATAAAGTCTTTTTTAAAAAGGCTGTAGGGACAGGGTCTAAGAAAATGAAGCAAAAGAAAAACCATGAATGTCATAGAAGAAAGGAAATGTAACCATGATGCACCACTTGAATTAGCAGTGAACAGTATATGAATAATGTAAACACTAAAAAAAAATCATTGAAAAGTTGTGCTAGAGCTCTATTGGGAGGAGCTGGGAGTGGGGATTGGGGTTGCAGTGTGTAAGAGAGCTAATGCTTCACCGACCTTCAGAGGAAGTCAGCAGTGTTTTTTATTTTATTTTATTTTACTTTACTTTGCTTTATTTTCTTCCAGTTCTGTTGAGATCTAATTGACACACAGCACCGTACAAGTTTAAGGTGTACAGCATAATGATTGGACTCACATACATCATGAAATGATCATCACAATAAGTTTAGTGAACACCCATCGTCTCATACAGATGCAAAAGTAAAGAAATAGAAAAAAAACAGATGTTTAAAACTAATGAATCAGAAGACAGCAGTAAAAATGTATCATTCTGAAATATGTAGTTAAATACCAGAGGTATTTGGCTAGATATGGATTATCGCTAAATCCCTAGCTTCTGTTTTGTGTAATGAGTCATACTGATAATATTGATAAATTTAAATAATATTGAATCCAGTATTAAAAATCACTAAGTGAAAGAAAGTGAGTCGTGCAGAAATAAACTGTGATATATCCAGACAATGGAATATTATTCAGGGCTAAAAAGAAAGGAGCTTTCAAGCTATGAAAAGACATAGAGGAAACCTAAAGGTGTACTACTAAGTAAAAGAAGACAGTCTGAAAAGGCTACATACTGTATTATTCCAACTTTATGACGTTCTGGAAAAGGCAAAACTGTGGAGACATAAAAAGATCAGGGGTTGCCAGGGGAGGGGTGGTGGGAAGGGATGACTAGGCAGAGCATAGAGGATTTTTAGGGCAATGAAATCACTCTATATGATACTGCAGTGATGGATCCATGTCTTTATATATTTGTCCAAACCCCTGGAATATGCAACACCAAGAGTGAACGCTACTCTAAACTGTGGACTTAGGGTGATAAGGATGTGTTAGTGTAGCTCCATGAGCTGTAACAAATACCCCACTTTGGTGGAGGATGTGGATAGTGGGGAAGGCCATGTCTGCATGGGGGTAGGGTGTACATGGGATAGCTCTGTACCTGCCTCTCAATTTTGCTGTGAACTGAAAACTACTCTAAAAAATAAAGTCTTTTTTAAAAAGGCTGTAGGGACAGGGTCTAAGAAAATGAAGCAAAAGAAAAACCATGAATGTCATAGAAGAAAGGAAATGTAACCATGATGCACCACTTGAATTAGCAGTGAACAGTATATGAATAATGTAAACACTAAAAAAAAATCATTGAAAAGTTGTGCTAGAGCTCTATTGGGAGGAGCTGGGAGTGGGGATTGGGGTTGCAGTGTGTAAGAGAGCTAATGCTTCACCGACCTTCAGAGGAAGTCAGCAGTGTTTTTTATTTTATTTTATTTTACTTTACTTTACTTTGCTTTATTTTCTTCCAGTTCTGTTGAGATCTAATTGACACACAGCACCGTACAAGTTTAAGGTGTACAGCATAATGATTGGACTCACATACATCATGAAATGATCATCACAATAAGTTTAGTGAACACCCATCGTCTCATACAGATGCAAAAGTAAAGAAATAGAAAAAAAACAGATGTTTAAAACTAATGAATCAGAAGACAGCAGTAAAAATGTATCATTCTGAAATATGTAGTTAAATACCAGAGGTATTTGGCTAGATATGGATTATCGCTAAATCCCTAGCTTCTGTTTTGTGTAATGAGTCATACTGATAATATTGATAAATTTAAATAATATTGAATCCAGTATTAAAAATCACTAAGTGAAAGAAAGTGAGTCGTGCAGAAATCATCAAGAGTATATCACAAACTGGGAATTATGATCGATCCATTCTGACTATCTCAGGTTGAGTTAAAAAGAAATATCATAGAAAACAGCTAAAAGCCTTAAAAAGTGGGGGTTTCTGGGGGGGGAAGGATTGGGTAGTCAGAGGGACAAGATGTGATGAAAAAGGAGATTCTTTTATTTTAAGCTTTTTCTTTAGCATCGTAACATATAAACTATACATAGGCTAGTATTACTGTGAAAAAATGTAATTTACAAAAGAATGATGTCTACCATTAATTCCAAGCCAATATGGTCACACTTTTTGTGCTTTCTCATAATAATTCAGTTAAACCTAAATGAGAAGTTAAGTTGATTGACATTTCTGTCTCATTTATTTCCAGATAAATAATTTGTAAATTAGGTCATGGTCAAATTGTGAATAGAAGAAAAGCCTAGAAAATTATTAACTAATAATTATGAAATTAATTTAGAGCATAAATAGAAGTAAAAACATTAATTACCAGTCAAGAAAAATATTCTAATGGTCTTTAAAATGTTTAAAAATAATAGCTGCAGACTCTTTATTTGGGCCCATCCAATGTTCTGTTTTTTAGAAAATGAATAAATTTATGTTTCTGCTTTTATTCTAGGCATCAAAAATGTTTCAGAGTTAGCCACTCATGAAACCTACAGGCACTATATCTCCTGTTACATTATTTTCCACTTTAAGTCATTTCAGAAAAGCCATATAGAATGTAACCATTATTTAGAATTATGACGAGTATTAAGCACTGCACTGCATTGGAATTTTTATCCTAAAAAAACCATAGCTTAGTTTTGTATAATATTTTGCTATTATGCTGTCATTAAAGACAGAATGCAAAAACAAAGAAAGTGTTAGCCTTAAATTCTATGTAATCATTTCATGATTAAAGAATTAAAATAATGGTTCTATAATTAGTTTCTATACTTGTATGATAAAACCTCTGTAATGTGAAAAAGAACATGATAATCGTTTTATTTTGTCATCAAAAACCATCAGTTTTGGTAATTTAATTTCCATTGTTTTTTTATTTCAAATTTCCATAATATATTCCTGATTTTCACTCTTCTTTTAGTTCTTCAGGGTTTTCACCTAAAATATTAAAATCCATTTGCTCTTTATTCAGACACTCAAATGTATATTTTAGTTTAAAGCACAGACTTTAACTGTAGGTCGCAACTGACTAACCTTTGTATCCCCGGTGGTTTTATTGAATGAATAGTATAATCCATAACCTTTCCTCAACTCTCTAACCCATTAGAATAACCTTACATGTCCTTGCCGTTTAATAGACAGTTCAAGAAAAATCACACGATTTATGCAAAGTAAGTGCACTTTGGGTATTAACCCCAAATTATAACTGCTTCTTGCATTGTGCAAAGAAAAATGACATACGTGGTTTCTTATAGGCAGTAACATTTTATTTTCAAGAGTGCATTTAAATTCATAGGTATACTCGGAAAACATTTTCTCTCCCATCATTTATTCGTTTAAAGCCACACAGAGTTGCCTGCTAGGAAGGCTCATGCCGGCAGCACTCTGCTTCTGTCCCCGGCTCAGCCCCCATTTCTCACAGGGTTTTGTGGAAGTTCAATCTGGATTTCTCCACCATCCCTGGGGTTTTAGATTCTACCATTCACCCTCACAGTATTCAAAGACTGTCTGTTTAGAAAGGTTTATTAGAATGCGATCTCTTTGATAGTTTTATATTGATAGTTTTTGAAAGCTTGCTAAATAATATTACTTTTGTGCTGAGTTTTACCATATGCCTCCCTGGAAGTGGCCTGAAGACTGACCAACCCTTACTGGTAGAAACCAACTTGTATTAGTTCTGTGAAATTTACTAGTTAGGAGGAGCCACCTCAGGCTCACAATGGAATATCTTTTTTCGTGTATTTATTGTTGAGTCCTGAAACTATGTATGTCTGTGCACGTGTGTGTTCTTTGTAGCTGGAGGAATTCCCCTCGAAAAAGTAAAGCTAAATTTTTCTCACTCCTGCCTGAGCCCCGTGACAGGCTAATAAGGAAGAATGATGATAGTAATAAAATGGGGCGAGGGGTACATTCCTGAGATTTTGCTGCTTATAAAATGACAGCCCTGTTACCGAATGACCGCAGAGGGACTTGGAGTGAGACCCGGTCCCAAGTCTTTCTGATGGAGAGAGATGACCCTCCCTATGACTCATCACATCCGAAGCAAGTGCGGTATTGACAGCTTTGGTGACCACCTTTTCAACCCAGAGCACATAGCTGTACATTTTTAATTTGTTATGATTTATAACACTGAAATTGGTGTGAAATGGACCACAAAACATGGGTGTCAGAATCTGAAAATGAATTTTATCAGCTGAGAGTGAGTGCCTCTGGCATTTGCATAAGTTTCTCATAATTCTTTTCATATTACAGATGATGAGTATAACTGAAAATAAACCGAAAATGACACAATATTTCCTAAGTAGCTAATTTCACATGTACACGTAAACATATGTAAATATAGCCATTTAGCCTCACTTTAGACTTTCCCTATAATTCAAGGTGATTTGTACCTACCCATAGAAATATTTGTCTAAAATCCTTATAGTAAATATTAAGACCATTCGTTACATCTCATAAATATCTGGGATTATCTACAGACAAATGCAAACGTTAAAACAAGGTATTCACCAACTTTATTTTTTCACTGTACAAACTTGGAAGAGAGAATTTATACCAATACAAAAATGCTAAGATTGAAGGAAGATCTATCCCCAAATTTCAGATGTTGTAAATACCTTTCAGCATCACAAAAGAGCTGCCCTTGTTAGAAACTAACTTTGCATGCATAATTAATTTGAGCACCACATTCCTCCTTCACAACCAGAAGAGAAATTGAATTCAGGTGTTTGGTGAACATATGGAGGGTTTACTGAGAATTTATGACCTGTGGTTTGAGTGTAAAACCCCAAGATACTTGCTGATAAAACTTAATGAAGCTTGTGCAGAGGAGCTATTTTTATTTGTAGTTTGGTAATTGATACATTTCTTGGTTTAACCCTCCCACCCTTTCCCCCATTCCTCATAAATCTTCCAGTCTGAGAGGTAGAGCCACAGCAGAAAGCCAGTCTTCTTAGCCTGGTCCCACTAATGCGTACCTAAGCTGAAGTTCAGAGTTGGCTTTGTCATGGCCTTTTAGCCTGTTCCGTCCCTTTTAATTTAGAAATGTATGTCTCTTCGCCTGCACAGGTGACAGGAGGCAAACCATGGGCCATGGGAAGAAGTGCTTCCAGGTTCCTCTAAGAGAAGCAGAAGTTTTCAGAGGAGTGATACCACTTACTCTGCCTTAAGGAAGCAAAGATGAGGCACAATGTAGCCCATTGTTAGAATTTAGGCAACAAATTCATTGCCATTTCGAGGCTTTTCTTTTTCCCCTAGAGGAAGCACACTTTGGGGGACAGGAACCCGCCACAAACACACCCTAGCACTCTCTCTCTGCTGCTCTGGCTGTCCCTAGGATTTCACAAAGAATGCTCCTGCTTTGGTTGCCAGGAAAGAGAACATATGACACGTGCTCCATTTTACCATACGGGGTGTAATGGGTTTAATGAGAAACCTGGGTTTGCTCACTAATTTACAGCAATTAAGAACTCGGTTCTGACATCTGTAGATTATAACTACTTGTCTGGCGATTAGAAGATCAGGAATATTTTATGGAATTGCTAATCAGTAGAGAAAAATATCTAAGTGAGAAGAGCGTTGTTTACCTGCAGCCTCTGAATGGCGTTGGTCCCTGGTCCCTGAGCTAGCATCCCTTCTTAGTGCAGTAGCGTCACCCCCCCACCAACACTTTAGTCATCCCTGTTCAAGAACTTGTTTATATCCACTTTATCATGCTGACAATCTGTCTATTTTGAAAGGATTACAACTCCGTACATCGACGCGTAACATCACAGTAAGACATTGCTTAATGATCTGAGACGCTTGTGGTCATTGCTGGCTGCCTGTTTCCAAAGCTATGTGACAGGTCTGCCCTACGTATGTTTTCTCCAGTGTCACTTTTTGCCTGCTCCAGTTCGGTCGTCTGTTTTAAGTGACATCCAGGAAATAGTTGAATTTTGGACTTGCCGTTGGTACTAATAAAGGCACTAAAAGCTTTTCCGTTCCTAGGATGTAAGAAGAATTAATCAAGCAAGGGAGGGAAATACGCTCTAATCTTTCTCCAATGAAAATGTTTCCAAAAATACGAGTAGTCTTGCAGGATAGGTTGTTCCCATACTGTGCTGGATCTTTATAGTCTTTCCGTCTTTGTAAATACCAAGGAAATCAATAAAAAGATAACATTTCCCTTAAATAAGTCGACTAAAACCCAGAAACCTTGCACGAGGTTTGAGTTGTTAGCTAAAGACATCGTCAAGGCTTGGAGCAGTCAGAGGTCAGCAGAACAGGATCTGAGTATAAATGAATGGAGTCTTGGAAGCTTTAACTTACTATCGCCTTTCTAAGTGTGCTGGGATGCAAACCATAATGAGGTTTCAGCATCCTGACTGTGACATCCCAGGATCCGGAGAGGATAGGTCTTTGAAGTGCCGGCAGGTGGAGGAGAAAAAGTTCCTTAAGCAGAGAGGCTGGCACTTTTCCCATCTGGTGTGCCCATGGAATACCTGGGGGGAGGTGATAGAAATATATCAACAGGAAAAAGCTTCGAGTGTGGAGCTGCTTTATTTCCGCGGTCTCAGATATAATTTGGAAATCGGCTTTTGCATTTTTTTAATTGGGAAAAAGAATAATGTCCTTTTGCATCCCCAGTAATTGGATGTCAAGTACAGGTATGAAATTCACTAGCATTTGGAATAGAATTTTGTACTTAGGCCAAAAAGTAAATTGCTAGGGCTGAGAAGTATAGAGCAAAAATGAAGAGGCCGAAGGTATGAGCTGATACGGTTAACCAAAATCTTTACTGTGTACCCATTCTGTTGCAAATTGGGGATTTGAAGGAGATCTGTTACAAACTGAATCCTTGGCAAAGTAACTAAAACCCGTTTTAACCAGGAATATCTCCTTGTGGGTTGTGTGTCGACCCAGATCCTAGCAGGTCACCGATTTCTGCCAGAAAGAGAAACTAGGATGAGTCCTTGAGTTTGCTTTTACCAAACCACCCGGTTGGTGGGTCTGTTCTCCCCACACTCGGGGAAAACGTTGTTGCTTTGGCCTTATGAGGGCTGATTTGCAGAGATCACAGAACCAGAGTGGGGCGTTTTGGTGAAGTGATGGGGAGGTTGACAAAAGGAGTTACCCTAAGCCATTGGGTAGATTTCCATGGGGTGTTCTTGGTTGTACACTGGCGTCTAGTGGAAGGTGCACTCCACTGGTTTCACGTGTTAAGATCTGGCAGTTACCATCTTTCAGTGACATCTTGTGCAATAGTATTTCCTTTGTGTAATTTTTCTAGGAGACCAGAACTTTGGAGTGATTAATCATATAAATGATAGTGGTAAAACTCATTCATCAAGTATGATTCCTCTCTTTTACTCTGCTCTTCTAACCAACAGGCTTTGCAACAGGCAATATTTATTAGGTTGCAACTGTGGACAAGGCATAGTTCTGTGAGCCCTTCCAGGCTACGTGATTTCATTTAATAGTGTACAACGCCCTCACATTGTTTAAGGTGACATGGTGGTGATAGTGGTGGTGTGTGTGTGTATGCTAAAGAGAGCGAGGTTTAGGGAGTGTAGGTGTTACCTACACTGTTGTCGTCAGAGGGAGACCTGCCATACAATCACATTGCAAACCCCTGTTTGCATCATATCCACTTAGTCACACTGGCCAAATCAAGTCACACAGCCAAGGCCGTCATCAGTGGGTATCAGTTTTTGCTGCAGAGCAAGTTAACACAGACTTAGCTTCAAACAACACATGCTTATTGTATCAGTTTCTGTGAGTCTGGAGTCTGGCAACGGCTTAGCGGAATCCCCCAGCTCAAGGTCTCATCTCGGTGCAATCAGGTATCAGCCAGGCTGGGTTCTCACTTGGAGGCTATGCTAGAGAAGTCCCACTTCCCTGCTCCTGGAGTTGCTGGCATTATTCTGTTCTTTGAAGCTGTAGGATTCGTGACAGCTTCCTTCTTCAAAGCCAGAAAGGGGAAAGAGGGACTAGTAAGATGGACCCTGTGTTCTTATTTAACCACATACATGTAGTCATACACATTTCTTGACCTTTGCCTCATTTTACTGGATAGAAGCAAGTCACAGGCCCTGCCCACACTCATGTGTTTGGGTTGCACAAAGGTTGGGATCCCAGAGGCAGGGATCATGGGACACCTGAAAGTCTGTCCATCATAAATATTTGCTAACAATTTACCTGCCGCAGGGATGTGACGTACTATCTATCTATCTATCGATCGATCTATCTATCTATATATATATATATAAAACACGATTGTAATGAAGGCCTAAACTTAAGGAAGAGAAACACACACCCATCTAAGTACCAAACACTGTAAAACTGTATTTGGGTCAGAGGACAAGGATTATTGAGGAATTGAAAGGAAAAGATGAACATGGGCTGCAGTAGTTAGGAAAGGCTTCAAGGAGGTGGAATTTGATTTCTTTGACTTCCTGGTAGAATTGGAAAGATGGAAAGAAAAAGAAAGGGTATTACAGAAAGAAAGATATGAGCAAATTTATCTCCTCTCTTCCTTGGGAGTGTCTCTTCTCTTATACTAGAGTCTAGAATCATCTCCCCCTTCTGAGCCCATGGATCCATCCCCTCCCTGTCTTCCTCCTCTCTTTGCTTTCCCTTTCTCCTTCCTTCTATAGGAAGGAAAGTGTGTACCAAGATGGTACCTCCTTGTTCAGAGCAATGAGTGGTTATTCTCCCTTCCATTGAATTCTGGGTCTTAAGGCTATGCCCTCTATTCCAGTTTCCTGGATTTCCCTTGCATAATTAAACATGCAACTGTTAAAGTATTTTTAGTCCATAAAGAATTCATCAGTCACGTCACAAACACCTCTCTCTCAGCATATGATGGTCCGAAAAGATAGGTCAGAACTCAAGCCTGCAGGCCGGTGTGCCCAGTGTTAGACAGATCAGGAGCAAGGCTGCATGGACAATGCCCAGTGGTCTTTTGTTTTTAATATTTGCTTCTTGGGCCTGTTACTAGGGGTCTACTAGCCTTATCTCGGAGCAGTGAAAGTAAATAACCTAGAAAAGCAACATATAAAATAGGCAGCATCTGTAGAATATAAAGTAGAGCTTACAAGCTAGCAGGCAACAGACATTTTTTTTTCTCACCTAGGACTGAAAAATTAAAATAAGCCAACATTTAAAATTAGAAGGTAGGCAAATGTAAATTAGATAGCTAGTGGGAAGTTGCCGCATAGCACAGGGAGATCAGTTATACTCCAATAAAGATTTAAAAAAAAAAAAAGATAATACAAAAGAAACACAGCTCAAAAAAAAAAAAAAATTAGAAGGTAGGGTGGGAACTATAATTCTGACTTCTCTCAAAAAAAAAAAAGTTAGAAGGCAACGTCAGACCCATATCCTTTCAGGGCAATAATCTACTGGAAGCAGGTAAGGGCCTCCCTTTCTAGACCAAGCATATTTCTCCCAGTTGTCACAGAACATACTTCGTGCTTCCAGCGCAGTGGGTCTCCTTCACTCTGTAGTTAACTGCCCTGCAGGCATTGGAATTTGTCCCAACTATGAAGCCTCCAAGCCTTGTTTTCAAAGTGTTGTCCATAGGGCACTTGCAGTGCTTTCAAATGCATGCAGATTCCTGGGCCCTGCACTAGCCGGGCTGACTCAGAATATCTCAAGATGAGTCTCAATCAGCATTTTTTTTTTTTTTTTCTTTTTTTTTGCGGTACGCGGGCCTCCCTCTGCTGTGGCCTCTCCCGTTGCGGAGCGCA